>NC_031768.1:106958883-107023035 GCF_001522545.3 Parus major
CATGAAAAAAGTTGTTGTCTTGTCTTTTTATTTTTTTTTTTTTTTTTTTTTTTTTTTTTTTTTTTTTTTTTAAATAAACACAGGTACCTTCCCAATAAAAGAAAAGACCTTCAAACCTTCTTACGTTGGTTGTTTGGGATTTTTTGTTATCTTTGAGGAGGATGTAAACATATTCCTTTTTCAGATAAATCAATTAGTTCTTGTGCTGTAAAGAAATAGGTGGCATTCTCTGTTTTTGAGTGAGCAGCTCCTTTGTTAAACACTTAGCAGAACTCTGGAACTGGATTTCTTTGTATTTTGTGAAAGATTTTAATAATGCAGAAAAAAGAAACTAATTCTGTTCAGTTTAGCATGATTGCCAGTTTTTAGCACAAAACCAATCATTACAAGAACAAAATGAGAAATACACTGCATGTGCAACAAATGAAAATTGAATTACATCTTCAGGGAGTATCTGCAGGTACACACAGCCAAACCACTCTGCCCAAACCTCCTATTCTACTAGGAAAACTTTTATTTGTTTAATTTTATTATTTTATAGTTTTCATATACCACTTAAGCAACTCTAATTGCAGCATGTTTCTCTTGCTCTTAGATCAGAGTGAACAAGCAGATACTGACAAAAGCTCCTCTGCTCAAAGCTGTTCTGCTTCAGAGGACGCATATCCACATTCGGGGAATCCTGAACTTGAGCTGCTAGGATCAATATTTCAATCAGTATCAACTGTGCCGACAGAGATTGGGAACCAAAGCTTCCTCACATCCTTGCAGGCAGACACCAGGGAAAGGAGCTTATTCTGCTGTGCAGGCATGCCTCGTGTCTCGCATTTTTTTCCTTTTTTTTTTTTTTTTTGTCCTTCAGCTGTTTTGCCAAAGACATTCATTGCCAAACCTGCTTGTACATTGTTACTTACTATCATTTCCTTTCTCACTGCTGTGCTCTGCAAAGGGCTAATTATGTATCAGTTTCTGCAATGCTAATGTAGGAAGTATAACCACTTGTGATACCTTGATGACTGTTCTAAGTTAATTTTGGAGGTGCATATAGTAATTATTTTTTTAGAAAATTATGTCAGCTCTATAAAAAAATCTAACCTGAGGAGCAAGAGAATAGCTCAGAAACAGCAATAGGCTACAGAACTTCACGTACCTAAGTGGTTTAATCTAGTGATGCTAGATTAAAGCTAATACCCATGTGAAGACTGTTATAACTAAAACATTAATTGCCCCAAAATCCAACAATTTCTCTTCACTCAGCCTTGTGCCATATATCCATATCCATGGCCAGCCTCCATCCTGCACTAGTTATTTCTCTCCGTTGTGGGCAGTGCACAGGTCACCTTTTGGAAGGCTGAAACAGACTTGTCAGGTGGATATTTTCCTCTTGTCCAACAAGAGTTTAGAGGGTGGTAGCAGGAGGTAGCAAAGTCTGCACATGATGCAGACCAATTTCCCAGTGTGGAAAGTGTTGCTACAGATAACCACAGCTTAGCATTTTTCATCCCAAGGCTCACAGAAAACCTGCTTCCCCTTCACCACACGTTAAAATGTCAGACATGACCTGACAAGAAGAGCAGGTTGCCCACGATAAATTAGGAATTACTGCTGCCAGTGGGAGAGTAATGACTAGGAAACATTGCCACAGCAGGGCAATGTGCTGGACAGAGGTTGGAGTAAGATATCCTGTAACAATCCTTGAGTCCTTTTCCCAGGCAGTTAGGAGACAAATGACCAAAATTTGACTCTAGAGCAACAGTTTCTGAAGAAGCGAAACATTTATCGATCTTGGCCAGAGTTTAAAATAAGAAAGGAGCGAGCATCTGAGAGTTGCAATGCTGGATAATTGCTTGATAAATTATGCTAATAAAAAAAAATCTATCCTCTAGCTCCTGTTTTCTTCCACTGCCCATTCACAAAATGGACAGAGCAGTACTGGTACGATGAAGAATGAATCTTAGCACTAGAGCTATTTTTTATCGTAGCTTTGGTGTAGACAAACATCTTCAGCTTCAAAAACTACCATTTTGCCTTCTTTCACAAACAGCAGATCAAGTGGAATTGCCTTTAACAATGCTTATTTGTATTGCAAAATGAGGCTTTTATTACTTCCAGTAAAATAAACTGAATCAGCTGTTCTGCAATTTTTTCTGTAGCACATTTATTTTTTTCTAAAAAGAGAGGGGTAGTCAAATCTCATTTTAGAAAACCCAGCCATGTACAGTAAACCCAAACTTGTTTGAGAGAGAAGTTAAAGGTCAGTTCTCAGTAATTGTTTAGGGAAGGATTAGAATCAAGTTAAAAAGCCTAGTTTGCTGTTTTCCTGGAAATGTTGTTTTCAGCTCCAAGCATCATTTTGAATGAACTGCCTTGTCATTGGCACAGAAGATAATTATCCCAGTCCCACCCAAAGAACTGAGCTTGAGCCAGCGGGGACAGCTGAGCTCAAAATTAAACAAATGCCTTGTTGAAACTGAAGATATTGTACCATGCTTCCAGTTAGATCTTATTGAGTTTTTAGCCACTTTTAAACATTCTAGAGGTTGTCACGTGCCACTGACCTACAAGCAATGTGTAGGAAGGGCAACACTAAACAATCTTAGCCAGTTAACACTATGAACAGGACTTTTACACAAGTCTCATTCAGGGGGGCCAATTGAAAGTGCTACCTATAATTAATATCCTCCATGCCATCAGAAGATGTCAAGCCTGAAAATTATCTAGATGATGGCTTTTTCAGAAAACCTATAGTCATGAGCAACAAGTGAATTACAATAAAAATACAGTACCAAACAAAATTAACAGCATAAAAGTTATTGTGCCATTATGTAGCTTGCTTCTTATGGAAAACTTTGTCCTGGCCTCATGCAGTGTCACAACCAAGTGGGTACAGAAGTAGAATAAACCAGTATGTCCAACCCTAATAACTGCTTAGACTAATCCCAGTTTTAAAAGAAACTTTTTTTTTAAAATTTTGTTTTTTAGCTAACTCATTGCCAAGATAACATCCTTTATTAAGGAATCATTTAAAATGGAGTCATTGTGAGGTTTAATTTAGAAACTCATCAAAAGTCAAGCCTGAACATGAAAACTAGATTCACACATCCAACACTTACCATTTGCAGAGACAACATCATTTCTTTTCCATTAAAGTTAATTATTTGTATGCAAGAAGTCTTTTCAGAGCTGAAAGGAAGTATTAAACCCAGTAATCAACATGTCCTTGAAATTTATCTTTTAGACAGTCATCTGCAGACAAACAACATATGCTTATGTCATACAAATTCAAAGAGAGTCTCTAAAGCCCCAGCACACTGGAGATACTGAGAGATACACATATTTTATTCACTGAGTTGCACCTTTCAGTTACCTCCACATATCCTAGGAGATAACATGTAATTTAAAATATACTGTTGCCCAGTCAGCATGGTGAATAAGAATGTTTCATATTCAGGTTATCTGACATGACCAGAGGGGCTGCAAGAGTGAGGTCTGCAATAGACATGAAAGCAAATATTTGACAAATATTTCATTAAAACTTAAGATAAAATTCAAAATTTAGGTATATTAAGTGGTTGTTTTATGGAGGTCCTAGTCAAGAAGTAACCAGGTGCTGACTAATAGAAGGTGTGGCTCAAGAGCTGTGATTAAAGAGCTGCTCTACATAACTCAGGGAGACAAAAACATGACCAATAAGAATAAAGAGACTTGCAAAGTCTGCTATTATTTGGCACTTCAAAATGTGAAAAAAAGAATAACAAAGAATAAGGAAGTTGTTAAAATCTGTGAAGGGTAGTCAAAAGAGTAAATTACTACAGTTGGCTCAAAATGGTTACAAAACATATTAGAGGCATAAGTCATAGGTATACCAACTTAAAAAAAAATTATGAAGTTGAGAAAATATAGTTAAATATCAAAATAGGAGAAGGTAGCAAAAATCCATGTCTGCTTTCAAATAGTGAAGGTGAGTGCAAATGAGGAAATGTTCTTAATCTTTATCAGGTTTTAGAAGGCCAAACATGAGCTTGAAAAACTTATTACAAAGAACTAAATCCAGATAACACATATTAAAATATTTTTAAATTTTCAAACACATAAAAAGAAAGATGCCTGCAAAAAGTGAAACATTTAAGTGTATCTATTTTTAGTAAAATAGATAATGCTAAAATTATTCTTTTTTAATCTAGGCATCCACTTAGATGACTATTGTGAAAAACCTTCTTTTGCAAGGTAAATATCAGTGTTCTATGCCAAACTGAAATACTAGTTGAAGAATTTATTAAGTTGACAAAATTATTTTTCAGTAGCAGATGGCATAGAATTCAAAAGGGAATCAAGGGTTAAACAGCTGGTATCTTGCTCATAATAAAGAATTGAATTAGTGAACATTGGAATAAAATACATTGTGAAGGTTCAATACAGATCTTCTAAAGAGAAATATTTCCTTCCAAATTATAGAGGTCTTAGGAAGAATTGATCAAGTATAGTGATAAATCAGATTTATATATCATCCCCTTGGAATGCCAAAAAGTGTCTCACAGGCTCAAAACTGAACACTTCTAGGCATGGGATGATGGCATATGTCCTCACACAGTTGGAAAACAGAAACTTGAAGAAAAGTGACTAGATTTTACAAAGTTAGAAGTGTCAATGGGGAGTTATGAGTTATATTTATAAATTGATACAAAAAACTGGATGAACAATGAAGGATGTAGAGTGTTGATGATCCTGACATATTCACAGTAGCAAAAGAAATGACTGCTTTCAACAAAGACAGAAACTTAAAAGATTCTGCTTTGGGCCAATAAAATTCATCATAGATAAATAAAAAGCTATTTGTGTACGGAAAAAAAAAATCAGCTCTATAAATACATTTAAAAGCCCTGCTCAATCAGATATATCAATAAAATTATCATTTGAAATTAAAAAAAAAAGAAAAAAAAAGAAGTTTGTGAATAATTAGGAAAGAAACAGAAAACAAGACATTTCATTATAACTATGTAGAAAACTATGCTGGACCTTCCTGTTAAATGCTCTAAGTTCTTACATCAAAAATGGCACACTGAAAATGAGAAGTTTTACAGGAGAATGGCAGTGATTATCAAGGTAGGGAATGTTTCTGTACAAGGAGTGACAAAACAGACTAGGAGCCTTCAGCCTGAAAAAGACGTGGCAGGGTGAGAGGTACGTGGCACAGATGCACAAAGCCATGAGCAGAACATGCAGAGCTTGCTCTCATCCCAGAAAGGGCTGCTGTGCACAAAAAAATAGTGTACAGTTAAAGGAAAAGTGAAATCCTTTGGAGGTGGTAAAATGCCAAGTGTTGATACTCCCTAGGAAAGCCTCTGACCAGAGGCCATGGGATTTTGGGACAGCATTCCAGGAAATGCCATTACACTTTTGCCATTGTTCTGGAGATCCACTGCTGGCCTTTGTCAGACAGAAGACTTTCAGACATGGTCTGAGCTGCTTCAGCCTCTCTCATGTCACCCATGAAACACAGAGACATTCACTACTTCCAAACTGAATGAAATCTTTGACTGCAGCCTCCATGAGTGTGGGTTTTCTTCTTTATACATTTAATGTACCCAGAAAAGAAAGACACCACTAGATACATTTAACTAAATACATAAGAAATGGCTGGAACAATATTTCATGTCAGTTTGCACAATGAGCAAAATGTATTTAAAGAAATCTCTTTCTTTTCTTTCTAATCATTCAGGTATTGCACAGTCACTTCAAAGGAGCTGATAGAATCAGGCAGAATTCCAGCTGTGCCTTTCCTGAAACCAGGAAATAACGTGTAAGCTTGTTCATGGAATAATGAACAAGCAATTAACAGAACCAAGACAGTTTCCAAATGGATCTTATCTCTCTTCACGTATCAGTGGTGCACTTTAAAAAATCTGTAGCTATTTTCACCTACCCTCCAGTTTCTCCAGGGCTGACTTTTAGTGCATTGGTTCAGAATTACTGTGCTCCTTACAGGGTGAGGTGAGCTCCCAAAACTATGAACTGATAAAATTCACAGTAAATAGGAATGTTCAGGTTATCCCCTCTGTAACATCTGCATCACACTGGTTTGTACTTGTGAACAAAAACTCTTAACAGATGTTCCCATATATATGAATGCTTCTGTAGAGCAGTTAAAACTGCTTACAAAGGCTATCATAATCCACTAGCCATAAGGGAAAATGGAAAATAAAAGTTTTAATAGATGGTACTTAAGGTACTCTTCAATGTATCCGCTAAAAAAAAATCCTTTATTAGATTTTTAAAATAGAAATCATCATGCAATGATGATAAAAATGACTGAAGAAATTAATTTAAAAGTAATTATTTTAAGTATTATACAACTATATTTCTACAGCTATAAAAGATATATTACAAAACATGAAGAAAGCCCACAGCCTTTGGAACTCAGCTCTCAGTAACTTAGAAGCTAACTCCATCATCTCTGACTTCTTCTCTTCCTCTCAATTGTACAATTCTATTCTGTAAATCTCTCAGAATCTAAGAAAATGGACCAAAAGAGAAGTATTTAAAAGTGTTCTGTCTTAGAAATATCAAACTTGCTTTCCAGTATGAAATCCTGGAAGGGTAAGGAACAAAATAACTAATTTAGCCAGGAGACTATCACGTACCTTGGGTACCTGCTGACTCTGACTGTTCTCATGGGATTTAGGAGGTGTGCTGGAGGTCTTAAAGATAAAAAAAGCAACAGGACCACTGTATGAAATAATTCTGGAAAAAAAATAAAATTCTCTCTAATTTCATCATAGCTTGTGTCTATTGCTGTTGCATTTTATGCTTTCACAACATTTTAGTTGATTTGACCCTTTTGATACCAGAGCACATTGCAATAAAAAGAGATGCATTTCTCAGTGAGGAAATGGCAAAGCTGTGGCAGCTTCACATCCTGGTTGTTAAAACAGAGCTGATGAAACATTCTGTTTGTTGTTTGGTAGCTTAGCTACTTCATCAGGCATTCTGCTTATTTCCCCTCATTACTGGAATTATGCCTTTCAGCTATGGAGACCAAGAACATTAATATATGATTTAGGCAACGAGAATATTAAAAGTGTGTGTGAATGAAATACTGACTAGGCTAAAAAAGAAAATGGGACAATGCTGAGCATTCTCATTCTCATGGAACATCAGCCATATCTTGCACATTGTTTTAAGGATACATGTTCAAAACAAGGAATAAGGCCCTTTTTTTTAAATATATATATTAGCAGAAGCTCTACATAGCTTTTCCACCTGGAAAATAAGGAAATAAATGAAAATTCTGCATTTTCCAGTTTCCTGAATGATACAAAGAATAACATTTTATTTTAGAATTCCTTGATCTTTAGTTTCTGTCACACACTAGTTTAAACATTACATTTTGGGGCTTTTTCTGACTCGTTGACTCCAACACCCCTGAACCTAAAGGGAAAAAAAAAACCCACACACACCCCAAAAGAAACAAACACCTTTCAAAACATTTGGGAGTATCATTCAATGATGAACACAAAGACCATATATCTGAATAGACAGGTGTATAATAAACATTACTAATATAGGATTGAAATGCAAGAACAAGAGAACTTAATGTGACTTAACTTTCATCCCTAGCAATCTGATAAGAAATACTTCAATATCTGACTTTTCAGATTGAAAGTCAAAACATTTTTTAAACCTCTGAATGGATAGTTTTACTTCTTCTGAGTATTTTTATTTCTTATTTCTAAAAGATAAAGAGTAAATTAAGTGATTTCTGTTTCATTGACTTTAGCATTTTATGTTAAGAATCCAGTCTCAACCCTGCCAAGTAATAACTTCAAAAAATTCCCTAGCATACGAATTTTCAAAGCAGGGATTAGTAAAATGAATCAGAATTGTCATCACTGCTCCTGCTAAAGGTAATGCTAAACAAAACTCCCACGATCCTTAATGAGATAAAATTAGGTCAATGCTGAGAGTTCCCATTCCTGTGAAATGAAAAAGCACAACACCACCAATATTTTTGCTATAAATCCAAAGGTGATAAAAGGAATCTGCCATGCTTTTCCTGGCATGTTCAGGCATAGAAAAGAGAACGTGGTTGGGCCAGGGAAAGCACCACCTTCTCCATAAGCAGCAGGGAACAATTGTGGAATGAAGATGCACAAATGTGGAATGATGAAGGAAGGCACAGATCCTCCTGTCATTTCAGACCTTGATGAAAGAAAAAGATACAAGTCTGGCAAAGTGACAAAATATATGGGGCACGTAGATTTTAAGGATTTTTGTCAGCTATTCCATGTGTGTAGCTCTGATCAGATATACAGATGGAGAGCACAATGCTAAAACTTGATGAGTGAAGATGAGCTTTAATTAGGGTTAAAAAAAATGGAGATGATCTGGCAAGTATACAATGTTACAGGAACATCAATTTTATGGTTTATTGGATTTCTGTTGCACCCAGGAGGCTGTCCTTGACCTAAATAGCAAGCTCCAACAAATACTTTATTTTTATATATATATATATATATACAAACATGTGTGCTTGCATGTATTAATATGTAAATTATTTCTTTTTTCTAAATAATAATAGCATTTTCTCTAGCTACTGTTAACTGAATTTCTTACAGGCCTCATGATAGAAATTTGCCTGGAAAACTGATTTAGAAAACATAATTCTTTAAGCTTTACATCTTTTTAGGAAACATCATGAACAAAGCTATGATAGAGATAGACAAAGAAATAGAAAACAATATTATAGGAAACAGAGAGGAAGTTGTGGGTGAGGAAATAGAGCATAAGTCTGACAAACAGGGAGTATTATAACTGTGAATGACCTTAAAAATAAGAAAAAGTGATCTGAATTGAAATTGCTGTGAATTGGAAGCCAAAAGATGGATTTGAGGAATGCAGATATTATTGAAGAGGTAATAAAAGTAAACGAGATTAGTACGGAGAGTTGTAGTATTGTGTTTTTGATTGACAGGTAAGGATGGTGCTATTCCATCACTATGAGAAAAATATAGAATTAGGAAGAGTACAGGAGAAAATTAAATTCTGGATGGATAGGCAAACTTTAGGAAACCAGATGCTATAGAGGTTATGGGATGGGGGGGGGGAAAAGCCTGAAAGGATAAAGATAAATTGGTTCTGGAAATATAATTTTCAGATTACTACATAGCTTGGGAATGTATCCAGCAATCAGACTTAGTGTTACAAAGATAGATTGCTCAAGTAAGACTTACTGTGTTGTGGTATCTTCCTTGATTTTCAGGGAAGCAGAAGTCTAAAATTTATCCCAGAATAAATATCCTTCTTTCAAATTGCACCTGGATATCCTAAGAAACAAAGCTTATTCACAGGCTTGCTGCCTACCTTCCCTCTGAAAACCTTTTCAATAAATCACCTAAATCCAACTGTGTAAGTCTGGTTGCATCAGAAACATTAAGTCTGAGAAAATCAGCTTCTGAGTAGGAAAAAAAAAGATTAAATCTGTATCCCTGTAGAATGACCAACTGTTTGAGTTCTCATTCATCAGCTGGTCAGCCAAACAGCCACACATATTCATTTCAATAAATGAGCTCAGTAGCAGCCTGAAAGAAGTCACAAAGTACTTTTCTATCCACCTGGGGATTTGGACACCTGGGAAGGTCAAGGTACAGTGGAAGAACAAAAAGAGTAGAGGAAAAGAGGGAAAAAAAAAAAAGAGAAAAGGAGCAGGAAAAAAAATCATCTATTAGACATAAACCCTTAGAAACAGAGAATCATGAGTTGCAACGCTCACAAAACAACTTCCTCTAGAAAATTCTCCCTTTGAGGTGTGTATAAAAGAGAAAACAAAGGAAAAATAGCCGTTACTCTCTTTAAGAGCTGTTTTTCATTCTCCGATGTTGACGACTTAGATCAATCACAGATGGATCAGTGTCCAGGTCTGCTCACTCTGCATCCAGTACATTTGTATTGTGCACTTCACATTTGTATTGTGCTTGAAGTTTCTCTTTCCCTTGAATCACCCATGACCTGCATGAGACAAGATTCCAGTCTAGACACTTATGGTAGGTGTAGACTAAAAATCCCAGGCCCCTGGTGCTGAGTCTGAGAACCTGTGTGAAAGGCAGGTCCAGTCCCACCATCCTCATTCCCCCAACACCCCATTGCTGTTCTTTTGTCACCTGTTAAAGTAGCCTGCTAGTAGTCAATTGTTGTGAGGCACAAATGAGGACAAATCTTAGAAGCTAAGAAAAGGTGTTATTCTGTGAGCTGGGGTGGTGCTGCCAAAATACCCAGATGTGCTGATTAAACCCTTCTGTAATAGACCTCTGTAAAGTACAGTATCCCAAATAGTAAAGCAAATTTTGGCAAACATTACATTATACACAGACTAAAAGAGCTTCAAGTTCCTTTTTCTGAAAGAGGAACTGAAAAATTCATACACCCCCACCTAACTGGGTTTTTTTTTTCTGTTTTTTTAAATATAAAAAGTAATCTTTAAACAAATTGAGTTTTAATTTACTTGTAACATTAATTGATGTTGCCTAGTAACAGTTTACATACAAAATACCTACAGTATCACACATTTATATGCCCAATCCTCAACACATACATTATTCAGTGACTGGGAGAAAAATCCACTGCAGAGTAATGAATTAACAATCCAAAGATAAGGAATCAATGCAGTTAAAATGGCTGAGCATGTAGCTAATGATATTCTCATGATCCAGATCTGGTATTTGGACAAATAGAAAAATTCTATAAATTCTCTGATGGAGTTTAAGACATTTAGAGGTCAATAAATGGTGAGTGCCCTTCCACTTCAGTTAAGCAAATACTTGTTTCTAGTTAGAAACAAAGATTGGCATTATGGAATGAACTTTGTTTCTGTTCAACGGCTCCATATTTACATTAAAACAGGCATTCTGCATCCTCACTGATTTCATTGAGACTTGGCAAAATAAGTTCTGATTTATATTTGGATTCCAATGAAGGTAACCAGATATTGTTATTACTGTGGCTGGAATGCAGAAAGATTTTGGTTCCCAAAATCCCCTCCCATACTATGTACTAACACAGCATTTAACTTGCTATTTTGGAGGTCTTGGTGGTGGGGAAAGTATTTATAGGTAGAAGGATAGTGAAGATAAGGCTGGAATTATTTTTGCCCTCATGTGTTACACATTTTTGGAGGTGTTATAAGGGGGTGGGATTAACATTCACATCACTGCAGGTTTCAGAAATCAGATAACATCTTTACAGGATTTATGATACCTCTCGGGCTTCCCAGTTATCATGTCAAATTTTTATACAGATGTGTCCTGTATCATTCTGGAAAGAAAAAAGTAAATCTATTTCCTATTCTAGGAAGAATGGCTGGGGATCTGGATCAACAATTTTCCTCCATTTTCTAGCAATTTCCTTCCTCAATATTTATATTACCCCTGTTTTGTTCTTTCAAGTGGGCTGTAGAACAAGTCTCTTCTACACAGTCACTTTTCAAGAATACTTCACAATTCACAGTTTTGATGTTCATCTCTGAGTGGATAAAACCTGCAGTTTCCATCTTAAGCTATCTCTGCAGCCATTCTTAAATCCAGCTAATTCTGAAATACATTCCCAGTCATAAGCCAGAGCTGAGTAAAAAAAAAATCCTGTTTAGTCACATCATACTATAAACAGGGACTTGAGGGCTGGGATTTTGGAAAGCTTTTAGCAGCTTCTAAACCAGAGAAAACAAACCAGCTTCCACAGGTGACATCTTCTTGTGTCTGACTTTTATGAGATGGTGATGATGTGATGCTGCCCAGTGATGTGGCTTCATAGTTTCTGGCTGACACCTGGATTTGCAAGGACATGAACTAAGGTTTGGTTAGTGTCAGCTGTAGCTGACAAGAGTGAAAACACAGATGTTAGCAGTTCAGGGCTAGGTATCTTGCCATAAAAGCTGGTGCCTTGGTATACATTTGAAGTTATATGGAACTATCACCAAATTAAACTTAATGCTCCTTTCCCTTTCCCTTTCCTGCTGTGCTGTTCTCTCCATCCATGTGATGCAGCAGTCTCACCTCACCCTGGTGCCTTCTTGTGCTGACAAGAGCACAGAGTAAACAGGGGTAAATATTTTGGGATCTGAAACCCAAATTCCGAGGCTCAGGGTCTGGTGCAATCAAATCCTTGCTCCAGGAGATCTGCTCACATTTGACAGAGCTTCACCGTGCCCTGGGGGTGTGCAGGATGGCAGAAGAGCTTTCTTTGTCTATGAAACAGTTTAATTGTTCTGAAATATTTGTTGCCACATTGTTAAATATTTCATTATTGTAGGCAAATTGAAGTTATTTTGTTGAAATTTTAATGGATTTCTTATTTTGACTTCTCTGGCCAGGAATTCACAGTTATTTAAATCCAGCATTCATGACATGATAATGACTGTTAAAATTTTTATCCAGAGTGCAGAATTTTGTCACTAACAAAATCAATTTTTTTTTTTTTCTTTTTTAGTCTGTGGAGCAATAATGTATTCTAGAGTTATGAAGACCAAAGGACTCATTGAGTACTATAACCAGCTTTATGTACACTATGCTATGAAAATACTTCATTCACTGAATTGCTCCCCAGAGTTACCCAACATTTCAGCTTCAAGATTCCATGTATGGTACACAAGGCATTGCAGCTTGAACCCATCTCACACTGTTGTTACTTTGGATTTGTACCCTCTTGCTTGTATGCTGCATGAATTTAATGTAAGATTTCTCAGTTATAAACAGTCTAAACATGAGTCTTTTGAGATAAAGAATCTACCTTTTACTCTCTAAGAGAATTTAGTTGCAAGGATTCACTGATATTACAGAATGAGACCAAGAGCAGAATTTGTCCTTTTGTCTGAGAACTTTTAAAAGCTGAAATTCTGTGTGAATTTAACCAAAGAGCAAAAGTATTAATGAAAGTCTTACCCATTTTATTTTTGAAAGAAACTTGGGTTTTAAGTCTAAAGTGTCCAAAAATACAAAAGCTTCATGGAAATTAAACTACTGAGAAAAAACACAATGAAAAGAGCTTTCCTTGAGGTTTGGATGGATTTGGGGTTTTTTTTCCCCCTTTTCTCTCTTGCACCAGAAATGTGCTTTCAGAGCTTTCTAACTATTTAACAGTTTAATCTTGGCTTATAAGGGGGAAATTAGTATTAGACTCCAAGGGTCATCTTCCATATTCAGTTATTTCAGTTCATCCTAATTTAAGTCAGAGATTGTTCGTAACCCATCTAAAACTAAAAAGAAGTTTGACTTATACAAGGAGGATCAAAAAATGGGTATAACACCCAAAGGATAGAGGATAGGATTTAGAAAGTAATTAAAAAATAATAAATAATAATAATAATAAAAAGAAATAATGAAAAGGTAAGTGGACTTACCCATTAAGTGAATAAAACTCTATACTGGGAGATGTAAATGTGAATGCTTATGTCACACCACTACACTTGCCTATCTGCACTCAAAACCAGGAATTATCCAGAAACACCCACCCATTCCTTTTTTAAAGGGCTGTATTATTTCAATTATGACAAAATAAAACCACTGATTTATATCCATCAAGAAATGTAAAAAATTAATACTTCCTACAGTGCATGACCAACAGGGCCATTTTGGGAAGGGGCGGGAAGTGAAGAAAAAGAGAAATGGAGGAATTATGTTTGATTGCCCAGTTCATTAATTCTATTCCCCAAAGGCACTTTACTACTTTTTAATTGCAATTACAGACACACCTATGCTGGCATGTCCTACAACCATTACTTTCAACGTTTCCAATTTTCCCTTGTCTGCAAATTTCTATTTTTTATGAAGTCAGGATGATATAGGTGCTTCAAGTTTGGTTGTTCCATAGAGACAAGGGTTTAGACTTGAAACAGAAACCTTGCTTTAGTCTTAACTGATGAAAACTTAATGGCTGCCTGTGGGTTTCTGTAAAGAATTCCTATCTGTTACAATTTAAAAAGTTTAAAACCCAAGTGCATCAATCCTTATTCTCAATAAAATGGCAATGGGCAACTGAAAAGATCTCACAGAGTAGCACCTACATATTTTTTAACATATTTATATAAAATACATAGTGGTGAAAACCATATCCATAGACCAAGTAGCAACTTCAGAGGTTTAGAAGTATCCTATAATTCCTATTGCCATAGCCATTGACAAACAGCCTTGGGGGATGAAGATGAAAAGAAATATTTATACTAGTAAGGACTGATGTCTACATTAGTAGGGAGACAAAAAAGGGTAAAATTCAATTTTTTTAAGATTAATTTTATTGTACTCCCTATTTTTTACCTGATATTTCCTATGAAAAATAATCATGCTGGCCTATCCTGGATAAACTCCACCTCACAAAACAGGGCCCTCAGAAAAAAAATGACTTGTTTTCTGAAAACTGAAAATGTTTTCATATAAAACACAAGTGTTTTACTGTTAGTAGCAAAATATGTTTGCAAATACTTCTAATAGTTAATTTGTTTTAAAAATACCATGGTGATTATTGTTTTATGTCTCTTGTTTCAAAAATCACTAGTGTCACAGATGCAAAAGCTTCTTTTCTTTTTTTATGCTCTCATTCTTTCACTTTTGTGTTCACTACAGTAATGACAGATACACATAGGGATGATTTGTAATTAAATTAAAATCAGCAACAAAAGGTGTGTAAAATGCATTTACTCCAAAACAATAAACAAGCAGATGATTAATTGCTTGCAATATGCCTACCTTTGATGTGTGAAAATAAAGATGATGCAGCACCTGATCACCTTCTAATCAATTCAACATCCACCCGGTAGAAGAGCACATCATTTACTGCCAATTTAGGCAGGTTCCATGGAAGAATTTCCAAGACCTGTGGTGGAAAGGCATTAGAACAAAAAAAAATAAATAAAATATTCATTTCATTTTTCCCCTTCTATTAAAATGATTTAGACCCATTTCCACAGAAGGAAAATATCCCCCAAATGTCTATAATTCAAACTATGTGGTAGAGCAAAATGTAGAATACATAACTACTCGTTTTTAGACATCCTGATAACAGAAAAATATAATCACCATTGGCACAGTATATGTCTTTTGTCATGATTTGCCATAATTTCCTATCTATTCACAGAATTAAACTCACACAAACCACAAATAAATAAAATATGGAAGAGCCCCTTAGCAGTGGCATCTAATTTCACTGACATTGTGTTTTGAATCTCTGAGCACTCTCTTGAATTGCACTGTGGCACAGTAAGACTTATTAAACACACCAAGCATACAATTATGTGCACAATGAAAATAAAGAGGAAAAAGATGTGGTAATAACAAATACCATTCCTCCTGTGTGCAAAATTCTATCACTCTGCTTGTAAATCCAAAAGTATAAGAGAGTTCACCCTACTTAGGGTTTTTTTGGGTATCTGTAATATTTACAGAGAAAGCTTGGATGGTTTTTGATTTTCTTTGTTTAGTTGGAGAAACAGCTCCATTTAAGTGGTGAGTGATGATAATATAGATCATCTGAAAGCTTGTTGAGGTTTAATTCTTTATGGTATTCATTTAAATGCATTGCTGTCAAAGCAATAATTTACACTCGATTTCAGCAAGGTCGTAGGACGAAATCTATATTCAATAGATTTGGGAAAATATTGTTTTCCCCCCACACAAACTTTATAGATATGTCTGGAATGCCAGAAATTTGAGATTTTGAGATGTGAACAACTGAATGTAAAGCAATGTAGCAGTGCAATTCACAGTAAATTGAACAAATTGGGTTTTCTAGCAGTGCTAAAATATTTACACCCCATCCCTACATGCATCTTTACTCTCTCTTTACATCTCCCACACTCCCTTTTGTAACTGGATGTAGAAAATAAAGAGGAGAGGGGAAGTCAAGTCACTACTAGCTTCTACTTTTGTTTTCTTCTAGTAGCTGTGGGCTTTAAGTGTTTAATAGCTAAAAGATAAGTGTGCAAATGTTCATAAAATAGGATTTCACCTTCAAGCCCGCATAATGTCACATGATACAGGCATCATCTATATTTGTAGATTTTCACAAATTCAGGAAAAAAGTATATTTGTGTAAACACATTTAATATTAAAAAAAAAAACTAACTAACTAACAAAAAAAATAAAAAACACAAACAAGCCCAAACATGTTTTGCTAAATATGAAAATACTTAGGATATGAAGACTAGCAAAAGTAGCAATGCTTTCATTCCTAAGCAGAACATGAAAGCTCAGTGAAATGCAGGGAGATAACTTACATTATGACTACAGGCAACTGGTGATGCTAAAATGTGCCGAGTTCCTTGGAGACTGGTTGCATTCTTTGCCTATCAGATGACCACTCGAGTTTCACAGACTGCTCTACAGCTCTTTTTTACAATAGCGAGCATTCTGCCCAAGCCCTGGCAAGTTGTCACTGATTGTTTAAAATGTTCTGTATTCAGCTATTCACGGAATGATTCACTGGCTTTTCAAGCTGTAAGCCAGCCTAGTGTGTCAAATATGCTTCTGAAGATAAAGGCATTTGTAAATGTAAAGGCATCTGTAAACGCAAAAGGTGTTTAACTATGTATGCAGCCTTTACAAAGCACAGGCAGCAAGCGTGAGACTGCTCCTGGGGAGAGAGAAAATAATTCAGCATCACTTTTCCTCTTTCTGAATTCAGTCTGCAAAATAAAGATTTAGTAGGCTCCCACATAATGAAGTTAGGAATTTTAACAATACATCAGTGCTGGCCTACCACTATTTCTCTATTTTCTGCACCACAGAAATGTTAGCACTGTGTCTCCCAAGGAGCTATGATCCCTTTACAGTGTGAAAAGTGTATAAATACAGGGGCTGGGAGGCCTCAGTGGGCAAACCTACTGGCAACAAAACAATAAACACTGGCATATATTTACAGACATAAAATCCTGGCTTGCATTTGAATTAATTTACTCAGAGAAAAGAAAAGAACCAATGGTTTGAGCAGAGGAAAAGGGCAGAGATCCTAACATTTCAATATTTAATTACTCTCTAAAATTTCCCTGAAATCATGATTCCATTATCGTCTCACTCCTTTCTTATATTTCCAGATCTCTTGCCCACAACTCTATTCCTTTTAGAAAGGGAGAAGAAAAAGCACAAAATTGCAAAAGATCTCTGAGGTTGTCACCAGCAATTAACCCAGAACCACCATGCTCACCAGTAAAGCAAGTGCCACATCCACACACTTTTTGAACACTTCCAGGAATGGTAATTCCACCTCTTCCAAGGGCAGCTTGTTCCAGTGCCTGACCATCCTTTCAGTGAGGAAAGTTTCCCAAATATTCAATCTAAGCTTTCCTTTGAGGACATTTCCTCTCATCCTGTCACTTGTTACCCAGAAAACTGATCCCCACTTCACTATAATCACAGAATTATTTAGGTTGGGAAAGACCTTTATGACCATCAAGTCCAACCATTAACCCAGCCCTGCCATTAAATAAACCCTGCTCCTCACTTCTCCATCTGAATGTCTTTTAAATACATTCAGAGTTGGTGACTGCACCACTGCCCTGGGCAGTCAATTGTGAAGCAGTTCCAATGCTTCACAATCCTTTTGGTGAGGGATGGTTTTTCTAATATCCAGTCTAAACCTCTTCTCGGCACAGCTTGAGGCTGTTTCCTCTCATCCTATTGCTGATTATCTGGGAGAAGAGAACAACCCCATATGCCTAAATCCTCCTCTCAGAGAGCTGTAGAGATTGATAAGGTCTCTACTGAGCCTCCCTTTCTCCAAGATAAACCCTCCCAGGTCCCAAATAAATAAAATTTATTTATTTAAATAAATAAATTAAGCTGGTTCTCCAGACCCTTCACCAGCTCCATTCCCTTGCCTGGACTTGCTCCAGCACCCCAATGCCTTTCCTGTAGTGAGGACCCCAAAAACTAACACATAGTTTGTGGTGAGACCCCACCAGTGCTGGTCACAAATCCAAGCTGGCTAGGTCTGATCCCCTGATTGTCCTGTACACTCAAGATGTGATGGCACCAGGGATGCTCTGTGACCTGCCCTGGCACCAAGGAGAAGCTAGGAGACCTGTAGTTCTCCAGATTCCCCACCCAGCTGTTGTTTTGGATGTGTGTTACTTTTGCTAACCTGCACTCAACTGGGACCCTCCCCACCATTTGAGCAGGGCTGCTGGTAAATGATTGAAATTTGCTTGGTGACCTATTCTGGCAGTTTCCTTGGTACTCTTGTACCGTAGACTCATGCATGTTCCAGTGGTGTAGCAGACCTCAGAAAAAAGGATAACTTTTTCCCCCAGCTAGTTCAACTGAAAAAAATTAGTTCCTCTTCCTTTAGGATTAACAAAGACAGTGAGTGTGCACTGTGGGAAGTCTCCTAGTGAAGAAGGAGCATGAATATGCCCAAAGCCACTCTAAGTTTAAATAAAACATGGTGTTAGCATGCTAACTCTTTTTCTCACTGACTTGTGAAGCTGTGTGTTGTAACTCAGAATGCTCCACAGCAATCTTTCACAGTTTTGAGTCTCCCCAAATCTTGTAAGCTATGTGCGAAATAGCAGATCGTACGGAGTTGAGAAAAATCAGTGCAACAGGGGAGAGACCAAGAGGTATACAATGTAAATTTGAAGTTTGGTGGTACCTCTTATTAAAAAACAAAAAAACAAAAAAAAAAAGAAAAAAGTGGTGCTGGAAGGACATACATTATATGTATGTGTATGGATATGGATATATGTGTAAGTGCACCCAAAATTGAACACTGACAAAACAGAAGAACAAGTTGTAGAATTGATGCATGCTCCAAGAAAAGACAGAAACCCCTTTAAAATAGAAAATCATTAAACTGAAAGATCAAGAAATAGCACAAGCACAAAACACTGCATAGAGGGAATTCAAGGCAAGTAATAGTCAATGGGTACAAATGATGTGGCACAATGGATTCTGCCTACAGTGAAGAACTTTGTTATACCCAGGCCTGCTTTCCAACTTCCCTAGAAAAATCAATGCCCCTCTGCAGCATGTGAATGGATTGCATAGAGGTGGCAAGTGCCTGCCGAGCCAAATGGGGAATGCCAATGAGACTTCAGTGTGTTTGAGAGTGTGGAATGCCAATGAGACTCCACCCCACCCAGTCACACCACTGAAGAAACAGGCACAGAATTTGTCATCATAAAAAAAAAACTTTGTGGGATGGAAAAAGGCACGTTACAGTCCTGTTGGCAGTGCTAGCAGATGGCATGAAATTGCCACCATATGTGATTCTGAAGCGTAAAATGCCGAAGGAACAGCTGCCTACTGGAATAATTGCTAGGTGTCAAAACCAGGATGGATGTCTAAAGACTTAATGAAGGATTGGCTGAACATTGCTTGCAATAGGTGACCAGGTGTGCTATTAACAGAAAGGAGAAATGCTTGTCCTAGACATGTTCAAAGGGAACTTACCAATAACAAAGAGTGATTTCAGAGAAGTTAATTCTATTCTCTGGTCATAGTGGGAGGAGAATATTCACAGCTGCATAGCTCCATGTATTAACAAACAAACCCTTTGAAGACCATTAGAAATCTATTCAAAATGGCTCTAGAGATGTGATCGTGTTATAACTCCTGGAGAAAGTAATGTAGTTGATCACAACAATGGAGTTAGAATGATACCATACAAACCCAGAAGTTGTAGCTGAAAGTTTTAAGAAACCCCATATTTCATTTCTCATGATGGAATCAAAGACAATTTGCTTGAGTGCAAAGAATTTGAGAGCAGGGAAAACTCTGAAAATGGATGAGAAATTGTATATGAGCAGGAAAGAGAATTGAGGGAAATGAAGAGGGATGATACATGTAATAAAATGGTTTTTTGTTTATAACCTTTGATTTTGGATGGAAGGAGAGGTTGTCTTCTGTTCAAACCTCTCACCTTTCTTGGCTGATACGGTAGGTGACTCTGACACTCAGTCTCAACATCCCAACTGCACCTGCAGCAAGAGGGAGCTCAGAGCTGCCTTGCAGAAGAACCCCTGTGTACCATGAACTAGCACCAGTCCCATCTCTGGGGAAGGACAACAGTGCATCTTCTCCACTGGCTCTGATTTCATCAGAACTAGTGAAAATTCAGTTGGAAACTAGTGAAATTGAGTTGGAAACAACTGCATTATCAGAGCACCTCTGCCTTTCAGATTAAAGAGGATAGCACAGGCCTACCTCTCACACAACAGCCCACACTTTCACAGCATGGCCTCACTTATTCCTAAAAACCCAAACCCACACAACCAAAAACAACAACAAACCCCAAAACAAAACAAATAACAACCCTGCCTCCCAAAACCCACACATATCTGCAACCAACCAAGCAACCAATTCCAGCCATAAAAAGTGTCTCTTCACAGAGAGGAAAAAAAATCAGTCAGAAAATATTTTCATGAATTTGTCATGTATCCTCCTGGATTTTGATACATCATTTACATTCTTTTTTTTCTTTTTCCTCCCTGAACACAGGATTACACTAGTGACTAGGTGTGACTTTGAAATGTCTTGGGTTTTAAATCAACAATGCACATAAGAATACAATTTTGTGTTACTTCCGTGTAAATATATCCAGACAGATAGCTATAAACTCACAGGAATCCTTAGAAAACTTCAAAGCTTACCCACACTATTGAATTGCTTTTTCCTCTTGCAACATTCAGAGGCATATCAGTTTAGTAGTAGGCATTTCTGCATGAAAAATCTTCAGCATGAGGAAGTGCCTAACAAGAATATAATCGAGGCTGTATAAGGAGATCCACTGCTCCCTGCCATGCTTAATGTAGTCTATTTTTTGTTAATGATAGTTTCTCCCAGAAGCATCTAAAATTTCTGAATTTAAACACAATTGCATTGGAAATTTTAGGACCTGAAGAGATTGACACAGTTCTTTCTTACTTCAATTGGAGTAGCTCTGGGAGCTGGTTCCTCCTTGCTGCTTATAGAGCATCTGTTTTTAAAAGTGTGCTTTAAAAGAGAGTTCTGGAGATGGAAGAGCTTTAAATAGATTAACTGAGAATTTGTGTCTTTACTACTTCCCAGTAGCTATACTAATTTAGGACTAAATCTTTGTTGGACTGATTCACTTCATCCTCAGCTGCATCCTTTGTCAGCACTGAGACTTGGTAACTAAAGGAGCAGAGTCAGGGCCCAGACAACCATTTAAGCAGAGTGATACAAAGAGGCCTTAGTGTCACCTTTGTTCACACATGATTTTGGTGTGATTCTTTGTGATATCACATCCCAAACTCAGTCTGCATTATTTTAAAATTAGTTCTTAGATCTAAAATTTAAAATGAAATTAAGTGGCACAATCACTTAGCCTTGTGGCAAATAAGTTTAGCTTTTCCACATGTTGAAAAATATGGACTTGCCATATTAAAGTTAATTTAAATCTATCTTTAATATGGTTCATATTTATCACTTTTGAAGACAAAACTATCTGAAAGAAGTGTGCCTTGGTGTCTTAAATATTGCAAAGGAAAGATGTGTAAATTTATATCTTCCACAGAAGCTTTAACTCCATTTCCCCATGCACACACTTTTTAAGAAGACCTTTGGTACATGATCCCATGCAGCACTTGTTGGGAAACAGGCTGCTAGCTACTGCTCATTGTTGGATTTATTGGGAGTGGGCTGGGAATAAGTATTGCTCAGGAAGTGGTATGTACCAGTCTTTTAAACAGGTAAAGTAATACCCTGCTTCTGGCTTCCTGAGAAATGATCTCCCCTTTAGGATCAATTTTCTATTAAAAGAAAAAAATTCTACTGAAATCAAATTTCAGGCAAGATAAACAGGTTCTTGGCTTGCCTTCTCTATCTGTGGAATATATGGAGGATATTAAAATTGTCTTTTCCAAAAAAGAAGATGTTTCAACACACTGATAAGACAAAACAGCACAGTCCAATGTCTGAAGATTACTTCTGCAAATATCATTAGCCCAAGACCTAACTCTGTAACTCTGTTGGCCCAAAAGAGAAAATTTATTAATTATAAAGAGTTTAATATTTCTCTGACAGAATTGACAGGACAAATACTTAATAGAAAGACTCCTTAAGTGCAGTGTGAGATCACCATGAGATAGAGTGTGATGTGTGTCTCACAAAAGAATGAACTTTGTAACTACTGACAGTGGGGTATTAATATTTCTAATTTATTTTTTCACACTTCTACATGCAGCTAGTGTTCTAGGGCCAAGGTTTCATTTTCCCTGTGTTAAAATAACTTGGAAGTGAGAAAAACTTTCATCCTTCCAAAACTGTATTCACCGTTAGATCTCCACTTCCCTTAGGGTGGTCTATGCAAAAGGGAATGTGGCTCTCAGTCTTGTTTCCAGTCTATGTAAAATCTATTGCAACCGAGTCTCAGTGGGCCAGTTAAATAGCCAAAAAGTGAATTAGCATGGAGACAAAGGATGTCTCTGAACATGACGTTAGTAACAGATTTTTTCAGAATAAATAAGCATATGGTAGATCAGAATAACAGAGGCTTCAGTGTTGTATCACAGCAGACACGTGCAACTCAAGGAGATTCCTAACAGACTTAGCAGTGAATGAAGACTTACCCTCTGAGAAAATAATATAGTCAAGATCTCAGTGTTCTCTCACAAAGAAATCATTTATGCCAATTATAAACATGAATCGGAAGATACATGTCTTTGTTGTTTCAAAACTAAACATCAAAACATTTCAGCTGAGAGTGATGAAACAAAATGCTCCAATTTCTGACGAAAAAAAAAAACCCATAAATCAGTTTTTAAGACTGAGCATTTGAACAGGTCCAGGACAAATTATTTTCCTTAACTTTTTTTTCTGTTAAAAATAATTTACTTCCAAATGCTGCTTAATTTTAGAAGCAGTTTTTAATATTTTCATTTTTAATAAGCTTTACAGACACTGCTGATCACTCCAGCTTGGTTGGTGAGGAGTATCAAAAACAGGAGCTGTAGCTAAGGGATTTTCTTCAGTTTATTCCAATGCACAGGAACAAAGCCACAAAGCCAGGGTAAAACCATTCACATGGTGGCTCCTGTTCTGCTATGAGAGCCTAAAGCTGCAGGCTTCACAATTTTCCCCATAATCCAGCTGCAGGATCAAGCCCCAAAATAGAAAGTGTGTCCACATGGAGATGAAGCCTCTGTTGGAAGTCACAGTGTTGCAGCCCAAATTTACAGGAATAGGAATGTGTGGATTGAAAGCAGAGAAAATAAAATGCTTTGTGATCTCGACTTGTGACTGTGCAGCAGAAGAGAGGAAAAGCTGGAAGTTAAATTACAGAAGATGGTATTTGTGCAGACTCTGTAGCAGTATTGGGGAAGTAGGAGGTCCCAAATTAGGTCAGAGGTCCCAAGTTGTGTAAGGGATGAACTATGGAGCAGTCCAAGCTTCCAGGAGCCAGGTGTTTCTCTTGGGGAAGGGAAAGGAAGGGATTGAAGCAAGCCACCTCCTCCGTGTGACAGGCCTGGCACAGACCTGAAGGCTGCTAGCAGGAGCAGATCCCATGCCATCTAAATCTGGAAAACATTGTTCAAACAGGACAGTACCTTGTGTTTTTTTGCAGAGCTCTGAACTCTGGGAGTCAGTTCTGTATTTGCCAAAATAGAGCTTGGACTTTATGACCTTGAGAACGAGCTGTAAGGCTCCCAGAAATATCAGAAGTAGATAAATAATATTACTTCAGAGTATTGCAGATGCTTTTCTGTCAATTGTCACTGAGCTGTTTTCTCAGAAAACACATCCTGGTGTCAGTGTTGTCTGCAAACCTCAGTGAAAACATCAGTCATTCTAATTAAAGGGCATGCAGAAGTTGTTTTTCCCTATATACTGTTGACCATCGAAGAATATATTGGAAAAGACCACGGCTTGTTGTTGGGACGATGCTGTTGAAAAACTGCAACCTGGCAAATACTGACCTCTTATGCTTTTGGCAGAAGTTATTGTTCCAAATTCATCCACATATTAAATATTTATCCATAAAGCTAAAGAAGAAATAAGAATCTTATGACAGTATAAACAAGACTACAGGAAAAGCCCAGTTGAACAGAACTACTCTTAAAGAGAAGATCCTGCTGAGAATTTGTTTCAGAGGGCATGTTGCCAGAACATCAACAATAAAAAGAGACAATATTTGCGGTACAGTTTAATATTCAACACTCTATGCTTTGTTAGAAATCTCCATCTCCAGATTTTTAATACCTGGTGGCAGTGGCACTCGGGTTTTGCCTCCTCCTCACTTACACCGCTGAAGCGAATCGATGCTTTGTCCTCTCCTCCATCTGCTGAGCATGTGTTATCTAACAAAAGCTTGGTGAATATCTGGGAATGACAGCACTGAAATGATATTTATAAGGAAAAGAAAATCTCCAGTTCTAGCACTAAGACAATATAATAATAATGACAATGACCTTCCATGGCTAATGGCCCAAGCTAAAGGGTCAGGAATTTGGAGAAACCATGGATATAGCATTATCCCATTTGACTGGAGTTTGCAACTATCAAAATAAAAGGCAATGCCATTCCTGTCATAGCAAATCTAAATCCAACTCAGCAAGCTAAATGCCTTTCAAACACCCAAATCAATGGAACATACGAATGGGATAAATAGATGCTGTTAGCTTTTCTTGATCCACTTGTTTGAAGGATGATTTCTCTAAAATGCTTACATCAGCCTTACTTTTACCTTCTCTTCTTCCCATTTTCTCCCAGACTAGGCAAATTATATGATGTTGAACACACACACAAATAAATAGTATGAGAGATGAACAGCCTTGTTTTCCAGAAGTGCACAAACAAATTAGTGACAGATTCAACACTGGCAACAGAAGTCATTGCTTACAGCCACACATAAATCATTGCACATGTATGCTGCTTTCTTCAGAGTGAAGAGGGGAGATAAATAAGTCAAAAACCAAAGTAATATTTTAAGAATTCCTAACCCCTCTGTTTAGATTTCAGCATTAGTTATCAGTAATACTTTTGGATCAAAAAGTCAAATAGTTTAATTTCAAACAATTTTGCCTGTTTACCCACAATTTCAAGGAATAATATATAGGTATCTCTATGTATCAGTTACTTTTGTAGCTAATCATTTTTTATGTTCATTCTGTTTAAAAAAATCAGGCTCCAGAATGAGTTACAGTCCTCTATTAGACAGCAAAGCAGAAATGTAATACTTAATGATGCCAAATAATTTCTTCATTATCCTTTGTTCTTGAGTCATACAGAATCTTGTGCTAAGATCTCTCTGTAGGACTCGACTCAAATTTTTCTGATTAAATTAGCTTATCCTTTCTTTTGCTAGAATTTTTCAGGTAGACATAAGTATTCACACTACCTTTTAAGCTAAAAGCAGAGAGCAAAAGATACAAACAACTTCTTCAGTATCTGTTCTTTGAATTATTTGAAACTCCATTGGCTTTTGCTCCTCAAACTTTGATTTTATACACAAACAGTTCCCTTAGGTTTCACTTTAAGTCTTCTCAAGTGTCACCTTTCAGGGAAAACACATAAGCAGGTCTACTTTTGCAATTTACCTCCAGCACTCCCCAGTAAAGAGGGAGACAGACTTTGAATGTCATCACCACTTTTTTTATGGGGTGGCCATGCTTTTTAATGATGTTCCCTGTCTTCTGCTCATATTGGAGTTAGTCCTGGATCATACTGTGTCATTTCCATTGATTACAATGGGCTTTAGATACAGCTGACAGAGAAAAATAAATACTGGTGTTTGTCCAGCATGTTGAATTGTTATGTTTTAGAACATTCCATGCAGAAAAAAATACCCCCAATTGCAAAATTATCACTTTTGCAACCTGACAGAACAGAGGAGCAGGGGAACCAAAGAAAGAGACTGAAAACAAGAACAAGGGGGGAACAGCAACAGTGTGAGAGAGATAACAAACAAAGTGGCAAAAGAATTTAAATTCTGCAGTGTTTCAGAGTGAAGGGACACAACAGTAAGTTGAATTTTTCTAATTTTTTCGTACAGTTGACATCTGATGCTCTTGGTGGGAAAGGGAAGCCATTTCTTACAGAACTTAGTGAGGAAATATATAAGGCAAAAATACACTATAAAGACACCTCTTTAGGAACTTAAATAGTCAGTGAAAATGATCTTGACAAAGACTTAAATTATTAAAACCACAAAAATTTTCTTAACATATATACATGTATATATATTGGTAAGGGCTAGTCCAAATTTAAACTAGAGGAATTTTTTCCATGAAATATTTTTTTGAATACTAAACTGCTTCAGCAAGTGCAATATTTAGAAAATGTTAACATTATCAAGAGATGTGAAATAAAGATTAAAATTAAGCTGACCTTCCTACTTTGGAATTTACAGTATTTTAGAACTGTATTTCAAGGATTTGCATGTCTATGTGAATCTCAAATACAGCAGTGGTTGCATACTCGCCTTCCCCTGAGCATCAGAAATGTTGCAGCAAGGTTAAGAAACTATAACAAGTATTCAGTGAAATTACCTTGTACATAGAAAACAACAAATAACTTGTATCTCCAGATGCTGATGGAACTTGGAATGATCACAGCTTTCTCTTTCTATAAATCTAATGAAGATGGGTTCGTTCCCATCTTACTGATAATAGTCCAATGGGAATTTTGCCACAGGGATGAGGAAGGGCAAAGAATGTTAATAAAATTAAAATGCAAAATAACACAACTAGAGAAATATCCTACCTCTGCATCGTGGTTTAAACCCAAGCCTAACCAAAACCCCTAGAGCCACTCATTGGTGGGTCTCTACTAGAAGCAGAAAAGGCTTTGGCTCTGTATAAGCCAAGTTCAGCAACAGAAAACATCTCTGTGTGATGAACCCTGTTTCCAGCACAAATCCATAACACAGCCACATTCTTACCAGTCAGTGTGAAGAAAATTAACTCTACCCCAGCAAAATCCAGCACACCACACTAGGTGTGTCATCTATAATGAGGTACAAAAAGCCATGAGTACTCCCATTATTGAGAAAAACTGGCCATGGACTGGATCTACTGGAGGATTTCCAGTGCTTGACAAGAGGGCTGAAAAGAAATGCATTTTCCACCACAGAGCAAGGGGGTGACCTGCCTCGTCACCCTGATCACCACCCTGCTGATTTGTATGGCTAATGGCCATCTCTCTCCAACAGCAGGGCTGGAAGAACATTGCAAGCTTATTAATTAGATAAAGTGCTGGTTCATTTGCTGCAGAAGCAGCTCCTTTTGAAGGCTATCACCTTGATTTCTAAGGCTTTGACCTATGACCACTATTTGCCTTTACTGCTCACAGAGGATGCTTATATTACGCCCTTGCAAAAGAACTCCTCTGAAGCATGGCTATCCAGTCCTACACGCTCTACAGAAACACAGAGCCTAGAAATAATCTCTCAGTACCCAAACTTGACAGCAATCTGCTGAATATTATGTCAGATCTGTCTACACAAACTGTTATCAGGTTACGGGTACATATATTCTTAACTTTTCTTCCTTGTCATGTAAAGTTATCTTCTTGTTGATGTAAGGAAACTCTGACATTCTTTTTCAAAATTCATTTTTCCCATAACACGACACTATGAGGTAATCTAGTCAAAGACAAACTGCTCTGCCTAGATAAATACCACACACACAAAAAGAACCAGCATTCAGAGTTCAGTGTCTAGATTAATCTGGCTGCTCTGGTCCAAAACACAAATAGGATTTCAAACATTCTCCTTATTTCAGCACCGCTTCTTGACGAGTGTGAGCCATCAGTGTGATGGCTATTGTGGCTCAGCCACAGGCATCTAACTTCCCTTATTCAATGTATCTGCATATGAGCTGCCTGGTCTGGTTTGGTAAATTTATGGTTCTGGGTACTTGTATTGCTGTGCTTAGTCTAGCAATGACCAAGTTTCTTGTTACATAAATAATTTCTTTCCCGACACATAAATTGAAATACATTTGGAATACAGAAGTCATCCACCTTGAATAATGATTTAGTTAAGCAGAAAAGGAAGTATTTCTGTGTAATTGAGTTGGTGAGGTGAATGAAGATCCTTCTACAAGAGCAGAGAATAATAAAACTATCCAAAATGAAGGAAAATGAAATTTTCTGTCCACACACAATAAGAGCAATACATGTTAGAAATCCATATAGTAATTCATGAAAGGATTCTTTGAAGCAATAAGTAGATTTGCCTAAGTTATACTGCTTGTGTGACATTTCAAGCACACAAGTCTGAAGTCCTGGACCTTGAACCCATCCATCCTGAGCTCTACCCTAATTCCAGGCACATAACAATGGATGGCCCAGAGGTAGAACATGGGAGAATGTAAGAGGAAAAGGCACGTGGACATATGGACAGGCACATAGCAGTATTTCCTCAGAGCTTTTCTTCACCCTCCAATAACCCATGAACCTGATATTTAAAGCCCAGTTAGGCAAATCACAGTACCAACTAAATTAATAAAAGCTACAGTTCAGAATAGTTGCAGCAGAGACAGACCTGTAGAAACATCTGGAGAGACCCCCCAAGGGTCACAATATATACTTTTCTAACAACACCGACTTGACATTCATCTGTGGTCAAGTAGGATGTTAGGAATACTGGGAACACGCAAAAATAGTGGATGTAACAATAATATTTTATAAACACAGTGTACATTCACTCTTTTGAGTGTTAAGTACTAATTTAGTCAGCCCACCTCCCAAAGGGTACAGCAAAATAAAATAAACTATACAAATAATTTAACAGGCATAAGCCTTAAAATATTATAAGTGCTTAATAACCTCTTAATAATGACAGTAAACATAAATGGACTTAAGCCCTTCAAGGAGACAGCAAATGGAAATATACCAGTCAGAGAAAAACCTGTGTCTCCAAGTATGATCACTGTTCATCTATTGTTTCTTAAATTTGTGTATAACTTATTTTCATTCCTAAGCATCCAGTACTGCTTGCAGTCAGGCAGAAGGCATAATGTCAGGTGAAATTTATGTATAAATGTCATGGCTTTACATTAAAATAAATAAATAAGTTGAGATGAATTTCTGGTTTTCTTCAACATAATTTTTAAGGGAGGTAGAAATTTCACAGCAGGTTGTAAACTGGAAGGGGCCACACTGATATGGTTGTGGAGTTCTTCCTAATATATTGTTTTCTTCATGTGACAACTTTGTGGGGAAAAAAAAGACAAAGAAGTAAACTGAGTTTTCCTGCTGAACTTCAGCCTTCCCTATCCCATCTTGCAAAAATCTGTAACACTATTCAATCAGTCCAAAGCCCAGGATTGCAGAGACCTTTGACTGATGAAGCAGGGGACTGCTGGAGAAAAATTATTTCAATCCATTTTTAGGATAAAAGCTGAAATGCAGACAAAAAGTACTCAGTAACATCTTGTGCTTCACATCCCTTGTAGAAATGTGATCTTCTGAATGACCTATACTGCTGTGGATTCAATCAAAAGAGGTTTAATGGTCGGGCACGGGAGCAGTGGAGTCATGGTGGAATGCAGTTGGGCAGGTGGCATTTGGTAGCTCATTGCCAGGCAGGAGATGGCCCAGAACATTGGCCTTGCTTAAATAGCAAAAGTAAAGGTGCTAAACTGGAACACCTCCCCTATGAAGATAGGCTGAGAGTTGGGTTGTTCAACCTCAAGATGTCTCCAGGAAGATTTTACTGCAGCTTTTCAGTATACAAAGGAATTTCTTAGAAACACAGAAGCAGATTTGCTACCAGTGTCTGTAGTGACAGAACAAAGAGCAACAATTTTAAACCCAAAGAGGGCAGGTGTAGGTAGAGCATAAAAATGAATTATTTTAAGATAAGGGTGGCAAGACATCAGAGCAAGTTACACAGAGAAGCTGAAGATGTTCCATTTTAGGATGTGTTCAAGATTAGGTTGGATAAGGCTTTGAGCAACCCAGATTAGTTACCCCTGACTATGGGAAGAGGTTAAAACAGATGATCTCTACAGTTTCCTTCCTGTTAGTGTTCAGGAACACATAATCACAGAATGATTATATGTAGGCGCTTTTATTAAAGAGCTCTGGGCATCAGGGGTACACAAACTCAAATCTGACCCAACTTGGTTTTGAGCTGAACATGTTTTATACTCTATCATTATATAGCTTATATATTAATTATTAAACTTACATTGTTCTATTGTATACATTGATTCCATCCAAGCATGGATTTCTTGTGATTCCCCTCAAACTCCTAACATAGTTTCTCATGATTCTTTAAACAATAATTGTATCTAATCACATCTACCAATTATAAAATTTATCATATACTGACTACACAGGTGCAGTTTCAGATGATCCAGCAAGCACAAGGCCTAACATTTCCCAGGGCCTACCTTTAACACTTTCCCAGGGCCTACCAAGACTAACTTTCTTTCCCCAAATTTTCTATGATTTTAAAATATTTTACTATCATTCTGACCCAAATCATTCTACTATTCTGTGATTCTAAAGGAATATCAGCATACACAAATATACAGTGATTCAAAATTGCCTGGCCACCTGTACAAAATTGTCACTGAAATAAAAAAAAAACCCCAAACCAACCAACCCTGAAAGACAATCATTATTTTTGCTAATAGTTGCATATGAGGAGACCTCATTTCCTAAGAAGTGTTTGTGCACAGACATGCCTAATGATTCCTCTCTTGAAAACAACTAGTCAGCAAAATTCCAGCATTGTAGAGCTTTGTGTATCAGGATGGGAATACTGAAATACTTAATTTAAACATTGTTTCTCTTTTGATTACAGAGAAACAATGGTGAAATGAAACGTAATGTGTGTTTTATCCCATCTGATGACAAACAAGGGGGGAAATAACATCTTAGTTTTCAATGTTATCCAGTGTGGGGAAGTACAATGGAAATGGAGCAGATGCCTTCTTTCTACTGTAGGTTCTTTTTCAAACAACTATTTCTATAATTTGGTAAGAGGAACATGACAATCTAGCTTTCTGAATTAAAAATAAAATACACAACAGGTTTGCTTGAGAGATTAGTCACAGGGTACTTCTTACTTGTGACACCAGCTTCAAGAAGCTGCATTACAAACAAGTATCATGTAGCAGTTAGTTTGAATCCCTCAGGATTTTCAACGAAATCTGACAAAATTCCACAGTAAAAGCATTTTATCCAAAGGAAGAGAATGGGGTTATCAAAGGATATTGTTATGAAACTTCAGAGACAAAAGGGTACGTGATTCTTCTCAGTATCAATTTTAACAGCACACATAACCAGACATAATGCAGACCACCATCACAGACTCAGAAACAGGAAGATAGATGTGAGAGACTAACATTAGGTGTGCAAGATTACCATTCAGACTTCAGACATTTCAAACCATGAAACCAAGATTTCATTAGCTCAGTTTAGCCAAATGTCCAATGCTTAGGAAAGAGGATGCAATCTGAGTGCCCAAGTCTACCAGATTTAAGCTCTAGCACAGATTTGAGCCCCTCTCCTCCTCTAGAGCCAGTGGAGAAAATTTCAGAAGGTAATTCAGCACATGGCTGTTTCTCCACTCACTGTAGAAGTGACAGCAGAGAGGTACAAGCAATCAGGGGAGCTCACTGAGCTCAGTCTCTCATGGCTGAGGACAGCAATGCAATGCAATTTCTCTTTTAAAGGCTCCACAGAGCACCTGCACCACCATACCCAATCCAGTGTGAGTAACTCACGATTAACACGATTATGAGCAACTTAATGGCTAATGATATCTTGACACACACTTTAAAATTTTAATAGAGGTCTCAAGTTCGCAACTATAACTTGTCATAAAAGGGCAGCAAAAGTCAACTGCATTGCCAGAGAACGCTCTCCTTCCACTAATTGGGGATGTTTTGCATAAAACTTCCAGAAGACCCTGAGCACCCCTGCTAGCAAGGAGCACAGCCTTTCCTTGCCTCCATCCCCTCTAACCTGATGCAACAGGTAAACCCTGACTCCTGAATTAGGCAACTCTGCTCAGGTAGTATGAATTTGACCATGGTTCTAGATGTGTCACAGCATTTAGAAACAGGCCATGAATAAAAAACCCCAGAAAAACAGAAAAAAAAAACCCAGAAAAAAAAAAAAACAAAACCAAACCAAAAACAGAAACAAAAACCAAAAACAATAACCCCACACAACAAACTATTGCAGTACAGTAAAATACTTGCTTTGGAATAAAGCAGCATCCAGGACACAGCCTACAAAACATTTCTAGCAGTTGTCCAGAAAATTGCCCTGTCAAAATCTACTCCCTCTGTGCCACTTCAACAGCAGAAAGACCTGGACACCTAACAGAAATATTTCTGGCATGGAAAGCCTAGCACCAGCTGACAGAAAGGACATACCCATACATAACACCAACACACAGGCTTTGCCAAGGGACAAACAGGGCCTAATCAGAGCACGCTGCTCTCCAATAACTCTTGGCTGCAGAGCGTCCCCCTCGCCTCCACCACAGTTTAGCCGAATTTATAGATGTGATTGAGCTGTTATAACTTATCCAGGAACTTTCATCCAGGGATTACCACAGTAAAAAAAAAAAAAAATCCAACAAAAAAACAACATCAAAAACCCCACAAAAAACAAAAGCAACTGTCCTGAAATCATTCTTCCCATATGTAACTCTTTCTGGAAAAAGGGACAGTGCAGGGGTGATGCAAAAATCACTGATTTGAAACACAGCCAGGGGAAGGAATTAGTAGGTAAAAGGATTTTGCCTCTGAGAAATTTTTGCACCTTCCAAAGACGTGAAATAAAAATGGATTGGTTATACTGGAAAGGTTAAAAAAATATTAAAATTGCAGAAATCATGAGGTGCGTCACATACTTGAATTTTGCTGAGTTATCTTTAATTAAAACTACAATGATTTGTTTTTAAAAAATGGAATGTTTCACTCACACATCCCAGAGCACAGGAATTTATTTGTTTCTCAAGCTACACATGAAAATTCCCACACCTCAATGGGGATAATGTTCTCAATAAATTCAGATGGATTATTACCCTCAGCTGATACATCAGAACAAGCATTTCAAACCATATCAGACAAGTGTAAAAATTCACAGAGATTAATGAATTTAAGATTCAAAACAAGCAAGGTACCTTTGAATAAAATATATTTGCAGGTTTTTTTCTGTACAGATGAGTTAATTTATTAGGCATATGTGTGACTTGATACAGTTCCTGAAAAATTTATTGCCAATTTTAACTAGCAGAGTCTTTCTTTTTTAATCAGTTCTTCCCCACTAATATTGGAAAAAAACCTGCTCCTTAACAAGGATGTGATACCTAATGTCACAGCATACTAATCCATGAATGTGCTTTGTTCTGGTTAGGCTTGCTGGATGCATAATTCAAATTCTTTTCTAATTTTATAGAAGCAGGTGGTTACTGCTAGATTAACACAATGTTCTCTTTTTCTGAAGCTTGCTACCTGGCCATAAATACGCAGGAGCCAGCAGTAGGCATTTCCATCCTCAAACTTCATTCCAACTTTTTGAGTTTGACACAATGCTTTATCCTAATGGGCTTTTATCCCCTGAATACATTTTCATTAAATAATAAATATCCATCAGGAGAACAAGGATAATTACTGTAGATACATTAGAAATGAGAACCTCCTCCTATAACTGTCTCCAAGTCAATGAAAACATTTGTTATTGAAGTGTAATTTATTGGAGATTTCTATTGTTCATGCATACTTTTAATCAGTGGCAATGTAACAGTTACTAATGGAATCTCTGTGTGTAAGAAATTTAAGTCACAAAGACAATCTAGGGACCTTGGGGTACATGAAAGCTTACCCTTCTTTTTAATATAAAGTCTTCTGAGCTTCTTAATTTGTTACTGTCCATTCAGAGAGAAGGCTTCTTCTTCAAATCCATTTACCATTGTTGAAGTTAAACCTATCCACTATTGCTTTTACCATACACCAGAAGCATGGGAACAAAGCATCCTCCACCTCCAGCTTCTTCAGAGTCAGAATAGTGTAGCCATTTTGCAATTTGTGGATCATTTTAACTTTACTCAATAATACCACCATTTTTTTGAGTCCTGTTTGGAGCTTTTTTCATCTTCATGGTTCAACACAATGATATTTGGTACCACTACAGTTGCTTATGGAGTCTTTCCTCTTTCAATAAAAAGACAACCCACACCTGATTCATCTCTTAGAGCTTTTACTCAGAACTAGCTAAACCTGAAAACCTATTTCTTCCCTTCTTCCTTTCCTTTTCCTGGTCAGGCAGCACACAGCTGATATTAACCAATGTTTTCTTCCCTCTACAAATATCCTTGGTATTTGACCCTGCTAACCCAGCTCTCCCTGGATCCTTGCAGAAAGTGTCCCGAGGCAAGTCTTCAGTATGCTGCTCACCTTTTGGGGGGCAGCACCTTGCCATGCTGTCTGAGAAGGCATTTTTTAATGCCATGGAAATGTGGGTCAGAGTTCTTCACTGCTCAGGAAATGTTTCCAACCTAGTTCATTCAATAGAGAGGGGAAAAAAATATATATGAGCCACACGGGTGACAAGAAATTTCTGAAGTCTGTGTGGGCTGTTCTACTGGGAACAGATCTGGTCTTCAAAAAAGTAATGAACATGAGCATCACAATCAGTGTCAAAGGTTTTTAAATTCAACTTTATGTAAAGATCCCAAAATCCCACTGACACTTCCCTAGTAGCAGCAGGCAGGACTCTTCCCTGGCAGTGCTCCTCAAGCATTTTCAGCCTAGGTGAGTAATACAAGAATGCTCAACTCAGCCCTAAAACCTTCCTGTGTTTTGAAAGGCTTTCACTTTGAGAAATAGATTCTCAGTATGGATGTAGAATAATGCAACTTTTGTCTGACACCAATAGAATTTATTTCAAAGGAAAAACAGCTATGTAAGAGTTCCAGGAAACACATGACACTTCAGAAAAAATAAAAAAATTACATAGTCAAAGCTCCAAATTTTCTCTGAATAATAGACTCAAAGGAAAATTTTCAAAGAAATTAAAACATAGGATGGAAAGTTTTCTGGAGAATGTCTCATTTATTCCTCTCTGCACAATCTGTTTCCCTTCAGTGTGATACTTTCACCACAAATAGAAGTACATCTTAGTTCACCTTCAGCTATTAAACTCGACTTTTACAGTCCCTGGCATCTCTCCATTCTGTTGAAATCACTGCACAAGTCTTAGGCTAAAGTGGCTAAAAACTCTTTCTTTAAATGTTTCTTTTGGTTCTATTCCTTTCAACAACCTCGGTCAGACACAGAATAGAAATGGTGAAATTATATTTCATGTAGTGGAAATTAGGCAATGCATTAAGAACATCTCTCTGAGTAGGTGATAATGGATTCCCATCATAGCTCTCAAAATTAGTCATCTAGTCACAATCTGAGGTCAAATAAAGAGCTTTTGAAAGAAAATGAGCATGAACTGGCAATTAATACTTTTAGACTGGAAATCTGAGAGTTTCTAATTATAAGAATGGCGAGAATTTCCTGAGCAATAACAATGAAGTCAACAATCTACTTATTGCTGAGGTAAAACTTGATTATTGTAAACTGATTGATTATGTTTATATTTCTTAAAGATAATTTATTTATTATGATTCTACGTATCTTCCCACAATATTCCAGCAAGGGTAATGAATGAAAAGGCAGACAAATCCCACTTTAAAATAAAGAGAAAAATAAATGAAGAAGAGGTCATTTTAATCCTTTTTTCAGTTGTCATTTTTCAGAGCTGCATAAAGCTTTATATGAAAAGTGAACCCATAATTTTTCAAAACTAGAAAGCACTGCTCAATATTTTTTATGAAAGATTAGATTTCCAAATTCTTATGCAGAATTAATTATAGCCCCTTATTATTTATAGAATATAATTTCTAAAATCAACACGAGCTTAATGTTGAACACCAAATGGTATTTTTGAAAAGTAGTCCAACTATGCTGCCAGTAACCAGTTGCGTGTCTTTTAATTAGTTCTCATGATCAATTTTAATTAAAATGAATAATTCAAATATTATGCATTACAATCTCAAACATTAATCTTCTCAAGAAAGGTAAAGAAACTTAAAAGGCTATGATTTAAAATGTAGTCTCCAAATTTGAGCTTATAAACTTGTGTATAAGACATAAGATTGCCCTCTTATGTGACCTTTTCCTGTGCAGAAGTTCCTTGGACAAACAAAAATCCCAGTGGGGATGAGAAAAAACTAAGCAGTCAGAAATACATCTTCATATTTCCATAATCATAATACAAGACACAAAATATAAAGGATTAGACAAATAACACCTTGAAAACTTGGTTTAAGCAAATATTTTATATTGTTGTAACCTTCAGGAGTCCTGGAACTGTGATGTGTTACAGAAAAAAAAAATATAATTAGATATAAATTAGCAAGAATTAGGTGATGGAATTTAGGAAATCCTAACAGGGGAAAAAATAAAATCACCCAAAAACACTTGACCCTGGAAACTGATAGCAGCTCACTTAGCACTGATACAGGTACAGTGTGAAGCTATAGTCATAATGCATAACAATCTTGCATATTAGAAGGCTATCTTATTTATTTCCTGAAAATAAAATGTGGAGAGTGACAGAAAAATTTTCTTAGTGGTTTTTTTTTTTCAGTGAAGATGTCAGATATTGTGTTTAAAATATACTGTGGTTATATTCAACAATATAGTATACCTTAATGCATTAAAAACAGTTCAACAAATATTTTGCCCATAGCTTTTCTTCTATTTTCCATTACAACGTGACATTTCTGTCACTTGGGATATTTATATGGTACACAAGAGGTGTGAGGGTAAACACAGATAAACTTAGAAAAATAAATGTATCAGATTGATCTTCAACTTCTCTAAACTGGTGAATTGTATTGACTCAGTGAGATGACTATCAGCTCTGGTCTATAGAAACCGCTCACAGCAATCTTCCCCAGATTCAGAGATGAAGATGATGTGTTTCAGAGACTTAAGTACCAGATTCCCTCTGACCCCAAATGCATTCACCTCGTGGCAATCTCCAACCTGATGTAATAGCTACAGAAGTTTCTGCAAGCAGGAATGTACATTTTTGGCATACTAGTTTTGCCTCAAGTTATGAAGTCAGTCCTTTTCTGTGCTAGCCTTGCACAAGCTGCAAAGTAAAAAACTTATTTTACTGAAGAAGAGCAAAAGGGCTTGAAGTATTTACCTAAACAAAATAAGGAGCCAGAAGACACACAGCTGCTATCCCTAAACATGAAGGAAGAAAATGAGATATTTCACCCTGTCCATTTTATTAGCAACACTGACATTGAAACAAATGCATGTGAACTGACTGAGAATAATAAATCCAGGCTGGATATTGAAAAAAATGCTTCACGCCATTAGGGAAGCAAGACTCTAAAATTTATTTCTATTAGGAAACAGTAAAAACAAAGGAAAGAAATGATCATTCTTAGGTTTTGGTAAACATGATTAAAATATGACATGATAGCTCTGGGACTGACAGCCCAAGACATCCTTGGCTTATATCCTGTACTCTTATGAAGAAAAAAAAAAAACAAACTATTAATGACTCCTACTTTCCTGGAATCAATTCTACCTTGGGCAGAAAATTACAAATAACCCTTTTAACTGTGAGGAATACTTGGTTCATTCTACTCCAGCTGCTTACCACATATGATGCCCTTATCCGCAAGTCAGGAAAAATTAGTGTTGTTTCTTTTTATTGTGATGTTAATGAAAACATTTGTTTCCACAAACCAGAGTTTTAGATCAACACAAACGCTCCAGAGAAGTAGTGCATGTGTGTGCATGCATGCACCAGCCAGTAAGAGCTCAGTGCAGGAAATTATCCAACTGTTCTCTGCCAGATCCACAGCGCTGCTGGCACAACAAACTGTGGGAGCTGCTTCATCTTAACCTCAGCTGCCTCAGTTTACCTGGCTTGAGGCTGCTTAAAGCTGCCTTTGCACCAAGTTCATTGTGGCACATACCTTACATGTGCTCACACACAGAGAAAAAATTAGTTTGGAAAAAACCTCTGAGATTATTGAGTGCAGCCTTTGAGTGATCACCACCCTGTTGACCAGACCACGTGCCATGCCCACCTCCTGTCCATGCCAACGTTTAACACCCATTTCAGTGAAGCAATTCCTCCTGATGTCCCACCTGAACCACCACCTGTACAATTTATGTCCTCTTGTCCTGTTGCTGGTTTCCAGGGGAGAATTGACTCTCCCTCACCTGGCTGCAAACTCCTTTTAGGTGGTTGTAAAGTTCCAGGTCCTGCCTCTGCTGTTTTCTCACCCCCTTTCCTCTGCCCTGCCTGTGTAACTCTCAGCCTCCAGTCTGTAAATGAGGGACAGCAAAATTACTCTAAGTCTGTTTTCAGGGGGTTAGGAGTGGCAATATCTAGACAGAGTGAGAGCCAAAGAAATTTATCATTTAAAATTTATAAATGTAAGAGTGTTACCACAGCAGCTATTTTTGTATGCTAGGGCAACATAATATTATTAATAAGAAAAAATGAGTCAAATGTTTAGCAAATATTAATTAATTGAATAGCAAACAACAAGCATTCTTTTTTTGGCTGATAAATACATTTGTTTGCCCAAGAAAATGAAGATCTGTATGAGCACCACTATTCCTTCAAATTAAAAAAAAAGATTGTTCAAATGTTCATTAAAAAATTAAAATACATACTTATGAATAAATCTAATGAGCAATTAAATTTTGAAATTGTGCTCAGAAGTATTTGCCAATTATTTGATCAAACTACACACTAAATGCTTCACTAAAAATAGCATTGAGGCAACAAAGTCAAGGACTAAAGCATAACAAAACCTCCACACATAAATTGCTTGTGTAATCAGATTTCTAACCTCTTGACCATAGTCCAGTTTGGCTATGTGATATCATATTCTGACATCTACAGACCTTTTATCAGATTTATGCAGAGAATGAGTGATAATCAGTGAATGGTATTTTTATTCAGTTTGTTTTCTTCTTCTTCTTTAATTCCTTCTCTTTTTTTTTTCTTTTTTTTTTTTAAATTTCTTTGTTAAGTTTGGTATGGCCTAATTCCTTATAAACCCCATTTTGTTGAAGCCTGGCCTCAGCAGCATTTTATATCTCTATATAGAATATTTTATCACCTTAAAAGGCTTCTCTTACTATTTTCTAAAAATCTGCAGCATGTCTTTGAAGTGAGGAAGCTCTCTGTGAATATTTCACAGATGGGAAACTGAGTCATATATAAATATAACATTTAGGAAATCTAATTTGGGGTGTTAGCTTGATGACAAGATATATATTTTACATATCGGAGACGCTCCCATGTTTGAACAAAATTCTAAGCCGTCAGCATTCCTAACAATTAGGATTCAGGATGGGTTTCTTTCCCCCTAAGCACATCTGAGCTAGAGAAGACTATAGAGAAAGAAAACAGGCACCTAGAGGTCAGATATCTCACCCAAAATTAAAGAGTCAAGATCAGCATAATTCGTGTCTGAAAAGCACCAAGTTCTTTCCATCAGCAAAAGAAGGAGTCAAAATACCAAAACTCACAAATAAACATCTAAAATTAAGTGGATGGAGCCAAACTAGAATTCCCATATTTTTGACCCTTGACATTTAGCTTCTGAACACTTTTATTTAATAGTGAGGCACGTTTGATAGAGTTTTTCTCATCAATCTTTGTACTTTGAGCTTCGGCAACATCAGTGGCACTAGTCATTAAGAGGAACTGGTAAATTTAAAAATATGTATTAATGTCCCTTTTCATTCAGAAATTGAAACTTCTTTGTTCAGTGGGAGATGGAAGAAAAGTTAAACGCATCTCCAAAAGCGTAAATTTGTCCAGTGAGATGTCAAGCCCTGTTTTCTTCATGCTGCAATTGATGGGACAGTCAGTTCAGAGAGAAAGCTTGCTCTTACATCTCCTGAAAGCTCTGAAATGTCTTGTTCTCTTTTTTTTTCTTTTTTTTTCTCCTTATCAAAAACAAAATCATACAAACATTGGCTGCTGAACCTTTCAGAAGACAGAGAGAACACACTCAACCCCCCCGAGACTGTGATTCATTTCTAGTGAAAACCTTGTGGGGATGGTGGGGAAATAAAGGAAAATAAAAGCCTTTTCTGGTTATAAAGTAGAAAAGCAATGTTCCATAAAAATCTCCTGCAACATCCACCTGCCACTGGGAATTTCACAAGCCAAGTAGATGATTGTTGCATTGGCTGCAAGTGAAGCCCAGACCTCCCATATGGCAGTGCTAATTCAGCCACCAAACAACCAGTGGTGCAGGGAAAGGTCCTCTACTCCTCAGAAGCACTAGAAAAGAAGACTTTTCTTTTCACCCAAGGTATTCTGCTTGCAGGGTTGCATGTCCTTTGATTTATATTTTGAGTTTGTGTTCCAAATGTACCCAAACGCCATAAAAAAAAAAAAATAGACTTTGAAGATTTGCAGCACAGGTATCCATACAAATAGATAACACAGTATTTTTCCTCCAGAGTTTACAAACTTAAACAAGAAGGTCAAGCATATAATAGTGGAACATCCAACATGAAGAAAGAGACTTTTTGATGTAGCTACCTTCAATAGTTTCCTAATATTGGCAGTTTTGCCACTTGTTTATACAAAGCAGCCCTTTGACTTTTTGATTTTTAGACAACCATAAAGGCAGTGACTGTTAAGTACAACTCTCTCTAATCAGAGGCATAATGAAAAATAAAGTTCCATTTTCTGCAACATAGCAGGAATCAGCTGAGACCATAGAGTAAAACACCAAGCAAGGCCACCACAGAAGTGTGAGGTGAGAAGGGCTTGGCAACTGCAGAGAGATTAAAAGATTTTTGGGAAAGCTCTGAATGTTTCAGTCAGGACTGATCCCGTTCCTCTATTCTTCTCACAGGTGATTTTAGGTTTTACAGCCTCTCCTGTGGCACAGTTTAGCAGCAGAGCATTCTGCTTTCCACAGTGCCTAATGTGTCAATATTCCTTGCATCTGAATTCTAATTGAATTTCCCCAAATAAGCTCCCTTCTTTCCCCAACCCTGTCTTTGTCACATCTTCACCAACCATTGCCTTTAAGGAGGCTCAGCTATCAAAGGAAAATTAGAAAAGAAGCAGGAGTCCTTTCTAAAGCCAAGCTCTCTTCATTTTTCCTCCCAGCTCTGTTTCCTCAGGGACACAGTAACATTATGGGCCTTCTCTTGATGAAGGGACCCGGTGGCCTCTTATTGTCACGCTGGGGTGGAGAGAGCTCAATCACTTGTCAGTGGCATAAATGTTTAATAGTCATGCAAGCAGAACTGTCTCATGGTGGCTTGCTAATTACCCACTCCAACAGGCTCTGGATCAGATGCCCTCAGATTATTCTCCTTTTTGGCTATGCTTTAAAAAACAATTACTCATCATATTTTCAGAAAAATACAATGGTGTGTTTCCACAGCAAAGGCTCTAGCAATGGGGAGGACACTAAAAATAGAATAAAAGAGGCCAGTGATTTCTTTGATTCATTGGCACCGTTTCCAGCTCTGCTGTGTGTGACTGGAGTTTGTACAGAGAGCAGAAATCCACTGAAGATGAGATTTTCCTCTCCTACCAAGCTGCGTGTATTACTACTGTTGAATGAGTAATTAGTGCAATTTGCAGAAAATTAGCAGATATTTTTAATGAGAAAAGTCGTTTGTTTCTAGGACTGCCATTTTACATGCCACAGATTGGGTGGTATAGAATTCCAAAATATAACTCAGCACTTCAATTAAACCACTCATGGAACTCTGATGTGTGTCCCTAAAACACAGAATTTAAATAAGAATGACTGCATAATTCAATATCAGACAGGCTGAAACAGAAAATTATCCAAAAGTATAGAAGATAATTTTTTTTCCCAATCTCAAGATTTTGCTTTACCAAAGCTGACTAAACAGCTGGAATTTCAGAAATATCACTTTATCACAAAGTTCATGGAGAAACAGTGAAAAAAGACAGTTTTGACTGATTAGTTCTTAAAATCAGTGAAAATTAAAGCTACAGTGAAGCATTTCTAGAATATGAGAAAAATTAATTAAGAGTGCAAGAAGAATAGAAGAACAGAGGATACCTGGACACCAAACTTACTGTCAATTTGTCTAGGTAAGAGGCAGTACAGAGGTCAAAAGCAGAAACTTTTGAGCCAGTATGGACGAGGTTGACAAATTTGCCTGCAGTTTTGAACCTCAAAAATTAAAACCAGCAACAACTTAGAAATAACAGGATCCTAATAAATTCTTATATACAGTGATATTAACATGTGACATATGGTTTGAAAATTGACATTATAGAACCACAACTAATAGAGATCAGTATATGCAGGTTTTGCCTTAAAGAAATGCCTTTCATAGCCACGACTTCGGCAGCTCTGTATCAAGTGGCTGCAAAAATATAGATACTGTTCATATTCCCGCAAACCCATTGCAGATTATACGAAGAATGCTTGTCAACACTAAGAATAAACAGAGTTACTCCAATCATTAGAATTAATCATTAAACAAAGGACCTTCCAAAGGTAATATTCATCCCATTAACAGGTTTCACTATAAAACTGCAGCAGGTTATTACTTTCAAGTTTATTCTTTTTCAAAATCCTGTAATGTCAATGCTGACATTTTTAATTTATCTTAAATATAGAAAGTTGAAACTGAATTAATTTTTTGTTTTCAGACCATTATCAGCCCAAAACAACATTTAGAGAAAAACCAATTGATGTCCTTTCTTTCTTGTAGCCAGGCACCAGGCAAAAAGAAAAAGAGATTCTTGATAATCAATAAGTGAGCAAGTGAAAACAAAACACTTTTCTCCTCATCCCAAAACCAGATGGAAATAGAAACCTGAGCTTATGCATTCAGGAGAGTGAAATCAATGAAACTGTGGCAAACCATAAGAGACTACAGTGGATGTATGTAGGATGAATTCAAAACCAAGGAAATCTTCCATCTTGGCAAAACTCTTCCACTTTATTTTTTATATGGCTGCTGGCTATGCTAAACCACAAAGAATGCAAAGGCTAAGCATTATTCTGAGAAGGATATAACATATTTTTCATTTTCAACAAAACCTCCAAGCCCTTCTTCTGTGGCAACTGAATTTGCAGCTGAATTTGGGTTATTTACTACTGATATACTGATGTGTTTAATCCAAGGCCAAAACACTGTTAGCAACTTGCACACAGACATAAAATCCACAGATGTGGAGTAGAAGACATACAAAAATCTGCATGCACATATACATACATACACTTTCTGTGGGAGGGGAAAAAAAAAGAAAAATGCAGAACCTTTGTACTTCATAAAGACTTTTTTTGGGGGTTTTTTTCCCCATAGCTGCAGGGTACTCGTGATATTATTTCCTCTTTGGTCACTAAGCCTGTAGGCTTTCCAGTGGCAGGAAATTGTTTATATAGTACTCAATTCTACATTATTATGTTAAGCTGTCATTTGAACATGCCCATCAGATGACACCTCCCATTGGTACAAACAGCTTGAGAGAAACTGCAGCTGTAGTAGCCATACCTGAAAATACTCATTGCCCCAAACCAGCAGGATAAATTGTCCAACAGCTCTGAGCTTTTTTTCTTAGTAAATTGAATTTTTATGCTACCAAAAAATTTTCACCAGGCCTCCAAATTTCTCCCCCTCCACAGGTTTCAGGGTTGTTTTTTTTTTTTATTTTTCTCATGCAGGAGTAATTTCTGTACTGTTCTATCAGAATCAAGAACCTTATGACAAGTAATTTATAAACTTTCTCAGTATTTTCAGACTCATTCCTGGTTATTATTTTCTGCAGCTTGAACAATCTCTACAGAATTAATATATTAATAAATTAATATAAGGTACAACTGCTGTACATGCAACCTGAATTTCTATGGGCAATTGCTACTCTGAGTTACCTATGGGAGGCAAATGTACTTACACATCCATGGGTATTTTAGACCAAGTAATTTTACCTGTTTCTCCAAAAGGTCTGCATTTGGAGCATATGTTAATTATGTGGACCAGTTTATATAGTGGCAAATGCATTCTTTTGATAAGCCAGGGAGCTATTACCATCACAAACTGCCCACATTTTAAATCACCCCTGTTTCTTATGCAAGGTATAATGTAGGATAATGCACGTAGCTTTACAGCTCGTTTTGAGTTTCAAAACAAGTTACAATGCAATCACCTATTAACCTTTTCATCCCAAGGGGTTTTCTACAAAAAGTTAATATCCCTGACAGCTCCTTGTTTATTTTCAGATCCATGCACTGCTTGCCACTAGTGACCTTGCAAGCAGATTCACACCTTACAAAGTCCCTGACCTTGAAGTCATTAAAATCCAATCACACACTGGGCAGGCTTCCATATTCATTAGGACAGCAAGAAGATAGATTTGAACATGCCTTTGAAGTGACCAATACATTCATCAGCCAATTTCCATCTTCTTCAACAATTTCAGATTGCTCAGGGATATTACTAGATTAATTGATACAGAAAATCTTTTGCAACAAAACAGTAGCAATGTTAAGCAGATGCAATATGTTTCTAATTAAAAAGGCTACGATCAAACATAAGCCATAAATTATAGGTTGTCTTATGAATACCCATATGAAGTTCCTACAACAGTTCTTTCTGCTTATGCTTTTGATGTAGAGGTCAGAGCGTTTTTTCAAAACACACAATAATGAAACCAACATCTAAAAATAAGAAAAGCCATGTCTACAGCTAAGTGAAACCTCACATAGGATTTTTATTTTTTTTTAATTAAATCCATCACCAGAACATGCTAATTAACCCTATTAAGTCCTTATGTATTTATTTCATAAGCTCCTTTGGAAGTTAAAACTTCAAATCATGAAGATAGTATTTATAATAACCATAAAAAGAACAACAAAAGCTGAAACAAACACAGGCCTAGAGGAAACATTTTCTCCATCCTATTTTGACATACACTTGCTTTCATCTACACAGATTGTTCTCACAGAAAAGTGAAATTTATGTGAATATGCTTTGCAGAAAAAAGTTTTTTTTTTAACATTGGATATATGTAGGCATGATTTCTTCCAAATTTAAAGTGAGAAGGATTTGAAAAAGGTTGGGATAAAGAAAGGGGTTTCAAATATATAAATAGTAAACCTCAAATGAATCACTACCTGTCAAACAGGTTGCTCAAAACCCTGTGTTTGCTCTTCTCAAAAATCACATTTAGCAATAGTGTTCAAAAAATTTTGCGTTTACCTAGAAAAGGCCAGAGTCATATCAAAACATTTTCAAGGGGACTGAGCTTCAATACTTTGGTCAAAGGTCTCTTTGCACAGAAGGTAGCTGAGGGCAGGTTGCAAGCTCCTCTTGAATTTTTAAGCTTGTTGCTTTTTTGTGCATGGGGAACCCATCCATGTGAGTTTTCATCAAAGCACAGGCAAGAGGCTCTTTAAAAAAAAAGAGGTTCTTACTCCTTTTCTTAAAGTCATAAATAGCATTGTTAATTGGCAATTTAATGGTTTTATTTTTTTATTTTTTTTTTTACTGGGATCTGAGGTACATCAGTGACAACAAATCAAACCAAGGACCTGCTGGAGAGAACTTTTAATTCAGAAGGCTTTTGCCTGATTAACAGCTTTCAAGTAAGGTTTGAAACAAATCACCGCTTTTTACAGATCCCTCCAGCTCTCTGATGGCAGAAGCCAGAAATTACACATCCTGCAGGGGGCTGACCCAAAAAAGTACTGTATTTTTGTGATCACAGTCCAGCAGATAACTTCAATGAATACAAGGTTGTTTTAAAAAAAACCAAACAAACAAAACAAAAAAAAATTAAACAAAATCAGAAAATTAAACAAATCCATGTAGAGACAAACAAGTTTAAGGACCAAATTCTAAAACTGGCTTCTTAAGGAGAGAGGAGAAGAGAGAAGAATGAAAGAAAAATCAATATTTCTTGAAAATGCATTCCCCTAGATGGGAAAAGGGCTGTTGTCTTGAGAATATAGTATATAACAGGCAACTGGTTATTTCTCCATGTTTGTTCAAGACCATGTGATGAATGTCCCAAAACAGCATCTGTAACTATAAAACTAGTATAATAGACTTTCCATACTATTGCACAGTAAACAACTGGATAGAGCACAACAGTGTCAGTATCCTTTGTGTAATGGTCAGGTATTTTTCATTTATACTGTCCTTTCATAACCTGCATTGTGCTCACATTGAGCCAAAGCTCAAAGGCTTTGGCACCCAGTTACACCATAAATTGAAATAATGAGAATGGTTTTATATAGTTCTACAAAACGTGTCTAGGGTGTTGTGTGTGTAATGTGAACAATTTTGCAGCCAAGACTCTTTCTGTGGAGAAAACTAAGACCTTGAGCTTTCCTCTGCTTCTGGAGAAAGCAGGGATATTTATGGCAATAAATGCACTGTTTTGAAAGCAACAAATTTTAACAGGCCCATTAGTCTCTATTGAATTAATATAAATAATTTTCCTTCAAGAAAATTAGGTGAAGGAGCATAAAGTCAATTATCTGGCATTACCTTTGCACACAAGAGAGACATTTCAAGTCATTGCATCATACATGCTTCAAACTCAGCAAATTAAATACACCCCTGAAATTTCAGGAACACAGTGGCTGAGAAGGTATCTGCAGCAGTATATAATAATTTATTAATAAAGATAAGATTTTAAAGCAATAAACTGTTTGAGCACAAATCATGCATACTATAGCTTCTTGAATGCCTATTTTTAGGTACAAAATTGAAAAATTCAGCACTCCCTTTCTTATTGTTTACAAAGGAGATTTCTCTCTTTAGAATTTTATTTTGCAAATGTAGTTAACAGTAGTTATTATTTGAATGATGAAAGCCAAATAAAAAAAAAATAACAAAAAATAAAGCAATATAAAGAAGCATACATTAAAATTTGGCAACTGTATATTCTTACATTTGGCACTTTGTGTTTATACCCTGCATAGTTTTCTATTGACATCAGCACTCTAACTCCATTTTTGAACATTTAAGCTCACAAAGGAGTGGAGGATCACTAAGATTTTGATTGCTGGGTCTATACAGCCTGTTGCACTGGAATTACCCTGTGACTGCCTCTCTGTACCTTTGAAAAACTAAAATCAGGTTCTAAAACTTTACCCCATACATAACCAATCCCACAGCCATGCAGTTTGAATTGATGAAAGGGAAAAACAGCAGGTGAATGTGAGGCCATCAAAAAAACCAAAATCAATAAGGGTGCAGGGAAATAGTCAAATGGAGCAGGTACAAGGGTTTGGATGAACTAGGCCAATACAGAATGCTGTTTCATTTGAGTGGTGACAACACTGATCAGTTTCTGGACCATATTCTCCATATTTGGTCTGAATTTATTATCTTTTCAATATCATCTCTAATATTTAAATGAATGTCCCTAATTATTTTGATGAAATTTCCATTTTTCAATTGAATTATGTAATTATTTGACAATGTGATTTAAAATAAATAGTTTTCTATGTCACTGTTAGTCTCACTCTCACTTTTGTCTTTTCTTAGACCATTCTTACTAAGTTTCCAGATTTTTTCAACAAAAGATGGGTTTCATACCACAGTCCTAGCTGTTTAAGGTAGCACTGATCTCAGGTTTTCAGTGTGTTTTAAGTGGCCATAACAATTACTCAAAAATATTTCACCAAATAACTTACCTTCATGCTACAATATTATGTTAGGAACCAATTCCCCAAAACTCATTTTATTTAAACAAGGATGAAAATGCACTTAGGTATGGATCTCCTGTTCATGGCCCCAGCTGTAATTTCAGCTTTAATATAATTATTATTTTTGTGTTTACTAAACTCCCTAAGTGCTTAAGTAAACTTGGTAACAGTGCACAACTTAGGACAGCAATAATGGTTCTTCCTAAAAGGCAGAGTTTAACAAAGTGTCACTGTTTTCCAAGTCATAGAAGGATGCTCAGAGTAACTATGAACCTAGGAAAAAAAAGATTAAGACACTGACCTGACACCAAAAAACGTAAAGTAATAGAGTGTACATCCCAGGAAACAGAGGAATAACTCAAGGGAAAAAAAAAAATCACATCAGCAGTAATTCTTTTTTATGGATACTTAATAATTTGTTTATTTGTTTGTATCCCTGTGTTCTTAAAAAAAGTTTGATTATAGGGTTTACACACCACCCTGTTTTGGTTTTTACCCTTCTTTAGTATTGACAGGAACAGACATTAAATTCTTCATGGACTGCATTATTTTTTTCCCTCAGACTAAGCTTAGGAATCAAATCTTTGTTCTAGAAAAAGGGGCATATTCCTCAGCTACTCAATATTATTTTTCCAGCCATTGACCAGCAGCCACAAAGTCTGCCATTCTTCTGCACTGCAGAGAAAATGGTTTAGAGAATCATAGGCTCATTTAGGTTGGAAAAGACCTTTCAGGTCATCCAGTTAAACCCATCCATGCCAAGTTCATCACTAAACCCTGTGCCACACCTTTTAAACACCTCCAGGGATGGTGACTCAACCACTTCCCTGCACAGCCTGCTCCAATGCTTAAAAACCCTTTTGGTGAAGAAATTTTACCTAATAGCCAATCTAAACCTCCCCTGGTACAACTTGAGGCCATTTTCTCTTGTCCTATCATCAGTTACTTGCAAAAAGAGACAAACCCCCACCTCGATACAGCCTTATTTTAGAAAGAAAAAAAATCATAATCAAATGAGAAAAGACTCTGCAGTAGAAAGAGTACAAAGAAGTTAGCAATTTCAATGTTAAATTTAATACAAAGTGATCCCAGGAGTTCACAATAGCAGCAGCGAAAATGTAGGTGGTGATTTTTTTGGTGCAGAAGTGGGTAGTGATTTTTAGTGCACTTTATATTTAAATTAGCTCAAAGTGTACGACTGAATTACCTTGATACCATCTAACCATCTCAAATAATTACACAAAGGTATGTGATCTTCCATCTGACTAATGATCCCAAAACGTTTCTTCTAGAGGGAAGCTGGTGTGACATTGAGTAGGGGACAAATCACAAAAATGAGGACAATCAGAAAGTTACTTTTGCTTCAGTCATAAATAATGTGAAAAATTTGATGCAGCTGCTCCACGGGGACTCTGTAATGCAAAGACAGAGAATTTTGATATCCCTTTCCCCCTACCTCATGCTGCAAAAAATGCTTGCCAAGATACATCAAATCAGTATCGACCTTTACGGATAAGCAGCATATCATGGAAGTTTGAGTTGAATCTTGAGAATAATAACATACATGAAACACTTAGAAGATTTAAAATACCAAGTAATAGGGGGTGAGGGAAGAGAAAGAGATTACTGTAAGGTGCCAAGACTAATGATAAGGCAGAGTAGAGCATAGTTTAGAACAAAAATATGTTGTCACAGATAGAACCTGATAAAAAATTCCAACAAGATGGAAACTAGATCTTTAGTGTTCATGAGAAATGAAGAACCATTCAGCCTGTATATCAAGTTTATAGGCCAGGAAAGCACTTCAACAGAAAGGAAATGTAATCTACACAAGTGTTTCAGAGTAGAATCCTCAAAATCTGATATGGGCAATTCATTGGTTACAGAAATATAATTATGTAGCAAAGGAGGGAATACAGTTTTTAAATGGCATCCAGATATGTTATAACTCCATCCAGCAAAGGATCCCCATCACTGGCATTGCATCTGCACTTCAAGTTTTCAATTTACTACTCAACATGTTCACAGGACATCTCACTCTAATAATCAAGCATCAATTAAAATCTGCAGATGGCAAAATCTAATGACGCGATAAAGTAATTTTGGTTACTTCCCAAGCTGAAATTTAACACACATACTCAAGATGCACTCAAGATAAAGCCAGATTCTGTCTCTTCTCCTTTCTTCTTGCACAGGCTTAGTTACACCTTTTGTCACTTTGATGAAATGAGGTCACTTTTGCCGGGTTGCTGTTTTCTCTGGAGCAGAAGTCTCAGCCTTCCCCCATGGCCAGCAGGAGTGAGTTGTCACCCAGTCTGACTGCAGCACTTCAGCTCCTGGCCTCTCCTGCCTGTTTGCTCCTGGGGTCTCACCTGCTCTTCCTCCTATCCCTGGAGGCTCTGCTTCCTTCTCAAGACCAAACAGAAGAACAGGGATGAGTCATGAAAATGGGTAGATGATCACAAGAGAGAGGCAAATTTAATATTGCATAAAGAAAAAAAAATGCCATCATTTGATGGAAGACACATTTGCTATGGTCTGGTGGTCAGAAACACATTAAAAATACACATAAAAAGCACCCTAAAGTAGTCCTGTAGCAAACCCACAATGCTGGAGCTAAGATAAAATGAATAGGAGCAATAAATTGATAAAAGCCAACTCACAAAATAAACAGAAAGAGGGATGGGTTTTCAGAGGAGAACTGAGCAACTGAGGGGATATTAGGATAAAACTAAATAAATGTTGAGTTCATAATAAAATTACATTGCACAAGAAACTCTTTTTAGTGGCATGTTTACAGTGTTCTATTTAGACTGTGCTACTGAATGTCTGGAATGTTGTAAAGGCAGAAAAAGGCAAAGAAAGTTGAAACAGCAAACTACTAGCGGCTCTTGAACATATGGCTCACAAAACAAAATTAAAAATATTTGTATTCTCCCTGAGGAAATAGAATTTAAAAGTGAGCACAGATCTGCATAAATACATGGGATCAATGAGTAGGCAAGTTAAGTGTTTAATTGAATACTGTACAACAGATACAAGTTAACAAATACAGCACAGTTTCTTTCAAAATTTTTAGACTTATTCAGTTCAAAAATTAATCTGAAATAGGCATTCTAAAATTTTTTGTGCCCACAGATCATAGTGTAATAATGAAATATATATGTGTGTGTGTGTATATATATATATATGTGTATGTGTGTGCATTTGTAAATACATGGACACATAAAAGTATCCCAACTTACAGATAAATCCTTTTGTACAAATAATTTGGACTGTAAACTGCAACAGTGGTGAACTACTAGAGAAAAAAAAATCCATATTCATACTAATTTCCAGCAGACATTTATAAGAACTTAAAATAAGTAGCATTTTCATAGCACACTATCTGCATTGGTCTTAAAATATCCTACCTGAGCTATCAGATAACTTTTAGTACTTCTGAAGTTGTCAATAATAGGTTTATGAATGTTTCCTAAATTGAGAAGCCCACGTACACTTATTAAAAGTAAATTATAAAACAGCACAAGGTATTGTCAAAATGTATTAGGAGTGATGCAAAATTGTAAACGATTTGGCCAACTTGATCAAATCAAAGAGGGTTGCACCCTGCTGGAGGAAAAGAGTCACTTGAAAACCAGCGGAAGTTTTGGCTCCCTGGAGATCTGCTTTGTGCATGCCTGAGGGGCTCTTGCAACAAGAGAAGGTGCTTCATAACTCCTAATTAGTTGGGAAACACAAGATTGGAAAATTCAGTCCTAATTCAGTGCTACTTCCTGCATCTACTTCAAACAGGTTTTAAATTTCCTAAGAGGGTTGGTTGAAAATAGTTTCATACAATAGGTTTCAGACACTTTCCCAAGGTACTTGCTATGACCAGTCCCAATTCCTTACTAATTGCACCTGCACAGAATCTTTCCTCCCTCTTCTGCTGGCGATCCTGACCTTAGACATGCAGGCTGCCAGCACACAGGCCACAGCTCAATAAGAAGAGGAGTTCAATACTAATTCTGGCCAGCAGCAGCCACCTCCTGCCCCTTGCCACTGCTGCCTCCCTCCTCTGCTCTGCGCTGCGCTAACACAGCCGCTGGCACAGCTGTCAGCCCTGGCCAGGGAATGAAATGGGATAAAAGAATAAAGGTGAGGAGAAGGAGGCTTTATTTTTAATCTAAATCAGTTCCCTGATCTGATTTGATGCACTTCACACCCTCGCAAGCAATTTTCAGGGACTTGGCAACAGAAGATATGGTCAGGGAAAGGTACTACTTAAACTGTCATTGTGGTATCAGGGAACTATATTCTCATTTTGTGCTTTAACCAGCTGACAGCTCTGGAAGAGAGTAAGCAAGATAGGAGGTACACATGGACAACTCCCTCCATCCCAGTATATTGCCACTTTGGCTAAATTCTCCTAAAAATGGCCTTTTTATTTTCTCAGTTCTTACCATCCTGAGACACCATAAGCTTTCTAAGTTATCAGAACGTCAGATGGACTTAAAGTGAGATTACAACATTCAGCGCATTCTTAACCACTCATTTAGGTAACACAGCTAAAAAACATCCTCTACACACTCTGAGTAAAACAAAGGCTACATTAAAATTAAATTTATCCTAGATCTCTTCCATTATTTCACCCTCAATACATAAAGAAAAAACTATTTGTCAACCTCACATCAATTTAATATTTTTCTAATGATCTTAAAGAACATCTCTCTCCCAATATAATAATTCACACTCTCTCATGCCGTCTGAAAGAAAGGTCTTTTCTCCTAGGTTTGACACATTTGGTTGCTTTTCCATAAATGCTCAAAGGCAGGCAGATTGTAACTCGGTGGATTAGCTCTAATTAAATTTCAAAGTTGCAGTTGCAGTGGAGTGGCCTGGCATGAGGCAATGGATGGCTTGGACTCACGGGCTGAACACCTGCAAGAAGGAGCTTTTTGAGCAAGGCATTAATATTGTCAGAGTAGATGGAAAAGGAAGGCTTTGAGCACAAACAGCCACCTGAGCTCTCCCTGTGAATAGAAACAATTGCCATCAGTAACCCTCCCTTTCAGACACATCAGGCACTTGGGTCATCCCTGGAACTAGGATTTTAGGTCATCCCCAGCCTTTTGAATGTGTATCAGTAACAATAACCTCTCTATATGTAGTAATCCTTTATATTCTGATCTATTTTTACCCACAGATACAATGGAGTAGAATTTACTTACACTATAGTTTTAGCCAACCTCCATCACTATCAAGTGTAATACATTTCTTTCATTTTAAAGCCACAGAAAGTCTTTTATATGAACAAATTATTTTCTTAATGGCTTCTGTGTGAATGCTATCATAATATGATATAAAATATGATAATATGCATTTATTACTAACAGAAATAATGCAATTTTAGAAATAATTCTGCTACACAATATGACCAATACAGCTATCACAGTTCAGACAATAGGGAGACAGAGGTTTCTGGCTGCTTATATGTCAATATTTAAGTTTGGCCCAAGTCTAGCCCTCGGTGTGTTTAAAACCAACATCCTAACAGGTGCCATTAAAATTAGAAATTTTAATAGGAGCAGTGCAAATAAACAAAATCATTCTCCATTTTGAAAGTCATATCTTACTTGCACAGAACCCCAAATTACTTCTAGAAGAGAGAAAGAGCAATACCATATATATTTGATACTAGTTACCCACCTGTACTTTTGTTTTCTATCACAACAATTAGAGAAGGGATGTTCCTGTACCAAAGTTTGGCACAGCAGACATTTGGCCTGTAGTGTGATTGGGTTATTCTATTTGAGTAATGGTCCTTGGAAACAGAACATTGTGTGCTACTGAAGGCCAAATCTTCAGATGGCATAGCCTGGCATAACTCCTCTGATTCAGTGATATGGAACACAAACCCTCTGAGGAAAAGATGTATCATTTTATGGTTGGAATGCACCACTCACGTTTTGTGTGTTGTTGTAATTCAGCTGGATAAAAAGTGCTAACAGCTGAAAACTGAGTCCTTCCAGGAAAACATGAAACCAGCTTCTAAGTGAAGAGTCCAAATAGCAACTCATTTGAAAAATTAAACATCTTATAGACTACTCTGGCAACAATTTCTAGCACGAGATTGTCCTATGGCATTTTTTCACTTCATAATAGTATTCATTGGTAAGAGAACATCATAAATTCCTTGCCATCAGCATGTGTGGTTTGATGTTAAGCCATGTTTTTCTGAGATCAGCTGTCAGTTAGTGTGGGTATTTCCATATGACAGACGATACTCACGAGGAATCATGTGCTGGGATCACCAAAAAGTGAGTAGGAGTAAATGGGAAATTTATTAATAGTGCATACTATAATCTATCCAGTGATATATTTCTGACTTTCAAAAAAAAAAAAAAAAAAAAAAAAAAAAGAAGGAGAATGGAAAAAGATTAATACAGAAAGTCAGAATTGCAAGAAAAAAATCCAGAAGCCCGTCTGTTAAGAAAAAAATAAATAATTGCTCATCTAATTCAAAACTGAGCAAGTTGTAAATGAATCCTGCAATAAGAAACTGATTAAGTGGTTAAAAAAACCAGGGGAGGGAAATTTTTCACAATTACCACTGGATGATTTCTCATTTTCCCATTTGCAGAAAACCTGGAGAATTTGAAACTAAACCCATAGGAATAAAAACTATCATTTGCTCCCTAAGTGTATTCAGCTCTGACTGCCTGCTCTTATTAACCAGCTTGTCACCAGAAAATGTTCCTTATTAAATTGTACAAGTAATAAATTGTTATTATAATAATTTTTCAGTTTCTCTTCTTATTAATGTAACCAGACTAGCATTGTATTTGCTATACTTTGCACTTTAAATGTAAACATCATCAATTATTTTCATTACGAAACTGATGTTGGTGTTGATAATTCAATTTTCCCACCACCAGCTTTACTCTTTCTCATGTAACCCAGGTGAGATCACTCTGACAGACCAAACAATCTCTGCTGCCAGGCTGTGGTCATATCAGCATTAACACAAATTTCACACAGGAAAGTCAAATGGAGAGGCAGCAATAGGAGAACATTTCAGAGCAACAGAATTCAGAGCTTACCTCTATAATTTCAGAACACAGAGAGGGAAATGGTCTATCTCACTAGAGCTAGCATGGTTTATTGTAAAAGTAATTTGAGATTAGTCATGTTAATGATCTATAACATATTTTCAGCTCTCTACAAGGAAAGCTGGCAAAGTATGAAAAGAGAATGGAGGCAAGGGAACATCTTACTACTTAGAGCGTGAACAGAGCTGAGGGAACTAAGGAAATGAATCAAATTTAACAATGAGATATATGGTATCAAAACTGAGACAAAATGATAAATGCAATTTGTACAACTTGATGCTTTACTCTGACATACTAATGCTGACAAATTTGAAAGAGTACTTCAGTGTCTATTCCAGAACAATGTTTTCATTTGTTGTATTCCTCTTCTGTTTACATGAGAAACCCAGTTAGACCTTTCATTGGCTACTGACCCACACCCTCCCATGGCATGTTTTCCATACTAGACAAAATGGTTCAGGATTAGGAGAGGGAATACTGACATAACAGGAATTCCAGGGTGCATTACCTCTATAAAAGACGGGATTCTCTGGGGAGAGGAGAAAGGAAACATGAATTACATGTTACAATTTCAGGAACCAGGATTCTCTTTGGAAAACAGCCACTTTTGCGTGCTTGGAGATAATCCTCCTTTCTGTGACCTCTCCACAAGTACCTGTTCTCTTTCCCAGTGCATTTTGGTTCCTGGTTAATAAATCTATGGCACCTAAAGAAGGAGCATATGAAGAGCAGCTGAGGTCACTTGTTCTGTTCATCCTGGAGGAGACTGAGAGAACCCATTGCAAATCCAACTTCCTGGTGAGGGGAAGAGGACGGGCAGGCACTGATCTCTGCTCTGTGTGACCAGGGACAGGACCCATCTTTCCTAGCAAGCATCACATAGCAAAAGAGTAAGATGAAGAATGTTTAAACACCTTAATATATAATTTTCACATCTGTTTCCTAAACTTTCAAGTTCAGACATTCTTGAATTCCGTTTGGTCACAATATTCCTGAAATAATCCACATCACGGGTATAATGACATAGCAGCAAACAAATCTCTAAATTTGCTTTTTACAAGGGCATGGCTACAGTCAACAGCAGATTCCCAAAAACATGTTGCCACACGTAATTTCTAATGATTTGAAGTTGTATAATATCAGGAAAACATATTTTGAAAATGGTGAGATGTAAGGATATTAGGCTATCTTTGTCTGCTCCAGGAAAGGACGTATTACAAGTAGGATTTCATGAAACTCTCAAACCAGACAATTCTTTCCTTGATCCTGATAAAAACAGGAATGATAATTAAAGGCTCCAGAAAATCTTGTTATATTAGTAACAAAGAACAATAGGAAAAAAACCCCAAGACTTTTATCTCAAATATATATGGGTTTTTAAGAGTTTTATTTTAGAGAGTATTTAAAAACATATTTGATCAACTGCACAAGAAGTAATCTTTTGAAACTTGTAGTTTTCTTAAAGAAATACCTTGTTTAAGCACTTTCAATTCATGACTAATCATTTAGACTATAAATGATCAATACCCGCTTCATCATATCTAATTATTTTCAGAAAACCGTAGTATATTTTTTTCTGATTCTTCTAAAATAGATAGGCAGAAGAATCTCACTTTAAAGCTGGGATCTCTGCCCATTCTATATTTTGTAATGTTTGACTTCTACTTTGCACAATTCCGTACAGAACTGAGGCCAGACAAAATTCCTAATCCAAGGAGCTCAAAATGCTTTACTAGAGAAGAGGAGTAAAGGAGCATCATTCACATTCCAGAGAAGACAAGCCATTGTCAGAGGGAGATTTTAAATCAATTGCCTGAGGTCACAAGTCCAGTTACTTGTGCAGCCCTTTTATAAATTAAAACAAAATCCCCCATTATTGCAATTTGAATGAGAAAACACCCTTAGCATACTTTAGTTGCAAAATGTGTCTTCAAATACTAGAGGTGCTATTTGCAACACACCTGGAAAAAGATTCTAGGTCTTGATGATAGTTAATAAATTGTGATTCCAGGAGCAGCACACTAAGATGCAATCTGGATTATTGTTTTTCTTGTGAATTTAAACAGGAAGAAACACTTTTGTGCCAGTGTTCTGACGATTGTGTGACACAGAACCAGAAGTTCACTATTTCACAGCCTGCCTGCTGCAATAACTCTGCTCAAATTTCCAAGTTTCTATCACAAGTTCTCACTCACAGACTTATGTGGGTGCAAGGGACTTGGAGGCCTTGTGAAAACAGAACATTTCCTTTCACTGCTTACATCTTCAGACTTTTGAGCTCTGGGTATTTCTTTTACTACCTTTACAAGTCCAAAAGGGCATCTGGTGATTCTGCATTACACTCTTTAAAAAATGGACTTTTTAATGAAAATGACAACTTTGAGCCACTACATCTGTCTCTGTGAAAAAAAATAACATATATCCTACTCTTCTTTGTGAAGGTTTAGTGTGTATGAAGGTAGCAGCCAAGAAACTAGTAATTTTTCATGCACTGCAACAGATCTTTTTAACACTAGTATTTACATACTATTGATTTGTTATATGTGGCCATCTGTTTGTGAGTGAAATACTCCAGGCATATTTCATTTTCTTTTGACTTTGCTTAAAAAGCTTACCAAAATCTTTTTAATTCCCCCCTCCCCCCCACACCCCTTAAATACTCTATGTTCTTTTCATCCTGTTGGGGAAATGCTATATAATGAGAATCCAAGATATTCATATTGCCCTCACTGAAGAAGTATCATCTGCGTGGTTTTTTATGGTCTGAATCACTGGATGCATGATTCTAAGAACTTTTTTCACTCTAGTGACTTTATTTTTACACTTTTACAGTTAAATGGAAAACATGGTTTCACATAGCTTAACTCTGTATTCCTCTATTTAAAATCCTCTAAACAATGCCGACAACTTTGAGCCAGTTAATACCTCTAAACAGCAGATCAAGATTGCTCAAAAAAATACAGATTAGACAAGGACAATGTAAAATCTACATTTCACTTCAAAATCAGTTAGAAGAAGACCTGCTATACTAATACCCTGGAAGAAATATAATGTATAAATCCTTTAACAGCAGCTGCTTTGAACAGAGTAGCTGATCTGAAATGCCCTGTGATTTAAATCCAAGTCATACACAAAGTAATCCTCAAACAACTGAATCCTATTTAACTTTTCAAAACATCTGAATTTGAATTTAAGAAAAGCAAGCATTTTTAAAACCCTACTTTTAAATACACATTTAACCTTAATCTCTTTTTCTGACTCTTTCCTGGAGCATACCACCTGTACATCCATCTCAATTATATGTTCATGTATATACATATATTGGAATGTATAATGTATGCAGCTTGCTAAGGACAGATTCAAATGAGAATTTTTCTCAGTTCTAAGACTACCACTACCACTCTCAATTTCTGATCACAGTTTGGACAGCAATGTGCTGTGTCTATGCTCTATGCTTTTTCAGCTGGTAAGCAGGAAATGTGTATTTAGCCTTTTTTTTTTTTTTCCTTTCACTATACAAGAAAATTACAAAAAGTCAAAACCAAGCAAACAAAAAAACAAACAAAATTAAGCAAATCCCATTTCCTTCCAGGCCACGAACAGGACATTTCACAATTCATACTGAGAGAATGTTGGATAGCCACATAAGAAGAAAGAATTTATAGCAAGGCATACCAGCATCATATCAACACTTAGGCCTATTGTTGTGGTACTCATTTGTAAATGGGCTGGGTTGGTGCAGATTTATGTGTGAAAAGTCCTGGTTCAAGTTACTCCTCTCTGGACTGATATGAAGGGAAATTTAATCTTTTTATTGGTCTATCACTATTCCAAACATAAGATGGCACAACTCCACTACATGCATTTCTAGAGCTGGATATCAAAAAAAGCAGCTTGAGAAGCTTTCTTTTATTTACTGGCTTTGTATCTGTGGCTATATTTTTCCTGTGAACACAAACCATGACTGGGGGAGATGACTCTATTCTCTAGCCTGACTCACGTCAGGAGAGGACCCAGTGATGCTGCCAGCTTCAAATCAAACAATTTATTAATTGAATAAACAATTTATGACACTCAGAGGCATTGACTCTTAACCCTGCAGCCCACAACCACGAGCATTCACAAACTAGTAGTTCTCCAGCTTCTCAAATTTATCTGTTTTCTTGACATGCCAGAGTTGGTAAAAAGGACCATTCTTCATGCATTCTTCAGTCATTCCAGTTCAAAGGCCAGTGTCTCTGCTGAGCCACATGAAAAAGCAGCAAAGTAGAGGCAAACATCCACTTCTGTCAGCTTGGCTACAGCTGTACTACACAGAAGGTAATTTTCTCAAAGGGCAAGGATGAAAGGCTGGAGATGACATCTTCTAACTCCAACAAGATTCACCAGCAGCTACCCCTCAGAGATGCCTTGGGAAGCCAACATCCATGCTCAGTATCTCCATATGTTTAACAGCACTCACAAGTTCAAAAAGTGAAAAAAAAGTTTAAGAAAAGAGGTGTAGTACTTGGTCTAACAGTAACAAAGCAAACTAATTTCAGCTCTCCATCTCCTCAGCTGCTTCTCACTGTTTGATGGTACTCTGTCTTCCTCCTAAGTAGGAATAAAAGCAGTAATTCATCCCCTGTCTGGTTTTCAAAGACTTAAGTTTCTTTTTAAAAGGTTTCTTGGTGGTGATATCTTTGCAGAGTGATGACACACTCTTATTGAATTGTTTTGTTTGTATCATACTGATGTCTATTCAAGCCCTAAGAAAATCTTTTGTGAGCCTTGTAAAGTTATTTCTATGGAACAACATTTAAAATAAAATCAATAGATAATGTGACCTGAAGATACAGTGGGCTGCTCACACTGCCTGTGTTATTTCTAGTACAAGTCTCCCCAAGGCTCATAAACTTCCTGTCACTTGTCCAGTACATTTCAACATAAATTTGAATGATTCAGCTGGACACAGTGGGACAAGTGAATTCAAAAATAAACAGTGAGAAACAATCCTACAACATGATAAGAATTCTGATTTTTTTAAAGTACTGGAGCCAATGAAACAGCCAAAATGAAAGTGACATTCCAAGCATAGTGTATTTCTACATGAGATTCTAAAATGCTTCTGAAGTTACCTTTCTTTCCCTCTGACAGCTCCTGGTTTTAATTCAGCCACTTATTTTCACAATATCAAAGCTTTTTTTTCCCTTTTCTTTTGTATGCCTGGCTATTAAACTACCCTATGGCACACAGAAGGACATAGAATAATAATAATAATAATAATAATAATAAAAATTATTTTAAGAAATGACAAAGAATAAGGGAAACGTGACTTTCATTTCTTCTTACTCTCTGTTTCCTTGTCTTTCATTGCTTGACTATGAAGCAAAGTGAATTTGAACTTTACAGGGTGGAAAGAATACCACAATTCCCCTTTGAGATGGCTACTGGATGAGGATTTACAACTTCTCATTTGTTCTTAGTGCTATGATTACACCTGGACAAGAACACCACAAAATAAAACACATTCTTAGTTATCTGCATTGCATAGCTATGAGAAGGAAGTAAAAGGAGAGAGAGAGGAATGAACAGTTATTATTCAGTAAATGTAGGACCTTATAATTAATACAGTGATGTCTCATCACCATCATTGAGTTGATCAATATCACAATCAATATTCTCACTTGCAACTTCATGGGAATTTAAGAACAAGTCATCACACACACTTAAATCCCCCACCAGCCTTCCTTATATAAATCATGTTTTGCACTGAAGGCAAATAACAGAAGCTCATCTGACCAACTTTTCTAATGTTTACCTAAAGGAAATTAGCTTCCATCACTTAAAGTAATTCAACATCAGAAAAAAGCATCTTCCTGTTCTGCTGAATAAGGAAAAAGAAAACAATCTTTCAACTTCAAGAGCTGTACTTTACTCACCAGAATAACTCTTTCCTCCAATTCCTACTGAAAAGCTCCCTCAAATTCTTAACTTGGACATCCAGGGAACTACTCTGAGGGATTTTTTTCAAATTATCATTTGATATACCCTAAAGACCAACACCTAAACAGTATCTTAGCCCTTGCTGATGAGCCAGAGATGCCAAAGCAGCAGCAGAAGAAACCAAGTAGTGACCCCTCTCTTATTTCTCTCTGAAGTCTGTCACTTATGTCTTTAACAGTCATTATCATAATTCCATTGCCTTGTATTTCTATATGCAAAACTGTTCCAATATGCTCTTGTATTGTGACCTTTTCCTATCCACAGAGAAACTGATTTTGATGGGTCTGTTTTACAAACAGAACAAGTGGGCCAGTAAAATTGGTTATTTGCATGCTCTATAATTCACTGAAATCATGACTTACACTTGGAAAAAGAACAGATATAACAAACTTTTCCCTGGGGAAATCCAGCTTTCAACCACATGAAGCAAAACACACTCCTCAGCTATTTCAGCACAAGGGATATGTTGAACAAGTCTGATTCAATTGCAGAGACAGTGGCATTGTGTGCTGGTCAATTTACCATCGCTGTCCTCCTCGACCCACAGATACACAGTCTCATTAAAAAAGAAACTACATTTGGAAGAAAAACACCGTTTCTTGAAAGGTCAAGAATGTATTACACAGACTCTGAGCACAGATCATAAAGCAACACAACACCAGGCTTGTTCTTTCAACTGTGCTCGAAACCATTCATTTGTTTTCTTGTTATGAAGAAAATATTGCAGACAGATTGGAACAATGTTGGTGGTGTACCAAATCTGACACGAGTGTGACATAGCAAAAGGATATGCAGGTATCTCCCCTATATATCTACATTAATTTGATTACATTTGATTAATTTCATCATGAATTAATGGTAAAATATGCAAGTTGTGTTAATCTTCTGAAAAGTTGCTATCTATTTTTTTTTAAGCATACTTGCACATGAAGACACTTGGCACCTTACATTAACCTAGAATAGACTGATAAAACATACTTTGGTTAATAATTTTGCTGAAAAATTAGTTGGTAGCTATGCCAAATCCAAACATTTTCAACTGAGAACAAATGGGAAGAGTTAGAATAAGTAATTTAATTTTGTTTCCAAAATAATTCAAATTTTATAACTAGTACTGAAGCAATATTCAGGGGACAGTCTTTTCTAGCATACATCTCTTACCTGTTCCCTTTCCTGCCCCTCACTTTATGGAAGTTCTGTGGCTAGGATACTTACATGAATCCTAGTCTTGATCTTCTTTGGCCTTGGCAAAGAAGGTAATCTTTAATTGTCTAAATGTTTGGAATTGTCCAGACATCCAAGAGAGCAGGCCTTTCTTTGAAAAATTCCATTTTCTAAATAATTATTTAAAATATACCAGAGCAAAAACCAGAAGGAACATGTTTGGAACCATGCAATTAGATTGTGGATGACTACAATTAGTCCTAATATTTGATGGACTTTGTGAGAGTCATCTAGCACCCTTTACTCATATAATTTTATGCTTGTACTAAAATGTCCAGAAAGAAATTGTAGATTTCTTAAAAAATCTGGAAAATGATTTGCTACAGGCTGACTTGAATCAATTTATCTTCAGGTGAGCTTCTAAGAAAAGAAAATATTAGTTGCTATATCCCAATGTAAAATCATATATTTAGTCCCTAAGACAGAAATATCAAGTTGCCCAACTCAACAGTCAAAAACTTTTGAGTGTTAACAAGGAGGTGAGAAGAAAAAACACAGGAAGTCAAAGAGGAGTGAGAGGAATATGAAAAGACACAAAAGACTCCTTAAAATATACAGCAATGTTCTTCATTCCCTCCAAGAAAGGAAAAATACGTGAATGCATAATAAAAACAAGCATTAATATTGACTAGAACAAAGTGAGAAGACTGGGAGTTTCTGTTCTCCCTGATTTGCAATTCAGGAATGCATACTGAGAGAAAGAACATCAGCTTCAAACTTAGAATCAAGGGTGGAGGTTTTTGTTGGTTGTTGGGGTTTTGTTGCCCCCAGATAGAACATATTGCTGAAGGATATTATTAAAACAGGGGAAATTTGCTCATTTAACAACACTGTAAATTGAACAGCAAAAATTAATGACAATAAATCATTCTAGAAATCCTACAAATTCAAAGAGAGCCTAAAACATTAGATCCCAAATTCTGCTGCTTGTTCAATGATCTATATTTCTAGATGCAAATGGAAATACACAGAGAGAATGGACTGCAATAAACAAGCTTGGAAACCACAGCCTAAAACAAATATTATTAAATGTAATAATAATTGAAGATCAATAAAGTTTATAGCGGGAAAGTAAGTGCTGAATATTATAAATTTTCTGGTTCTTCTTTGATGTTTCTAAAGATTGTTGCATGCAGAGACAGATTATTAAACCATTATGAGGATGTAAAGAATGTCTCAAAACTCTGTCAAAGGAGGAAGTTCCCATAAGTTAAGCCACCACAACAGGCACAGATGGCAAACAGGAAGACATTTTTTCCAGGGCTAAATGAGGGTGAAGGTTCAGAACGAGCACACTGGACAAAATTCCACTGAGAGAACTTGTGACAAGCACAGGATAATATATAAAAGGCCTGTATAAAAGTGGTACCTCCAGAAGACCACTTGGAGACCCCCAGAATCAAGAAGACCAGAAGAAGAAGGGCCAGCAAGACACCACAGGGATCTATGTGATGGTGACTGTCCTACTTAATCTCTCTCTCATTTACTGTTAAATAAAATCTGTACTATTGACTTTGGCATATGGTCTCATTTCTACCTTAATTCAGGCAGAGACATCTTTTAATACTCAGATCCTGACAATCAAGAAGATCAAAGCTTGAAGCTGCATAATTTTACAAATACTTTAGAGATTAATCATTCAACCACCTGCACATCTCACTCTGTATTCTGTACTGGCTCTGCAAATACACATCTAGAGAAACAATCCATACACACAGATAACAGTAGCTTGGGATCATGGACACACAAGAGCAGCTCTTTATAGCTCTTCTAATAGCTTGTAAACAATGGGTGTTATAAAGGGTGACGAGAGTTAAGCAGTTTCCATAAGAAATATTACTGAATATTAATTGTCAGGCATGGGATGAAACAAATACTTAGGATACTGTTCCAGATCTGCTCACTCTGAATGCCAAGGTGTAGCCATAATCTTATACAAATTATACATTATACAAATAAGTATAAGTATAAATATAAGTATAAATATAACTGTAACTATAACTATAACTAAATATAAATATAAATATAAATATAAATATAGATATAGATATAGATATAGATATAGATATAGATATAGATATAAATATAAATATAAATATAAATATAAATATAAATATAAATATAAATATAAATATAAATATAAATATAAATATAAATATAAATA
>NC_031768.1:107023135-107025417 GCF_001522545.3 Parus major
CTTGTGTGTTTCCCCATGTGTTTATCAGAACAGAACAACAAGCATCATCCTACTGAGAAATTTGGGCTTTGTTTCTCCTGAAATAATGAAGAAAATCAGTGGTCATCTCTTTACAGCTTCCAAATTTTCTGTCATCTGCTCTGTGACAACCAAGAAGTCACTCCCTGCAGGTGTTCTCACTGTATTGTAACCAGGCATCATTTTGCTTCTCTCTGCTGCTGAATTAGAGCCCAGCAGTGACACACCTTTTTAGGAGTCATTGTTTGGTAGCCAGAAGAATGCAGCATGGAAATGAATGGGTTATTAGAATACACAAAGGTTGCAGTTTTCAGGCTTTACTGTTGAAGCCTAACAAAGTACATCACTCACCAGCCAGTTCATGCTTTCAAGTTATTCTTTGCATTTTTGTCAAACAGAAAGTTACTTTCCCATTAAGTGAACACTGAGACCCTGGTGCACAAATCATCTGACTTAAAGAAACAATTTTTTCCTTCCTACTGTGTCTTCCATCCTGTTCAAACCCTGCTGGCATATTTCAAGAGCTTTTATTCCACTGTTTTGTCAATTTTGCTTTTAACATTGCTGGTATAACACCTCTCTTCTGCATTTGCTAGCAAAGCCAGTTAATTTTCTGTATTGGCACCAGTCAGCCCTGGCTCAACAGAGACTACAGCCCTTTGCTTTTGAACTGAAGAGTAGAGTGTGTTTGTCCTGTGCTCAGAGCCTGTGCTGACCCGTGGTCAGTGCTTGGAAGGCACCGTGGGATAAAGCAGGTGGAAAGGAGCTATCTCTGTGCTATCAACTGCACAGGCAGTGTGCCCCAAGGCCTTCTCTCTGCTAGAGAGTCACTTCACTTAAACCAGGCTGGTGCTGAGATGTTTGCTCATCTCTCACACCTAGAACTCTGACAGAAATCTGCTTCACTCATTGCCTCTGTTGCACCTGAAGAACTGCCTTGAACACGAGCTCCTGCAAAGCAAATGACTCTCCAGGATCATCTTTATATAATAAATCATTCCTATAAAAGGGGACATAAAGTATTCTGGTACCTTGATACAGATGGTCCCTCGTGTTCCCACAAGTGGGTCATGCCAGCGTGGGTATCATTCTTAAAGGATAATCTTTCTTATTCTGGCATCTCTTGACAAATTCAAAGACACTGAAGGAACAATTAAAGTTGCACCCTCTCTCGTTTATGAAAATGCACAATTGCTGCTGCTTTTTAATTCAACTGCCTCATTTACACTGTCCTTTTATTGCCAAATCAAAATCACACTTGTTTTTTGTCTTGAAAAACAGCTCTGAGATTTAATTTATACTTTACTTGTTGTCACCTGCCAATTGACCCCAAAATAGGTTTTTCTCTAACCTTACTGAAAATCTTTCAAGCCACATATTATGTTATGTATTACACTATTTATAAAACATCTGTCCTACATTTGACTGGAAGACCTCACAAATGACTAGAAGTTTTGTTCATTCAACACTAATCTTCTAACTCAAAGCCTGTCAGTACAGTACATTGCCTGATAGCTTTGTTTGTGTGCTGTTTGCTAAAATGATCATCATACCTTCTGATGCCAAACAAAGGAAACATTTTGAATATCATGTCTTCAAGTGTCTAGTAAAACAAAGCCATACTTTCAGTCTCTGAAGAATATTAATAAATATTCATCTGTGCTATAACTAAATGCCATCTATGTTAGACTGGACATATTTTTGATAGCTCAGAATCAGCCTAGAGAACTAATGCTATTTATTTTTTGCCTTCCTGACAAAATGTCTTATTTGATTTTCCTGCACAGCATACAGTACCCAAACCTTGTCTTTGCAATAAAAGCAAACTCTACTTAATTCACCTTTTCTCTGGAATATTACATAGACATCCATACATAGAAAATTAAATATTTTTGTCTTCTCTCAGTCTGAGAATTTGTTCCCTTTATGAATTAGAATATTTATTGTCCTTTCACTCAAAATACATAGGGTAACACTTTATTCGCTATTCCATTATTCTGTGTTTAATATGAAAAGAGGTCAACCTTCTTGTTTATATCACTTTCTCCAGATATTTTAGCTACACTGAACAGAAGCGGAATATTTATGTACATTTGAGATGCTTCATTAGTTTCATAAAAATGTGGTAAAATATACTAATTTTTAATTCAGTGTAGTACTTTAGGAAGCTGATCCTGTGCTGATATTTCCTTCTTGGTCCATTACATTGGACAAAACAAAAACCAAAAAAATAAAAACAAAAGGGAAGGGAAGGGAAGGGAAGG
>NC_031768.1:107025856-107121077 GCF_001522545.3 Parus major
GGAAGGCAGGAAGGAAGGCAGGAAGGAAGGCAGGAAGGAAGGCAGGAAGGAAGGAAGGCAGGAAGGAAGGCAGGAAGGAAGGAAGGAAGGGTCGGAAGGAAGTGTCGGAAGGAAGTGTCGGAAGGAAGTGTCGGAAGGAAGGAAGGAAGTGTCGGAAGGGAAGGGAAGGGAAGGGAAGGGAAGGGAAGGGAAGGGAAGGGAAGGGAAGGGAAGGGAAGGACAAAAAACTGAGTGAGAAGAGTGAGTTTGACAAAAGTGGTGCACATGGAGAGCCGTATGGTAAACCCTGACACTCCCTCAAACTTACTGGGATGGGGGAATACCATAATCTGTCCAGTAGCATTTTCTTGTGCAGAACATGCTCTCTGCCACACAAAGATGCCTCACAGTTATGCAGTCTCTGATCAATGCCATATCCTTATTTCCTCATGTCCCCAACACATGAGGAACCCACCAAGCCACTGATCCATAATAACTATAATAATAACTATGGGTTATTTTGCAGAAACATAACAAGGGTTCAAAATTCAGAGACAGCAAATGTAAATTTGCAATAATTATGGACAACAGTTCCTAAAAGTCTTCACAATTACTGTTACTGAAAGCAAACCACCCAAACCACCAAGCCTGAAGTTGGGTTTCCTATGTTTCTTAGTTGCATATACAGTCACAGGCACTTCAGTGTACACACAAAGCAAAACCACTCTGTAATAATAAACAAATATGTATTCCAGCGAAAGCTCAAAATACATAAAAGTATGGTTGCTATAAGTCATAAAGGCCACACACATAAAAATTAATTTTTATACATTAATATGAAGGTGGAGGTATTGCAAATTTTTCTGTTTCTCTAGTTTTCATCTGAGATCAAATGCATGGAATTCTGAGGATGACCTTTTTTACATGTGCTTGTACTTTTTCAGACACCCCAGGAGAACTTCCATGCTGCAGGAAGTCATTGGATTTCTCTGGCTGCCAAGAGCTGTGCCACTGCCTAGAACATGAGGCATTCAGGTAAAGAAAACCATACAGACCTGGTTATAGCTCACTCATTTCTGGTACAACCTAATGCAACAAGCAGGTTGTTCTCCAAACTACAATTTGAGATTTCTCTTGGTTAATTTTTAGAATATCAAAAGGGCTTTATGACTTGGAGTTTTGTGCCTTATGTGTAGCATTTCCATGATGTCCAGCCTGAAGATTTTTCTTTCACGTTTTCAATTCAGCAGTGCTCAGGAGCACCCATCAGATGAGGAATTCACATATAGGCAGTACTGTAAAGAAGCAAAGAAATTTATTTTTAACCACCTCTCAAATGTTCTCAAAGGGCCAGTAAAACATGAAATCAGACATGTGTTTTTCTTTACAGATAATGCTAACACACAACACAGATAATGTTAATGCAAAATGATACAGGAGACTCTTTCCAGTCTAGTTTTGATGAAGAATAGTTCTGAATGAGTGATTTTGTCCACTTGCACTTCTCTTACATGGTAAAACCAAACCCTAAATAGATAGCCAAAACATTATAGGAAATATTATTGAAGAATATGGAACAATTCCTGTAATAAGGAACAATTCATTCTGCCCAGTTTTACAGTTTCCTTTTCTAAAATTGACTAATTTCAAATAACTTTTTGTTCTTCCCAGACAACATTCTGCTTTATAAGATTACTTTAACAATATTAGAGAATGTCAAGATTTTCATGGTCATCAGGAAATTTGAATGTTTCCCCTGCACAAATAGAAAATTCTGTGTTCATAGCAATTAAGGCCACTACAAAATACTTCATTAAGTTAGAGAGTAAAAGTATGATCAGATTTATGACTTGCTTGATTTTTACTCATAGATACATGAGATTTTCTCAGCAACAGAGACTCTGCCATCTTTTATGGTATTTTATTTGTGAAATACATCACATATTCAATTTAACAATAGTTGAAGTTGTGGTGGAACATGTGTATGTTAATGACACTCTAGATCTTACCACTAGAAAGTTCAAACTTTTGTAAAGTTGCAATCTTTACATAATACAATACATATGCCATACATGTGATATATCCATAAGAAGGCACTGTATTTAAACATTTCTATTAATTTTATTTTTTCAAGAAAGAGAGTTCCATCATCTCACCTACATGATAGAAACCAAAGAGTCTTGCCCCAAAAGTTTTATAAAAATCTCTCTTAGCTCACACAAAGACTTTACGAAGATGTCCATGGGGGATATGGTAAATGTATTAATGTTATACTTCTATCAAAGCCAACATAGTGAAGCAAAGCAAATTGAAGCTACAGAGAAAGCTCAATTTCTCAACATTTAGGAAATAAATTATCAGAACTGTTCTGTTAGTAACACATCAGATCTACCATCACTTTGCTGATTTAAAATAAAATTGATAAAGAGAATGGAGACAAGGACTAAAATGGCATGTCTGATTTCTGGGACTCAAAATGCCAAAGCTAGGAACTTAGAGCCTGTCTTAACACAAAATAATATGTATTTTTTCATGCTTGAGGAAGAGCAACAGACTGAGTGTTACTTCATTTATGGTATTTCCTCCACTATAATTTCTTATTCTAGGAAACGATAATGCAACCTTTGTATTAGAAATGAAGAGGAAGAAATTTTAACATATATAGCACAAACAAACTTATTCAGACTGTTTGACATGAAATCTGCATGTGCTGAAAAAGTGTTCCCATATCACCCTATAGAAGATGTAGCACAATGTCAGAATAAAGCACTGAAACTTTTTTGTGTGAAATGTGCTACAATACAAACTTTTCCTTTGTATGACTACAGGGAAAAATGAAAACATTTTGTATTTCAACAGAAGAAAAGTTGACATTTTTATTATTTCTCACAACTATTCTTTTCATTTATGTGATGTTTTTATCCTAGATAATGTACCTTATTTTAATATACATGCAACTTAATCCAGGAATAAATACTAATTGAGCTAATAACAAAGACGTAAAATATAATTAGACCATATCCAGCACAAAGTGACACAGATTTTACCAGTTGATTATTGTAATTATAGATTATGATCTAAAAATCTCAGAAATGGTTCTTGTTCTGGGAGGTCTATTCTTTTTATATTTCCTAATTTTGAGAGATACCTAAGGTACTTGAATATTGCAACAGAGGGCTTTATTACAAAATTTTCTGTAAGCCAGTTCTTCTATCCTGATTATAATTAGGAATAACAGCTAGACACAGTAGCTAAACATGAGTTCCAGTGGCACTGTTGTTCTTAATTTTCTACTAAACCATTATGAGAATTTTATAAATTTTAGCAGTCAGGGAAATGAAAAACTACCTCCATTGGCTAAAGCCAAGAACAGTTCAGATGTGCTAAATCAGGTTCTCCAAACAGCTGTGCCAATGTTCCTCTGTCCAAAACTGCTCGTTGAGTCTCAGGTCTTCACTGAGCAGTCTGCCAGCTGCATGAAGTTCTGCCAGATTGTGTGCAACATAAACAAACATCTACTTGGGCTTATATTCAGTCCAGCAAAGATGATGCATTTGTGTCCCAGGGTCAGATTTAAGCATAACCCTCCAAAAATGTATCATACTCTATTGACCAACTGTGCCATCTAGCTCTCTTTTAAGGTAATCCTATTATGCAGTGAATTATTATGAGAGATTTCAGCACCGGTGAATTTGAATTAAATAATCCCTCGAAGCAGTTGGATTGTAAAAGAAAATATTTCTGCTGTACCTGGGCCAAGCCTTTAAACAGCACAGTATTTTTCTTTTTTCTTTTTTTTTAAACATAGATTAATTCAACATCGTTATGCATTTTTAATTAGGTAAGTATTCAAACAAGATGCTAAATCTTAGACATTTTCAGCCAAGACCTCTAAATAAATCAGCTCAAAAAAGTTAATAAAACTGAAAGGTATATATGTGTTAATTTTGAAGGTTAAGTAGAAACAGGCTTATCTAAATCTTATAAACTGGAAGGTATTTCCTTTAGATTTTTATCACTTAACAGTCATTTAAACACCAGGCTTCCCCTAACAACCCATTGAGTGTGACACAGAAACAAAGATTTATCACCAAAGCTGGTTCAGCTGTCATCTGATATTAGCACGTGGAGAGAAAAAAATAAAACACCAACCAAATGAAGAAAACAAGTCAGCAAAACCACTCCCAGTTTTATTTAACAGCAAACACTTCAAAGGGCATTGGAACCAATTCAGCAAACCAACCAAAAAAGAAAGGAGAAAATTACAACATTAGCATAAAAATACTGCAACTGCAAGACACACAATTATGGTAATTTAAGGAATAAAAGAGTTTGTGGTTCCTTCTGAGACAAGGACTCAGAGGTGAATCCTTCACACAGCCAGAAGATTGGTACTTGATAGGCAGTAACTACTGAGCACTCTAGATCAGGTGTTCTCTCAACAACTATTATTGATTGAAAAAGAAAAAAGAAAATACTAACAGCAAAATGTAGTTTATTAAATGAGGCAAGGAATGACTCCATGAGGAATAACTAGTCTCTGGGAAATGGATTCTGGGCAAGGTTACCTTTGTAGCCAAAGCAGGACAAGTGGTAAGACAAAGCATTCACAACAAGTCAAATAATCTGCTGGATGTCTGCTCTCACCTAAGAGGTGGGAACACCTGCCTGGGCAGGAGGTTCAGCTCGGTTGGTTCTCCCACTAAAACTGAGCACAATGGTGATGGTTTTGAGAGGTTTTCCTGTGGGCAAAAATACTAATGCATGCTTGTGCCCACCAGTGAAGGCCTGTGTGAAAACACACATAAAAAACATAATGTGGAGTTATATAAACTCAAAACCACACATAAACCACACTATTCCTCTCTGATTTCTTCTGTTTTTTTTCTGTCTTTAAGGCTTTTAGATGGACAAGAGACCAATCAAGTATTAATTCTACTGTTTGGAAAGTGCTCTTTCCCAGACAGCAAATCTTGATGTGTAGTCAGGCTAAAACGCCTGATGACAGGCTCTAACCACCAGTGACATCAGGAGGAATTATGGCTCAGGGTTGCAGGACTTTAAACAGTCTCTCATTAATAAATCGAAGCAGAAATAAAAACAACCAAAAAAAAAAACCCAAAAAAACCCAAAAGAGGAACTCGAGAGAAAGGAACTCAAGTGAATGCATAGTTCTGGAAGGTGAATGAGGAAAAATAAGCTGCAGTGAGCTTTTGGCCACTCACCAACCCTGTCTAGTTGATGTACTGTGGTCTCACTGCAAGTGTGCTAATTAGGAGCCACCAGCACACCATGCTGTTCCTGCCATGCACTTTTTCACCTGCCTTAAATAAGCTGAGAAAAGCTTCAGTGGTTTTCATGTCACTCAGGGGTTTCCCTTACACTATGGGTATCTCAGAGAACTAGAATATTTCAGCTGCCCTTGAAGCAGTACAAGCCCTGAGCACACCCAGTATCTAATGTGTACAGGGGAAAACCAGCCCAGTTTCTAAAATAAAATATAATATCCTAAGAGGAGGAGCCAGTAGATTAAGAAGTGAATAAAGCCTCAAGGCATTATTTTAAACATAATCTAAATATTCAAGTTAAATGTTATTCATCTCCTGCACTGGCTGAATTTTTACCTCAAATGACCCCAAGGGAGAACATGGAACCCTCCAAAGTTACCAGATGATGTCCAAATCAAAGGCTTGGCTAAATTTTCATCTCACAGGGGAATCAGAGGGATATCCCCTTTGTAGTTTGGCAATATGTACGCTAAATTAAATTAAATTTAAGCATGTTAAATTCAATCTACATGGCTAAATAATAGTAATACAGGGACACAATATGAATGCAGTTATATATTTTAAGTAATATCTCATTTTTTTTCTTTCTGTGGGCCTCAGGCACATTGTCCTTCTACTGATGTGAATTATTTCTGTTTTGAGAGGGAAAAGGACAGAAGGCTTTGTCTATGAACATTCTGCACCAGCCCAGGCTGATTGCAATCCAACAAGATTTTTTCTCTGTCAGAGAAAAATGGCTATTTCCTTGTACTGATGTGTGAAATGAGGACAGTTCACACTTAAAAGCAGTTACAGGGGATGACCATCACTCCACCCTTCCCTGGCAAGCTGCAACCCTATTGAGCAAATAGTATGTGTGTTAAATAAGAGAGAGGAATATTTTTCTCGTGTTAAAATACTACCAAAAGCATAGCAGAAGTATGTCTGTGACAAGCAATCTGGAGGTTCTGAAAAGGAAATATATAATGAACAGATGATAATCACTGATTCTTCTTAATCATTTCACATCATATCTACCCTAAAACTTTCTTTCTTCCACCAAGTTGAAGTTAAGAGATAATTAGGAATATTTTGACTTTTGGGAAGCAGAAAACTTTGTTTCGGATTTCAGGACATTACAATTTCAAAAATCAGAACTTGCTTAGCATGTATTTTTTTCTAGGTCAAAACCAGTTAAAAGAGTGTGAATATAGGCACATTTCTGTCTAACATTGCTTCACCCTATAAGTAAAGGGAATAAATATCTTGTTCCTGCAACAATTTAAAACTGATGATAAAATATATGATCATGAAATGATATCCTTTGTTCAAAGGAAAAAAAATACTTCAAAACAATTCTAAAACATGTTTTAGAATCAGAGTCATAAAAATAATTTAAACATACATACAAGTATAACAAACAGAGCTTGCCTCCTGGGATCATTACTTTATATTTTAGAGGGGGGAAAAATAAAAGGCAACTTAAGGGACTGAAAAGAGTGATCTAATGGCAAAAACATGACAAAAGTTGTCAAGATTTGTGAAAATTTAGTTCTAGACAGTTTGATATGGGCTTGACCAAAAGTGTAAAGACAACAGCCTTTATTACATTGCACTTGATCCAATAACTCATTAATCTCTTACACAAAAGAGACAGAAAATCTGTTATAGATTGTGGTTATCTAAACACAAATAGACTCTAGGGAAAGAATATTCAGAGGGAAAAATAACTTTTTCACAGGATAATGTATTCAATTCACAATATAGAGGAGTATTTCAAACAATGCTAATTGTCTAGTCAATACCAGATTCCTCTAAAACAAGAGCAAATTGGACTAGGTTGATGTGGAATTCCAGATTTATTATATGTACTGTTCTCCTAGTTGGCACAATCCCCATGCCCCTCTCTCCTGAACACTCTGTAAACATGTATGTCACCAGCTATTTTTGTTTTCCAGCTGGAAAATATTAGGGTTGAAAGCCAAATATTTTCATAAAAGTAATTCTAGACAGAAATTCAATAGAACTTCACCTTGCCATGTTTCACAAACTCTGTAGAACTGAGAAAAGTGATAAAAGAAAAATGCCCTGGCTGTCCCCCCCAATAAAGCACATATCTGCACACTCACATAAAAAGAAATATTATTTCTTTGAAAATTTTTATTTCATCATATGCATTATTTGATGCAGTCAAATTTGGCCAAAATTAAAAATCACCATGTAGCAAAAAAACTAAATATAAATGGAAGACAGATTGTGTTTGAATACCTACAAGTGGTAGGAGAAGAGGAGAAAATATTAATATCCCCTCCTTTAATTAATGCAGAGAGGAAATAAATGAAAATTTTTTTAGAACTATTAGCATGGGTCAGACAATGCAAGAAATAAATGAAATTGAACAACAAAACTGAATTTTTTTTGTCAGTTCTGTGCAGTCAGATATTAATTTATGAACTATGTGTTCCTGGTACTGATTTATAAATCAATGCCAAAGAATAAAATCCATTTTATTACAGACACTTTTTCTGCTTTACCTTAAGTCTTTCAAAATTTTCTCAGCCAATAACTGGAATGCAAATAACTCAGATAGGCAAGAATTAATAAAGTTAGAAAACAAACAAAAGAGCAACCATAATGGCCAGAATGCCTGAAAAACATTCAGTTTTGCCTCTACTTCAAAATTTGCACTGGCCTGAAGCCTGGAAATGGCAATAAGCAATCCTGCACCTGTGACAAGCCAAGGACTGATATATTTGACCTGCTAAGATAGAAATGGAAGATAGAAAAAGAAGATCATGATCTTTCTAATAGAAACTGACCCCTTTTCATCCGTTCAAAATAGTAACTTTTAATGGTACTAAAATACTCAGGATGAAAACAGGATCTTGTAATTTTAAAGGCTTTTTTTTATATACCATTATAACCTATTTCTTGGTGGTTTGCATGTCGTGATTGAGAACAAGTCTACAAACAGAGGGATTAAAAAAATACACCTCATAACATCTTAAAAAATTCCTAGGGCCTAGGCCCTCACTTTTAGAATTTATTGGCATAAATTCACTCAATGCCAGATCAGAGCCTTTGCACTGTGCACCCACACTAACTGGAGAGTGGTTTAGTTATTTAATTTGTTATTTAATATTCTCACAAATGTGCCAGGGTAAGGTATGGGAAAGGGTTTTGTTGGCTTCTACTGTAGTGGCACACACAGCTCACTGGTAGCTGAGCACTCTGAGGATTTATCTCTTTGCTGAGTGTCCACACTGGCAAGCACAAAGCTAATTTCCAAGTGGGACTCTGAGGAAAAGCACAAGTTATGAGTGTGCACATAAAGGAACAAAAGCAGGGCTTAGGAACACTGCATGCTAAGAGATCCATTGAGTGGATCACTGTTTGCATCTACCCTCATACTTTGTCTCTTGGACCACACGCTGCAATGAAAACAAGTGTTTATCTTGTTCCTACTTTTACATCAGAAGAAGGAGATAATATCCAGGAGAAAGAACATTGGTTTTGACTGAAATGCAAATAAAATACATTTAAAAATACTTTAAAAGTGCCTCTCGTTCCTTTTGCAATACCAAAGTCTCAGTACAGAGTAACTGAGATGGTGCCTGAATTATCAGAAACTCCTGTTTCAGAAAAACCTAAGGCCTAATGTATTACTCATTGAATGGGAAGAGTTCACTCACCTGATTTGTTTTCAAGAGTCCTTTTTTCAAGGACTCTTGCAATAATTTAAATAAAAAGAATCCAACTGTTTTAGATAAGTCCCTCCAACATAAATTAAAGAACAATCAAGCAAACCACTAAGGAGGGTTATTTAATCAAAAATAGGAACAACAGAAATTTGTCATCATCTATGAATAGTTATTGTACCCATAATGAAATCACAGAACTGTCCATAAACATTTAAAATATTTTCATAATTAGCAGTTAATGATGTCCTACAATATTAACAAAAAGAAATAGAAACAAATAGTCAAGTTATTTAAATTCTTTAACATCCAAACATAAGTTACCTTCTGGTTCATAAAAAACTTAAAAGAAAAGTAGTGGGATTTAATCTCTTAAAAAATAGTCAGAGCAACTGTTTTCACCCAAGTCATATGCTGTATTTTCAGCTCTCTTCAGAAGAGCAAGATTAAGAACATAAAAGGAATAAATAACATATTTGTTATTAAGCACATACCTGACACACAGACACACAAGTTTTAGTAGCTAATGATCAACAGGAACATGACAGACAAGCAGAGCATTTAAGAATGTAAAAGAATATTCAAATATTATTTTCTACAGATCAAAACATGGGTTGGGAATGTGTACATAGCAAATGTTATTAAGTGTTTTTCTGGGGGAGGGAGTTAATGTTACTTATTTGCTGAAAGGTAAAGAAAAACAGTTTTTCTCATGTGGTCATGGCAAATGGTCATCAAATTCCTATTTTTTTTCCATTCTCCACCTCTTTAAGCAGTAGCTCCAGTGTTCTCTCCCTCTATTTTGCTTTGCTTCCTAGCAAATGAGCTGCAATTCTGTCTACACAAGATAGAATTCCTGTAAAGCTTAATTCATTATTTATAAGGTACTTTGAGGTGCTCAGAAGAACAGCATATAGCAAATGAAAAGGAAGTGGAAAGTATCCAAGGATACAAGTGCTTTGAAGGCCTACAGCTTTTTAAGGGATTGCAAAGGACTCCTAATACATGACATTTAATTTCTGAAGATGTTGTTCATGTTCTGACCTAGAAATGTTTGTGATCTAGATGTAGTCATGTTTCCTGATTCCTCAGCATCTCTTTAACTCTGGTTTTACTAAACATGCAAAGCTCAGGGTACCATACCAGAATCTTAAAAAGAAAGCATTCATCACACAGTATTTGTATGCCCAATATCAGTTCTTTATCACTGCAGAAGAAAATAATGTCACAACTTTTCACCCCCACTTTTTCTTTGTAAAAACAACTATTTAAAATTGAGAACATTTCCCCTGTTTCTTGTACAGCATTATTTGCTTACTTTGATTTAGTGATGTTTCTGAATTTCTGAACCACTTTTTTTTTATCATTATGCAAAGCAGAAAAAAACTGAGATATTAAGCAATCCCTAAAACTAAAAGGACTTCCACAATCCATTCAAAAAATAGTCAACTGTAATGAGAAACTGTAAGAAGAAACTGGGAGGAGAACAGAGATGAATAAGAGACAAATAACCAAGATGGAAAGAATTTAATTTCTTTCTCAATACTCACCATTAAAATGTATAAAGTTGCATGAATTATTCTTGTAAGTCTCTTTTCAAAATGGAACATAGACAAACTGAACCTTTCTTTTATAAATAATTTCAATTTCTCTCTCTCTGATATCACCTTCAAGCAATAATTAGTACACATATACAAACAAAACACCCCCCAAAATCCATCATACACAAGGTTTTTCATAGTGCTAGAGTTCCAGTCTTCTAAACTAACTTAGGCTGCCACTAACTTGCTAGACAAGGAGACATAACTTCTTGATCCATGCAGTTAATTTCTAGTTCCTGACTTCAATTCCTAAGACATTGCAATGCTGTATCTTTAAGAGTAAAGAATTAGAATTCATTTGCATAGTCTAAAAAACTGCAAACAAAATGCAAAGTCGTGTGGGTTTTTTCCTCTTTTGAGATGGCAACAATTTGCAGCAATCAGTTGCCAATACCTTGATTGTGTCCTATCATTTTGTAAGAAAAAAACATTTTTAATAAAGTTTGAGAAAGGAAACAAGTGATTTTGATCCAATCAGTTTTCCAGAACTTGGCATATTTTTTCCTTATTTATATATAAAATAAGCTTGAAAGTTATTAAGCATAAAGGAAAAATGCAATCACCTATCAGTATTTTCATTTTTTTTTACAGCTCTACAAGGCTTCCTCATTTTCTTTATTTTACAGCTCAAAACCTAAAGGAAAACCTTTTACTTGAGATGTGGATAGTGCCTGAATATTGGGTGTAACATGGGAAGAGGCAATCCTTTGCCTTCACTCTTTGTCCCCACAACAAGTGAGCCCAAGTTTTTGTTTGCTTCCAGCATTATGTTACTTTGTTTTTTGGCTAAAAATGAGAGGTTGAAAGCATGGAGGTAAAATGTTACAAGAAGGTGAAAGCCCTTGGAGGAAGCAGGATTTTCTCCCCCTACCTGGAGCCAGCTGATCATGCAGAAGTGGAAAAAACTTCTGGAGAGCACAAGAAAGGTTTCAAAGCAGGGAGAGATGGCAGAGATGGAGAGTAATGGTCTACAGAGAGGAACTGGAACTACCTCCATTAGAGCTGAGAGAGGAAAAAAACTTTCTCTGAAGGGCCTGGAGAGGGATGCCTTAGCTCTGAGATGCTGGAAATTACTGCTGGTCTGAGGGTAAAATACTTCAGTCCTACAGGGACACAGAGGGCAGGCACAGATAAAAATGCAAAGGCTTCCAAACAGGTGTCCCTCACTCCAAATTTTCTCTGTGTAAAACACTATCACATCACACTGTTTTCTACTGAAAGTATTACAGATTCAAACCCATCACAATGTTTTGGGGAATCTCACCACAAGGAGGAAGGTTTGCTTACTGAGTTATGCCTCCAAAAGGAAATGTCAAATACTCCAGGACTATTATCCACATCCCCAGCTCCAGTGATGCCACCTCCAGTTTTTTGGGTTTTGCAGTTTGAAAGTCTGAAAAGCAAACTCAGGCAGAAACACATTGAAAGACAAAAGACATTGAAAGATGCAACAGCTGAAATCAGTGCAGTCCTTTCAGAAATATAAAATGTATCTCCAAACTTTTGGTGCTTCCATGTCTGTTGAAACAGAAAAAGAGCAAAAACCCTTGGTAAATTGAAAAGATATTGAGGTAGCTGGTTTCTGTTTTCTTTTTGAACAAACTTGGTACCTTAAGTTCAGCTCACATCTTATTTCCCTTATTTTCATTTGCCTTTTGTACTGCATATGAAAAATCTGTGTACAGTCACTCAATCCATGAGGCTGTAGAAGTAATGCAGTAAAAAAAAAAAAATCAGCTCTAACAGTTCTGCAAACCATCAAACACCTCATTAAAAAAACCCAACAAAACAAAACTGAAAACATCTCACTAGTTCTAGCAGCATTCTCTATGTATGAATATAATAACAATAAGAATCTCAGCCCAAATTTGTAATTGAAAAAGTTCTCAATGCACTTGCAGCCTTTAGCAGGAGGCTTAGAAATATGAAACTAAGGCAAGACCCATTTCTGTAAATGTCTGTATCAGCATCTGATTTTGCATGCTTCAGAATAGATAATTTTTAGTGAGTTACATATTTTTCTTTGCTTTTTTTCAGTGTACATTATCTTTGGAAAAATATCACTGTAACACGGTGTGCCCAAAAATGTATACACTTGTACTCTCTGAAAAAATAATAGAAAGCAAGGGGCCAGAAATTTTTCTGTGTACAGAAATGTTTAATATGATATTAACTTGAAAATGCCTAAATTTTCTACTTTCCCCATCAACCCTGTGACAGAATTTTAGACAATAATTTACATGTATCCAAAAGTAATGTGTCTACTCCTGCAGAATTTTAAGACTTGACAGCTGCTTTTTTTCCCTATTTGTTTCGAATCAACCACAATTTCCTCCATGTTTCAACTGCTGTATTTATCTCACTGCAGTAATCATTGGTTCATTACTGATTACCACATAGATCTACTTCTAGATATTAGTTTGAAACAACAGCACAACTACCTTTAAATCTAATGGAAAAGTCAACAAATCATAGAACCTTGGCCTGTAACAGCAGTCTTCACTCAGTATTCTTCAGCATGAGATGATACTGTCCTAAAAATCTCTGGAACTCCTTTACTTTTTTTGGAGACACTCAGAAATCTCTGCATTTCCACCAAGCACTTTCAGCATTTCTTTACAGTGCCCCAAAGTTATTGAAATTCCAGTTCTGTCTATCAGAGCTTTGGTTTCACAGTGGTTGCAGCCACCTGAAATTCCAGCTGGTAATTAATACAAATGATTTTAATGAATTTAAGGCAGAAGACAAACATGGGATTATGGACCACTTTACTCAGGGGTCATGCATAGCAGACCCTGTATTTTTTGATCCAGTTGCCTTGACAAGAGGCAAAAACAGAAATATGGAGAAGAGAAAATGAAAAATTATCTCATGGAATATATTCAGGATGCATCAGTTTAATGTTCTGACACTGGACACTATCTCAATGACTAAATTTCCCTTGTGGTCATTTCCTACCACATCACTCTCACCTGTGGCAGAACATTATTTCACTGAAGGAAGCTGCAAAAAAAATGGCATTTAAGAATATTACCTGTACCAGACCACACCCTCAATAGAAAAAGTGGCACAAAGTCATAATCAAGATGCTTCACAGCCAGCTGTTTACTACTATTGTCATCATGAAACTGTTTTGTGGATAACAGAGCTTGCATGATTTTCTGAAGGAAGTCTCTCTGAAGTGTCTGTATTGTTTAGTCATCCCTCCCCCAGTGCCAGAGATTTACCATCAGAAGGCCCCCAGTAATGTCACCCAGAAATCAAACCCATCTCTTCAAGGCTTCACTGTCCTCTCCTCACAGAACTGAAAGAACTGTGGAGCATGATACACTTCACGTTGAGGAAAATTACATTTTAAAATCTCTAGAGATGAACAGAAACTTAAATAATTGAATGAACTATTATTTTTAGCTTGATTTCCTAAGGTAACAAGTTATATTTAATGCAGATGGGTTGTTTTTTTGGTTTTTTTTCTCACCTTGGGATGATACAAAAATTTGGAAATCCTTTGATTCCTCACTCTTAACTTTGAGCATTTTGGCTAACTTTAACCAAGTTTGAGACAGCACGACAGAGCTCACAGATCTGCTGTTTCCACTAAAACAGTGAAGAAAAAAGACCCAATTAGTGCCTCTTGATAGTCAAAATACTTCAGAATATATTTGGCTTTATGCTGGTATAAAGAATCAACATCCAAATGAAAAATTAAGAATGACTTTGCCTACACACAAAAAAAACCAAAAAAGCAAACCCCAGTTGGAATTCTCACATTTCCAGGCAAAACACAATCCAACCAAGAGACAAAAAAATGTAGGAAGTCACTAATGCAATTAATTTTATTTGTTGTCTGTGGATAATACTGTAAGATCACAAGCATGGTTTCTGTAAAAAAAAAGACAGGTTATTGCTAAAATGGTAAGTGATGCAAATGAAAAAATATTTCTCCCACTCTCCTTTACACAGTTAACCTTCACAATGGCATAAAAAAAACATTGTTCTGAAATTTGAAAACAATATTTGTATGTATGTACATATCCAATGGGGTGATATTTTGCTCCATGGCAATCTCATGGAAGAAAGGCCAGTAGACAGATTAGGGAGGAAGCAGAACCTGACACATTCCTACTCAGTGGGCCAAGATGTCGTACAAGAGGATGAGTAGCTGCAAGAACTGTCACTGGAGTGTGATGCAGTGGTGTCAATTTGTTAACTTGGGTAAGGCACAGCTGCTGGGATAGACCATAGCAGGTCTGTGACCAGGATGCAGAGTGCTGCAGCAATCTATCCAAAAACTACACAAGACAGACTGTACAGCCACTACACAACATTCTTTCTCCAGATGATGCTCCTCTTACAGAAAATAATCACAGTGCTTTAAGGAATAATTAATTTTCTGTCTTAATCTGTGGACATTTTTTTGTAAAGAAGATGCCAAACACACAGCATTCACAGAAAATTAAAGATTTTGTCCAGCTGCTGTCCATTCCACCTGGGTATGAATCCTGATTTCAAAACCTGAAATTTTATTGCAGTAACCTAATAAGAAAAAGCTTAATAAAGTTACACTGCACAGCTTGTCTGTTCATATCCATATAAACTGTCAGAGTTTTGCTCTATTGTTATTGGATATTTTCTGAGATATTTTCGTAATTGCTTTCAGTTCTCAAATATGGCTTCACATCCAATACATCTGCTCTTCCTGCTTGCATTCCTCAGCATTCAATTCTTAATCATTTGATATTTTCAATTCCTGTTTGCAAGTTGCTACATGACTGTTTGCTGTGGTGTACAGCTTTTCTGTCATGACGAGGACAGACTTTGAGAAGTTTGCAACACTTTCTTATTTTCCCCCATCTTAGAAACATTTGTTGCCATACACAACTCAGAAGCTGCACCAGAATTAATAAGTTGATATACAAATTATCCATTTGTGCACAGGGGATAACACTGGACTGCAGCTTCACCATATTTCATATTTGAAACAGAATTCCTAAAATGCTTGCATATTCACTTCCTCATGTGTAAATATGTGTTTATCACTCATTCATTGTGTAACTTTTTGAATTTTGATTAAAAATTCTGTTGTACAAAGCCTGAAGCTCACTGTAACGACTGCAACTATAAAAAAATTAATTCTAAACCTTGAACTCTTAAAGAATGAAGAGGCATTTTCAAAGACAAATTAAAATCTGTGTGCCTCCAGGACTAAAAACTTCAGAACTACAATTGTTTGGGTTTTTTTCAAATTATATAGCTATTTGCTGGTTATGATTGCTGTATACCTTTCAATGATGGCTAAATTATTTTCTCTTTACCTTGACAGAAATCAGTGCTGAAGTATAGACAATTTTAATTAATTTGTATCTATATACAGACACTTCATCCTGAGAGTTCATCAAGTGAGAATTATTTATTCTCTAGTAGTTTTAATATTTTTTTATCCTGAAGAGAAATATTCCTTTTAAATATATATATGTATATATATATATAATCCTAATACATATTGTATCAGCATTGAAAGATTTTCCTCTAAGAAGAACATGCATAGAGGTACTGTGGAACAAATACTTTGAAGAACAACTTTGGGATGCATTTCTCTCAATATTAGCTTGTTTCCATGACACAAGTTATTTTTTCTTACAGAGCAAATTGTGGAGGATTTGCAACTTTATCTGAATTATACAGAATGCTGTTTAGTGTATGTCCAATGAACAGTTTTAAAATAATACTTTTAAAACCCATTTAGGTTTCATTTGGTCTTTTACTGACTGGCTTCAATCTTGTTTTAAATTCTACTGCCCACACAGCAACTCCATCTGGGACTCACTTAATCTTATCCCTTCCATTTTTGTACACATCTGATTTTCCTTTTACCCTTTTCATTTCCCATTTCCTTACTTGTTTTTCTGCTCAAGAAATTCTTCCACTGTGTGAAGTGTAATGCACTACATTACATGTGCCATGTCTGTTTCTATTGCAAAATTTCCAGGACAGATACTATTTATACCTGATCAGTCCTTATACATAAATATAACTAAAGCTGATTTAAAAAAACAAAATAATCACCAAAAAGCATGCCAGAATACGGCCCATCAACAAGTATTTCTCTTTAGCTGGCACACAAGCAGCAGGCAAAGATAGATTTTAAGCTTTTTTGCCTCATCTCACAAATATCTTATTTGGTGCATGAGTAAAATGAAAGCTTATTTGGTTGAATAAGGCAAGGCCATGTGGAGAACAGATGATGCATGCACCAGTTCCTGTTATCCTTGGTTATCCATAAGTAGCTGATCACAGGCTAGGAGCAGGGAATGACAGGATCATGTCAGATGTGTACCAGCTATGTCCTCTGATTTCAGGTAGAGGGCTGAATGAATATATAAAGCATATATAATATGCTTCAAATATGGTTTTGATTATTGTTCACTGCTTTGGAGTTCAGAAAAATGGGAGGGTGGTATTGTGTTTGTTTGGTCTTTAATCACTCCTGAATAAGTTTGTATCTCCCAGGTGAGTTGGTCCCTCTATTCATTACCCCAGTCGAGGAAAAAATTTACAGATCCAACCTGATTCCAAATGCACTGTAAATCAACACCTTAAGACTACTAAAATGATAGCAAATGGACACATTAAGTTGTACAGCTTCTCAGTTCTTTGCTTTTTAGTAGCTTGCTGATGCATGTCATAAACACTATATGAGAACCATGTGTTTTCCCTTTTACAGGAAAAATAAGCAGAATGGTCTTAATACCTTCAGCTATGTATTACAGAATTGTGCTGCCTAAGTAAATTCATATTATACTATCTGGCTATATGAAAAAATGCTATGCAAAATAAGTCATTGAAATGACTAGAAATATCTCCTGAAAAGAACAATGTTAACTTTGGCTGCTTTATTGGGGAAAGACAGAACATTAATATACATCAAAGTTAACTATGAAGCAGTAGTATTTTTCCATTTCTGATTTTAGACGATGTTGCGTTTTAGTAAAATTGACAATTCAAGCAATTGCATAGGGAAAAAATAATCTCATTCTCACTGCAAAAGGAAATGTAACCACATGTAAGAAACATTGCAACAATGAAAATTGACAGTGGAAACAAATATGGAAAGCCTTGTGACTTAGATAAATCTTTCTGATAGGTATGGACCAGTAATCACTCCTATTTCTGGCTATGAATTGCTGTGTGAATGGCAAATCAAGGACAGGGATCCCTAAATTCCTTCTGCCATGGAAGCCTCCTTGTCGTCAGATGCTGATCTTCCCACTGGTCCCTCAAAAACAGAATTCAGTCTCCTCAAAACCAGCCTTACATCCTTTCATTTCTGCTGCATCCCTCCACTGACCACCTAAAACCTAGCACATGTATTTATGTTCTCACCCACCTGAAGAACACACACTATACATTCACCTTCTTCCCCTGATTGTTCCAAAATTTTCCTAAACCAGAAGGGAAAGCAATATTTTGGTCTCCACCAAAAGATCCTACCACCAGCACCACAGCTCAGGAGACAACATTTATATCTGTCCATGTGTCAGTAGTTGATATGACAGGTTGGGAGCCTTGGTGAAGTTTGGATTGGTGCTGATGGTGTGGGCAGGAAGATAAACAGCCACAGGGCAGCACAGATTAACAGTAAAAGGCTAACTTACAAATAAGAGATCAATGGTCCATGAGCACTGAAGCTGTAGAAGAACAAAAAGTAACTTCTGGAGCAAGAAGAGACTTCCATTCAGAACAAAGACTGGGTAGAGAAGTATTATTAGCATCCAAATTAGACCCAGTATTAGTCACACAGCAGTAGCCAATTATAGCACAATACTGAAGCCCTAAAGGTCTAAATTGACATTTATATGTGCATAAATGAGAATAAATCACTATTATCTGAGTTTAGAGTCCAGTCTTTGCCAAGGATGTGTTCCCCAATACGTTCTAGCTGGCACGGAATCATTGAGTGTCTGAAGTTGGAAGGGACCCAAAAGCCCAACTCCCTACTCCTTCTCTAGGACTACCTAGAACAAAACCATTTGACTGAATGAGTTGTCCAGACACTTCTGGAACTCAGGCAGGCTTGGTACCATGACCACTTTCCCAGGGAGCTTGTTGCAATTACTGACCAGCTCAGTGAAGAACCTTTTCCTAATGTCCCATCTGAACTTCCCCTGAAGTGAAATGAAGCAACTTCATTTCATTTCCTTGTGTCCTATCACCGGTTGAGGAGGATAATGTATTCTCCCTTCAGCTCCCTCTTTTGTTCCCTCTCTCTCTGGCAGGCCAGATTTATTTTACAGGCTATTAATAGTGCTTGGAATTAGTTGCTCTCCAGACCTCTCCAGGGTGACTTGTAATTTAAAGCAAAACCAGCAGTGACTGAGGCCACAGCAGAACTCATAACCCACTCACATTCTCCTTTCCCCACACACTGTGTGACCCCATATCACATCCAGACACAGTCTGACCAAAATGCCACAGGTTCTCAGAGCACATCAGCAGTGGCAGCCAGGTGTCAACTGATATTTTTGAGCCCCATTAAAGAGGAACCCACTCCCCTCAAATTCAAGACAGAAATTAATCACAGAAAATACTCCTACAGAAAACAAAGTTACCTTCTGCCCCATCTCTGCGAACGCTGAGAGAAACACTAGTTATGTTTGAGTAATTAATGTTATTTCATGCAAAAATAACATTTAAATATAAAAGAGAAATATGGACACAGGAGCCAAGACGGCCCCACAGCTGCAGGACCTCGACAACATCTCCAGATGCACCTTCTGCTGCCTGCCAGCAGCAAAACTGGAAAAGGAGCCAGCAGAGGTGACACCAAGGAGTTAGCAGCAGCCCCGCCTGATGCTGTGAGAACAAGCATTGCAGAGTTTGGCATCTGGTCCCTCCTTTTGCCAAGTATGCCCTGTTTGTTTCCACAGCTGTTAAATGTGTTTGCTCAAAAATAAAAAAAAAGGGAAAAGCAGAAAGAGCGAGTGACTGGAGATATACAAGTGACTGCTGGAGGAAGGATGAAGCCAACATGCAATTTATTCCCAGATAACAATTTGCTTTAGAAAATGTATTTCTAGCTATTAGGACAAGTTTGAGATATTCTTAGATGAAATTCATGCATAAATTCATATGGCATATTTGTGTTTACATCTTCAAAACACTGTAGGCAATTATCAGAGGGTTAACAAATGCATGTGCTGTAAACAACTTTTCCTCACTTTCTATATATATTTTAAATTACCTCGTAATAATCTGCTCCATCCAGCAGAGAAAATTATATTAGGTAGACTGAAATCTGCACTAGATGTTCCGATCTACCTGAAGGTAAAAGGATACAAAATTAAACATTACTGTTAAGTGAGGTAACTTGTTACTAATCCCTGTGATGCGTGAGTATAAATGTATTTTATTAAACAAAGCAGCCATTAAAAACAATAAAGTCACAACTCTCTTGAATAAACTAAAAATAATCTTATTTTGAAGTAGCTTCTCCTTTTTAACTTTAGCTCAAAACAAAGTCAAATTTAAGAAAATAACAAATTGCATTTAGGTGAATTAAAAGTCTCTAAATATTTAGACTTCAAGAAGAACGAGTAAGGTCAATGCATCACTTCAGGATGCAAAAAAACATGTCATATTCAATTTCTGGCTAAATCCTTATCATTTTCTTTGCTTCTGGCAGCATATTGGTCTTCACAGGGGAATAATTTCTGGGTTTATTAGCATAACTGACCTTGTTTTACACCTGTGAAAGCGAACCTCGTTAATATGGCTAAACAGAATGCATATGAAGTTAAAACATGGCCTCCAGATATAAGTGAAACATTGATTTACTGAAATTCAGTTACCCTCTCCTTGGCAAATGTAGAGATATTTTGAAAATATATTTATAAGCTAAAACCATGTGTCTCATGCTATGATATTAATCTAAACCTTTAAAAAAAAAATCAGCTTCATAGAGGTTTTTTTATAAAACAGCCTCTGCTAACCTGAAGCCTAATAAAAGAAACTAAGTTTAAAAATTGCATTGAGTATTTAATCTCTGCTGGAATGCACTGCACTGTTTTATCCATTAGATATTTTTCATAATTCTATTCATTTATTTATTTATTTATTTATTTATTTATTTATTTATTTATTTATTGCAACAGTAAAGAAATTTCTGCAAATTTAATCTCATTGAGTTTCACTAGCTGGAAAAAAAATAATTACCCTTTTTAGCTCTCATTATTTTCCAATTTAAAAAAAAAAAAAAAAGGAAACAGTGTCCTATTGTATTCCTATTGTATTCCTGTCAATTTTTTTCTCTTTTTACACCGGTTGTGCTGCATACCTAGTGATAGTGGTTTCACTGAGAAAGCTCTGGAAGGTATCTGTACACTACCTTGTCCCTGGGCTTCCCTAGGTGTTAATATGGGTGGGGAAAGAAGATTGCATGGTGCAACTCAAATTTGACGCTAACCTCAAGACCCTGGTTAAGATTGTCCATCATCCTCCTTAGTTTTGAGCTAGGAGGGATCTTCCCATCAAGCATAGGCCTGCTCTGAAGGCAGCATAAATTAAATCAATGCCATTATAATTTGGAATTAGTTTGTTCTACAGATCTTTTCTGACACCAGCTGTAACCCATGTTCACATTCATTACTGGCAGTGGAGCCAGGCCAGCTTCCCATGATCAGGAATAGGCACTGGAATGCAAGACTCACGCTGCTCAGATGAATATTTTGTGACCAGTACATTACAAGGATGTTTTGCAATACTGTAGAGCATTCTAGGCTAAATGGATGATTAAAGTACTGAAGACAGCACAAATCCTGCCATGGATGTATTAATGGATCTCTGTTCTTCCCGTGTAACAATGATTTGAAATAATTACCAAGATTGTTCTTGCTGTTCAATGAGGGATAAGAGAGTCTCAGAAGAGATTGTGTGTGTCTGAAATCACTTCAATGAAATGGTTATTCAGAATAGCTTGAAGCAGTCTTATCTTGAATGCACGTTGGAAAACGAGTTAATGCAAGCATTCATAGTCAGGGATGGAATTTTTCTTCAGGATTGGAAACAGGTCATGATTTTTTCTTGCTTGATTTTTTACAAATTAAAGACTTTGTTTTTTGTTTTGAGTGCTGTTCATCCAGCAGAAAGCAAGGGGGTATAATGTTCATTCTGTTCTAAAGAATAAGTCCTAGAAATGTCAAAGTCCTCCCTAAAGCCTGCTATTTTTTAAAGTCTCTAAATAAATATGTTTTATTGCTATTTTGACACCTGTTTGACCCCTTTACACAGCTCCATCCATGAGTAGTAGGACTTGATTTAGAGACCTTCCCTAGAGGGTCAGTGTCTATGGCTCGGAGCCAGGGTGGAGGCACTTGCTGCATTTCCATCAAGTTTTTCACATTATCTGTACACAACAATATCTCCGTGGTTAAGTGGTGGCAGTCAGTTTTTCTTTCCTAAAACATGTGCAGCTCATCAGCTATGAAACCTGGCTCTCACATCTGTGGAACTGTTGATAATACAGTCCCTCAACTGACCTGAAACCCAGGCTGCTGGAAGGAGAGTGCTAGCAGGGTCTGCCACAGGAGATGATATGGTGTTCTGTGGTTGTTTTCAGTATGAAGGGTCAAGAAGTTTCTCAGAAGTGTGAGAAAAACTGATTTTTTCTTGTTCTGTTGAGGAGTTGTAGACTTGGGCCATCTGAAGCCCGGTAAGGATCTGCAACTGCAGAATTGTTATGTGTGAAGCTAGGGCAGGGTCATTGGATGGGAAATGATGAGAGAGGAAGAAACTTTGATTTCTCTGTCTCCAAACAAAAAAGAAATGTGGCATGGAGACCATGATGCTGTTGCTAGAGTAGTTTATGCTAACCCAGCAAACACTGTCTTGGCTGCTTTTCTGGAGCCTGACACAGTAAAAAAAAAAACCCACATGAATAGGACTGTGACTGAATTGCCTAATCAGCTGCTTGGCTTCTCTGGCCAGTACTGGGCAAAAATTGTAAAATTTCAGGAAGATTAGGCACTCCTCCTTTCAGGCCAGTAACCCAGGTTTGATACTGTTAAAAGCTAGGCAGTGTAAGCAATCCAACTTATCTTTTAAATCTTCCAAAACTAAAGTAAGACTGAGCTGTTTTTGAAGAAAGAACAAAGGAGGAGTCAGTGAACTCTTACTGTCATGTCCCCAACTATTGCCTCTCATTTTTCTGCCTGTCAAAATAAGTTTAAAGTACATCTTGCGTTTTGTCTTCCCTTTAGCTGATGTTACAAAAGACATCAAATGTCATCAGATGTGCTGTATTGGACAGGTTTTTGGTCAATGGGGGACAGAGCATCAGCACCATCAGTAAAGTGCATTCAGGGAAATAAGACTAATTCTGATGTGAAATCTTCCAAGGGAGAGCCCTGCCACCATTTGATATGCAGTTGTTGTTACTTAGATTATAAATCTGGGAATCTAATTTTTAGGACAGGGTAGAACTGTCTCTTTTGAAGCATATAAATTCTTAACTGCCACAGATAATATTAATTCTGGTTATTATTTCCATTCCAACACAGATTATAGGACAAGAGAATTTTACTGGAAATTAAAAAATAAATTCAGCATATGTATATCAGAAAGCACCTTTTCATGCAGAGAATATTAAATACTTAGAATAGCCTGCAGGCAAAGCTGTAGAGGCAAAAAGCACCAGTGTCATGCAAGAAACAATTAGATATCATCCTTGGGGAAACAGTCTACTAAAAAGAATATGTCTTGATGGACCAAATGACCTTTATTCATTCTCCAAAATTCTCTCATGGGGCTATAATTCTACTGAAGAACATTTCACCATTTTGGCCTCAAGCAATGTCAATTCTTCCTTGAATTATCCTGTTCATCAGTTCACTGATGAGGGTGATCCTTTTTTATACCCTAAAAAATACTAAACAATATCCAGCCCTGTGTCATGACATCACTTTGAGTACATAATCAAAACTCATTTTCAGTCCCATGACTTTACCTAGTCTTGTACCCAGACTAACAGAAAGTTTTTCAGGCATCTGGAAAACAAAACAACAAAAACCTTCTCAGGGTTTTAAAATTAACTGGAAGAAATGTGGTTATTCTTCACTCCTGGCACACAGCATGCACCTTTTAAATGAAACTCATAGGAAAACAAGGTAAATCTCCCTCAGAAACCTAAGCAGATTCATGACAGTTCAAAAAAAATTAGTTCTGAGATTTTATAGTTTTGCTAAATTGTATGGACTATCAAGCATAAACATTCATTTAGTCTAGGTTAAGAAATCTATTAATATTGCTGTGTTATAAAAGATAATTTCTGAAACCACAAAATATTAATAATAAAAATTATATGAGTAATTTAAAATGCAAGAAAATTAATTACTCGAAGTTCTCCACATTTCGTTAAATTTGATTAAAAGATCTAAAACACTGATGCTGTTCATCAAAAAGATATTTTCTAAGAGTTCAAGCTTTAAATATGTGGAGAAATTTAGTATTTTATAACTTTGAAGAACTAAATTGAAGTTTAATAACATGGAAACATCAAACTATTGCTTTCATTGTGACATTGCTACATATTACTAGTACATTGAAAACTTCAGATTCTGTCACACAGACTATTTACTTTCAAAATATACCACATAAGTAATATCAGGAAAGACAGCAGAAAGGCCACATAAATTTTCAGAGAAATCCTTTTGAATACAATTTTTTTTTTTTTCTGAATACAGAAATGCAACATTAATATCAGTTACTAGGAGTGTGGGCGTTCTGAAAACAAGAAAAATATCCCTTGGCATATTATGGTTTCCACCTGCTAAATCTTCATGTGTCTACTATAGCTTCATTTCTCTTGTTATTAGAATTTGCAACACAGACTTTTCTGCAATAAAATGATTCTACTTCTTTGAGATTCACACTGGATCCTATCACAAGTTATTTGTGCTGCACTTCTTGTTCTTTGGATTTTATTCATGTCACCATCATTTTTCAACAACTTTCCACAGATGGATATTTATCCATGTTGTTAAATTATTGAAGCAGTCTATTAATTCACAGAATCCCTGAAATGGATGTGTGTTGGCACAATTTATTGCTTTACAGAGTCCCTCCATAGCAGAACATTTACCTAATGGTGAAGTTTTTCATTCCACTTGTTACCACTTACACAAGGTCAGCCCCAAGAGACAAGGTCTGAATTCAGATTCTTGAAAAATACAGTTGTCATCACCAATTTTAGCACTAGAATAATTATTCTGTAGTCATCTACAGCAAACCTTATTTGCATAATATTGATATACTTACTCATGCCATTACACAATCACTGTTCTCTTCAGAGCTATGTTTTGTTTCCCTTTGTCTCAGACCCCTCACCCAAATAATTTATAGAAATATTTTTAAAGCTCCTATTTAAACACCAAATTTTTCAGCGAACTTTTCCAGGGCAAAACCATGTTATTTTTAGTTTTTAGCTGCTATTCCTCAAATTTTACAGAGTATCACTCAAATTTTTTACCTAATATATTAAAATGTAGCTTTTCCTCAATAATAGATTTTCATGTTTAGGGAAAAACAAATAATCACCTCATTAAGTAAAGAGTGTGGAACTGAGTATATCCCTCTCCTTACCTTCTGGAAGATTATTTCTACTTCTCTTTGTTATTTGTATCTTGAGTTTGCATAACCCTGCCCTTTCTAAAAGGTTAAATGAAAAAGCTGAAGAAAGCTTTCTGAAAAGGCAACCATTTTCACTTTTCCCCTCTATACTTTAGGCATTTGAAAAATGCCATCCTTTTATATTCTTAAAAATAAAATTAAACATTACAGCTATACAAAAATGCTGAAGACACATTTCAAAGGACAGTATATTTCAACCTTAACTGAATTCCAGCTATACCTTTAGATCTATAAAAACTGTCTTTAAATGTTATATAAAGTAATAGAGGGTTTTCTGAATACTGTAGCTCTCACTATTGTACACTCACAAGGGCATGGTCCAATCTAAGGTATTTTCTCAAGAGAAAGATAATAGTCAAGAGTTTTTATAAATAATCCCTGTTTCTGCTTTTATAAATCTTGTTGACTTAACTAAACTAGAACCCACTGGCCAATTTCCATAGTGAAGTTTCTAGGTACACAGTAGACATTTCCACTGACTGATTTAAAAGTCAAAAACCCAATCACTACAGCAGATTTCCACCAAAACATCTATTAGCACATGCTATAAAAGATAATCTCTAGTGAGAAACAAAGGGGATCAATTCAATACCACAATTCTATGGGCAAGTCCCTTTGGTCACAAAGGACTTTAAAGTCATTTGAGATTTTCATTCATTGGTTTTGTGAGTTACCCATTTTGATAAAAAAATAATTTTGTTTTTCAAGGTCTGATGTCTTCAAAACCAGATTCAGACAACACAGTAAATTGGAGAGGTCTTTCTTTTCAATTATTTTTTGTAACACATAAAAAAGCCTTTTTCTGTGTGGACTCATGAACATGGAAGAAAAATAGACAATTTGAACCTCTCTTGTTATACATGGCAATATTTTCAGAGTGCCAAGAATACAACAGCTGCCCACAAAGAGGAGACAGACCTCAAGCTTGAAACCAAACTGAATCTTAGGTTTATACTGAAATTTGGAAGACCTTGCAGTTAGCCTAAATAAAGAAGGAGAATATCTCAATAAACAGTTATAATTAATATCTGAAATTATTCCCATCTTGCATATACAAATATAATTTTTATGTATAAATTATTATGTATTATTATTATGTATAAATCCATATTATCCCCTTGTTTTCTGTCAAAGGTTCTACCCAGCTGAGACCATATGAGGATTCTCCCTTGAAGGATTGACAAAGCCTTGGAGTACAGCCATCCTTCTGGCTGGGTACCCTCAGGAAACATCCCTTCAGGCATTGAAGTCCTCTGCTGAACTTTCTTAACTGTTTTCTCAAATGTATTCCAAAGCAGGATTTTTTTAATTCCATATCCTCTCTGTTATACCATGGAATTGTTCCTGCTTGCTGCACTGAGGCATCAGGCAGACCTGAAAGGGGAATATGGGCTACAAAATAAATCCTTTGCCCAAAAGATTCTATACCCCATCATGTTACTCAACGAGTTAGCCCCCAAAATATCAATGGGTCATTTATTCCAAACAGTTTTTATAACAATTCAGGAAAGCCAAACTGCTGATGTCTTTTAGAGGCACCTTGATCTATTTTATGTTAGTCAATATACTGAGTATGAGATCATGCACTTTGAGCTGCAAAGAGGATTTTGTACCATCATTCCAACAAGTCAGAAACACCATGACTCATATAAAAAAGGAAATAACTGACTGCATTCCTTTACTCTTATTTTATTGTTCTGAGCAATTCTGAATTACAGCCTTCATTAAATAAAGGTCAGCACCAATTTTTCTCTCAAAAATTAAACAATTTCTGGTTCTATCTCTGCATTAGTTATGAAATTTTCTGATAATCTTGAAAGAACAAAATTATTATGTTTTTTTTTTTCTGTCATTGCCAAGAACTCACAAACTAATATTTTCATTTGGGAAAGCTGATAAACATAGTTAAATTGTATTCTCAGATTTGCCTATTTGAAAAAGGCTTAAGGAATGTAACAAACATTGGACCAGGACCTTTATATAAAAATTTAAAAATCAATGAAATTTATGTAAAAGCTATAATTTTCCACAGGTAAAGCTACCTCACATCTTAACAGTATCATTTTTCACTGCTCTATGTATCATAGTTTAAAACAATTAACTTCTTTTTCATTACTTTGCATTTTGCCGAAGTTTCCTAATGTTTCATTTCTCATAAATTGCATTTATAATCCTAACCATGAATGCACAAGCTGATCTTCCAGCCCAAATCTGACAGGTTTAATTATTCTTTCAAAATATATTTTTTGATATAAATATATATATATATATGTATAAAAAAATATAATTTTTTGATGTTCACATATGCTGCCCAGCATCTGAGGTATAAAATGCAATACTAATACACTTACTTGAGGTATAGCAAAAGAAAAACATTAATAAAGTGCAAGAGTAGTTTCTCTAGAACCGCTGCTCACCAAAAATATTTTTTCATATAAAGATATTTTTGATTAAAAAAAGACAAAACAAAATACAAACAACCAAACAACAACAAAAACCAAATCAAACCAAACAAAAAATATATTATTTTTTAATAGAAGGGTGAAGCCAGTGTGGAAGATTGGATTATCATTCCAAATTAGACAATGTAAAAAAACATGTCCATTTTTATATTCACATAATTTCTATATGCAATTTTCAAGGAAATAATATGAAGACAAATGAGTCAAAACAGTAAAATTCACATGTGCTAAGGTTTTTTCAGACACATTAAGGGATGGCAATCAACTTGAGATTTGACTGTATGTAGATGAGCATTCAGTCAGAATTTTAATCATACAGAGGGCATTCAAAAGCTAACTTATGTCTTATATTTTAATGTAGTCAAATGATAAGATGGAAAGAGAGAGGTAAGATTCAAGTAAGCAAAAGAAAATTGTTTTGTAAAATGTAGTTAATGATGGATGACTTCAGAGTGTTTGCAGAAATTTGTATCATCGGCTCACAATTAAAAATTCATTAAGTCTTGCAAGGCCTGGATAGCATTTTGTAAATAAGAAGCAGCATGTGAAAAATTCAAGTGAATGCAGGAACTTAATAGAATAATCATGGCTTGAAGAAGTGCCCCACAACACAACAATACATAAATATGTATGTGTCAAGGACTAAATCATGCTCACTGTACTTACACTAGCAGCTCCATTAACTTGGGTTATTCTGGAATCAACCAATCTACTCAGAGCAATAAAACAAACAGCACCCTAATAACTCTGATGGCCACTTCATCAGCTCTATTTCTACTGGTAATGTGTTACATAAGCATAACCCATAAAATGCATGAGATCACATCAATAATTTCAGCTGCAGGAATCTTTTTTCTTAACAGTAGATTTTTTTCTATTCTCACTCACATTAATTTCAATTCAACTCAGTGACAGAAGGCTTAAGTCAATGTTAGTTTAATGTCTAGTTAAGATAATGAAATATTTTTATAAAACTGTTTCCTTTTAAGATTCAGACCTCTGTTATTTATTTCAACGGATCCAGAATAATGTTCTATAGATTATATAGAATTCCATCATTTGAACTTACCCTTTTGTCAACTCCTGCTAATTCATTAATGATAATTTATTATTTATTCTCATAATCAAAGAAACTGTAAAGAGGAAGGCATGCATAGCCCCAGATATAGTGAAGAATAGACTTTTATCAAAACCAAGCATCAAAACACATTTTTGCCTGAACTCAGAAATCATCAATATCTCACCATCACTGGCACAACACAACTCTCTACAAGTAACCAAGCAGCAAATGAATCAACCCATTAAAACAATGGAACATGCAATCAGCACACCCACCAGTGCTTTCAAACACTGATCTGAAATACTTTGGAATAACCCCAAATTACTTGAATAAATGTGGAAACCCCTGCTTGACTTGGAGCACAAAGAGAAAGCACCCATACAGCTGATACTGCTGGGTTTAAGGAAAAGGCAGGGCCTGCTCTTTTAATCCACCCACATTATATGTCTGCTTTTGCCACCCAGCAGCATCTATGGTGGACACCAAGAGCCTTGGAACAGCTGGCTTAACCCAGATGTTGGATATTAAGAGTGAACTATAAAGAAGCTCAGCAGTGAACGTGTGTTCAGTGTAGATGTATCTGCCAGATGATGCTGTTCTATTTGCCTTATCCAGCTGTGCTGACTCCTCTGCCTGTCATCTCCCCCTCCTTCACAACATTAAGGAAATATTTTTTGACTTTTTACCTTGGTAATAACATGCTTTTAGATAAGGAACATTTTGTTTCAACATTCTCCCTGTTTCTTTAGGATCAAAGCCTTGACTTTCTCCATCCACCATTAGGCTAGAGTAACACACCCTTATGTCACTGTATATTTTAAAATTTTCCTTACAAGACAGGTGAAAAAGAAGAGATTATGCATTGTTCAAGTCCTTTAGTCCTTCCACCAACTCAATGCGGCTGGTTTTCAAATCTCTGTGCAGTTCAAACAGGACAATCCCTCTGAGGATTCCCCTCTGGGGAAGCAGGACATGACCTTCTCATTTGAATTATGCTGATTTGCTATTCTGATTTCAACCCACCTGTCAAAAATATTAAAGGGCACATAAAACACCCAGAGAGCATGGAGAGTGAGAGAGGTGTATTGTCAGAGGAAGTTATTATTATCTTGTAATACCATGGCAAATGTCTTATTACAGGGAACAGCTGAGAATAAACACAATATTTCATACTAGAAAAAGACATACAACTAGATGAAAAAAATATGAATTTAATTTTGAAAACATAAATTGTGCTGTTACAATTGATATAGATGCTACAATACCTTAATGTTTTTTCAGAAGCAACTCACATACTTATTTTCATCTATCTTCACATCTTTTCAGCTCTTAATTTATTGCCTCTTGCATAAATACCCTTTTCATTCCCCTATATACTAGTTTGACCTCTACTTTGTTTCATTAAGCAAGGCTTAGCTTTATACAAGTTTTTCTATATCCAAGCAGCAGCCAGACATCTCAGAGTGCCTGCAAATGTAATTGACCCTAATCATTACATGACAATAATCACTTTAATGAGACCTAGTCTTGTCAAACGACAGGCACAGTGTCAGCTCTTTAGATCCCAAACAAGGAATTCTGAATCAGGACTTTGGTTGTACAGGTTTTTTTGATCACTATGTTTTTTCAAGGATGTGACCAGCTAGATCTCCACTGCCTGCACCGACAGTTCACATGGAAGGCAGTGCCAGCCACTGCTCTGAGCTCAGCTGACACTAATTCCTGCAGGAGGCAAGAATCCCAGTCTTTCAGCCCTAACAGGAGACAGGCAGACAGTCTGCAGGCAAAGGGGAAAGGCACAGAACACACAGCACTGATGCTTTTGCAGTTGATGCATTGCACCGCTCTCATGCCAGTGATCAGCTCTGCCACACATTTCCTTTCCAGCCTCAGCGAAGTCATCTGTTCTCCTTGTGAATCCGTGCCACGCTGGCACAGCGGGGAGGACAGCACACTCCCCTGCCTGTCGTTTGTCTGACTCTTAAAATTAGCTCCAACCTTTCTTGGAGGAGCACACAGAGGTGGTTTTGTCAAACAAGCAGAGCCCCGCTGGTGCTGAGACCTTCCCCACCGCGGCGAGGCCGCGGCTGCGTGAGTGACATCCACCCACGTGTGCTCTCCAAGTGTATGTGTCAAAATGAGGTGAGCCTTGATCCTGAGAATGAGAAAAATGTCCTCAATAAAGCAGAGAAAAAGGTTCATTAAATCTATTAATTTATGCTGGCATTTGAAAGACTTTGCCGCCTGTCTCAGCATTACCGCTACTTAGACACAAACTCATGATTAAACAATGGTGAACGTTTAACTTAAAACCTGGCTGTTTTGAGATATTTGAGTTATGGTTTGAAGTTTCTAATTCAGACTCAAATGAGGAAATTAAATATTTTAGCAATTAATAAAGTCTTTTCCAAACTTCAGGCAGAATATTTTATCCATTAATTTATTCTCAGTATTTGAAGTGTGGGACAGGGAAACCAAAACACCACCTGTGGTTCTGCTTTATTCCTAACACACTTATCATTTTAAATAATGCATCAAAAGGAGCCTGTTAAAGTGATCATGTTCATTGTCAATTCAGTAAAATAATATAGTATTATCTCCTAATGATGTGATTCACATTTATAATAAAACTAAACCCTACCTTCTATTTAATTTTTCCTCACAAAACTCTAGTAATAATGCCTGGAAGATAACTATAGAAGGGAAATCATATCTGATCTCTACATCCTCAGTTTTATCCTTAATATGCTGTTTTAATTAAAAGTAGCATTGTTTATACTTGAAGGAACATTAGGAAGTAGTTGAGTGCTTAATATTCCATATATGAAAGGAAAGAAATAATCCACACTGTCTGAAGTCTTGGAACATACATTCATGTTGTGTGATGTTACAGCCATTAATCAGATATCACTCTATCATCTGGATATAAAAATGTTTGAGAGTTAAAACACACACTTTCATGCTCTCCATGCAGCAAAAAGTTTGATTTATGCATAAGATAAATACAAAGACTCTACTGTGGCTTTATAGCTTTTAGGTTTTTAACATGTTGACAGTTGCATTTAAAAAAAAAAGAAAAAAAAAAAGAAGAAACTTAGGTAAACTTTAAAATACTGGTTTTACTAAATGAATGCATTAGTCACAACAGATAACAACTGAGAATTTTATCTACCCTTACCTTTCAAAACCTGTCCCAACAGGTTTGATGAGCAGAACAGCCTAACACCAAGACACTGCAGTACCTCTTCAGTGATCAATTAAATCCTTGGGCAGACCGAGGAATGTCTCAATGGCCATGCCTCAGCCTTACTAGAGAATAACAAGGGTGCTGATTTCTTAGGAAAGTAGCTAGACTAGCCCTACCTCTGCTTCAAGGGAATATATTTTAATCCACAGTTAGAAAGTTATAAAATGCTTTTTCCACCTTCCCTAGAGTTTTTTGAGGTTCTCACATGTCTGGGTTTTTACATTCTTCCTCACAGTGTGAAAGCAGATGATAATGTGCTTCTAACACAGAACAACTCTTACACATTTCACGTTTCCTCACACATCAGGGTCTGATCATAGAAGATGCTGAGTGTAGCTGGCCCAACACTGTAATGCTGGAAGCTGTTTGAAAAGTGTGAGAAAGGAAATTTTGTGAAGTTCATACTTTCAATGTTATAAACAGTGACAGTGAGTACACAACAGATGAGCCCAATACACCCTGTTAATTTTTTTCTTGCATTCTTTTCATCAAGAGAGTAGTAGGTGTTCTGATAAAGCAAAATATCAGTCTAAAGTCTCCCAAGCCCAAATATCAAAGACACAGCCTTCCTCTTTGTGCTGCCCCTAGGATTATTTGGAGTAGTCACAGTTGGTTCAGCTGTGAAACTTCTTTTCTGATGTGGCCATTACATCTACACCTGAGTCTGCTTTAAAATTGACAATCTTCCCACAAACATTCAGTTCCACTCTTCAGGCTGGCTCTGTATCATTTCTTGTGACTGAACACAGGAAGAAAGTAAAGGAAAAAAATTGAAAAAGCACACTTGACCCAGGTGCTTGCTTTCCATGCTGCCTTTGTGTGACATAAATCAACAATTTTGTATGTCGGTGGCATTTGGCTGCTGTAGCTGAGCAATTACCTTCAGATATTGGAGTCTCCACCTCAGCTGTACTCTGGGGTAAGGGCATGAATTCAGCCTGAAATATCCCTATAACCCATTTGGATCCACTGTAAAAGCAGTCAGTAAGGGGGCACCTCAGGCAGTTGTCACTCTGCAACACTGGACACATCCTGGGACTCAGAATTTCACTAGTACAAGAGCCAGGTCAAGTTATTCTAACAGTTTCCTGGCCATCTCAGAATCCTTTGTTTCTTGCCTCTGACTGGCTGTGGAGAAGAAACTAATTGTGACTTCTAAGCTACATATGTTCATAAAACTCTTAAAGAAGAGCCTCGATAGTGGATTGTTATCACTTAGCAGAAAATAAAGTGCTTTTTTCCATAAGAAACTAGTTCAATGGAAACAATGCAATAATCCAACAAATAAGGATAAATTATTAATTTTAAAAATATAGTCTATAAATATAAAATTGTTTATTATGTTTCAATCCACTACTCTTCCATATCACCACTGATTTTATGATGCTAAAGGAGGTGAATAGGGAAGGCTTACAATGCAGAAAGAAAGGACAAAACCTCAAAATAAATAGAAATTGCATCTCAGAAGATTTTTTTTTATACTATTTAGGTGAGTTCCAGTTGCAGGGCTTATATTTTTACTACTTGTTCCCATATAAATTTCTTTGAGCTACAATAATTAAAGTAAGGGAAAACAGGAGATGTAGGTTTAGGTAACTTAAGCATTTTGTTAAACAGACACAAAAACTGAATGGAGAAGAAAGAACTGAAATTATTTTTCTGGTTGGCAAGTTAGGAATATCTTTTATTCACTTGGTTGCTTTATGTTTTTGGGGGTGTTTTTGTTGGTTTTGGGGGTTTTTTGGGGTTTGTGGTTTTGTTTTGTTTCATTGGTTTGGTTTTTTGGAGGCTTTTGGTGTTTCTATTTTTTTTGTTTACTGTTTGGATGAAAAGAAATCTCTTCAGTAATCCTAACATATGCTCTTTGTGCCCTGAGACAGAGACCATCTGATAAAATACACTTGAAAGACCTCGGCATTCGCAGTGACATGGCTATACTCAGCAGCTTTTCTTACAGCACTGATAATGTTATACACAGAAAAGAGGATCTATGCACAATACAGTGACTTGCCTATGCCTGCAGAGCCTCAGCTTTCCTTTTGCTGTCCCAAACTGCCTGTTGAATAGCAATGAGGCTGATAATGAACACTGCAAAATGACGGCTTCTAGAAGTTTAGAGTTCCCTTCAAGAGCGGCAGCACTTCAAGACAAGATTCCTTTTCATCTGACAAAGAAATTTGTTTTCAAATATGTCTCACTTAGGTATCTGGGGAATGCAGTGGACAACATGACAGACTGTTTCAATTTCTGAATTCTTACCCAGGAAGCCCCAGAGGAAAGGGCTACTCCCTTTCTAGCAGAGAAAGAAAAGAGGATGCACTGTTCTAGTGCCAATGCTCTCAGAACACAGGCACAGGAGTGAGGAGCAGGCCCTTCACATCTCATTTACAAACTGAGTCTCAGAATGTTTCAGTACCATATCTTGCACATTCTCTTTCAGTATTGAGTGAATTAGAAGATATCACTTACTGTAGAAAGGGTTAGATAATAGAATGATTTGTTTATCTTATAAAGGATTCATATGTGATAAAAAGAACATTCAGAATTCACAGGGGGATGGGAGAGTTGTACCACAGAATTCTCCACTCAAGGCAAGCAAAAGTGTAGTTTACAAAATCTCTGGTATTTTGAAGTTAATGGGAAAGCAGAGAGGGTAAGATGTTTTTTATGTTTGTGTCTACAGAATATAAATAGAGAAAAATCAATCTCTCTCCTCCTCTTTATCTAGCTGCTTACATGGTCCTCAGAAACAGTTTGAGAGCAACAAGATCATGAATGGATTTTATCCTTAAGGTCTTCAATCAGCAAAGGAAGTATTCCCCTTTTGCTGAGTCATAAACAGAATAGTTTCTCAAATCAGGAATTAACCTATATTTGAGAGTCCTTACAGAGTAAGACTTTTTCCATCCTTGTCTAGTTCACATAATATTAATCTGTGCTGGTGTAGTAAAGTGTCTCAAAAGGATCCCAATACATCATCCACCTATGGTCACTTTTACAAAAGCATTAGGTTGCTTTTAGGGAAGTATCATATTATGCAGAGATGTTTCAAGTTTATTTAATGCTCTCTGAATAGTGGCACAAACTAGGCAGAGTACAGAAGGAGGATGAAACATCTAAGTAGCAGGATTTTGGATACTGCTCAGAGGGCAGGTATTGGAGAGTATGAGGGACTGGGAAGCACAGAAGAAGACAAATAGATAAGAAACATATTTCCTAGAAATGTTAATTTCTCCAAGAGAAAGATTTCATCATTAGAATGCAAAAGAGGGCAGCTTTTCATGCTTGAAATTGAAATGCTTGTTAGGAACTTTTGTTGTTTCTTAATTGTTTTCAATAGCTAAGTTTATTAATGTCCAGTCTGGTAATCTGAGATTGCTTCTCCTGCAATTTTCATATTGATTTTACCTATCAAAATGAAATTATATTTTTAATAGCTTCTAACTCCTTGCACTATCTGGCAAAAATCATGACACATTAATTAAATCTTTATGTTAATGGTCTTAGAAGTAGTTCCCACCTTAATAAATCAGAACCTTCCAAATCTGCACAGTTTATACCACTTGCAATCAATGTTAATTTCCTTTTGCTTCAGCAACTTCATTTACTTTTCTACTGAAAGTCTAATTATTTCTGATTACAATTTCAGCATATTAAAATTAATGTGATATACTATCTATATTGTGATTCATTGTAATTTAAGTTTTCTTACACTATGGTGTTTGGATTTATTTTGAAGCTAATCTCAAGGGATAAATATTAATGTTAATATTCCAAATTTTACATTCTGAATTTCACACAATTCCTCTGCAATTTAACCACGATGTCTATCTGGGCTGTTATCACCATGAACTTTATGTTTGATCTTACAACGTGTGACAAAGGAAAATTAGAAATGCAAAGCTTATGGCTGCTTCTGCAATTATAGAAGCATGTCTGTCAGGGCCTGTGGGCTTTTGTGAAATTAACACAGTCACATGATCTCTGTTAAATGAACTGTATCTCTGATTTTTCAGATTCCTTACAGAACTCTGTGACACTGTTGAAATGTTTCATCACTTGCCTCTCTTTCTTTACAGTCCTGCTCTAACAACAGTTCTTCTGGTAGTCTTTCATGATGTCTTGTCCTTTGTTTTAACATCTCTCTCAAGTATTGAGTAAGGATTTCCAAGTATGTCCTCTTAAAACAGATTATATTATGAGGGCAATTTTTTAAGACGGTTTAAAACGTGAACCTATTAAAACTGCTGTGGAAAAGAACTTGAATGAAGTTTTTTTGAAACCAATTAGGATTTTCCTCTGCCTTTGTATACATTTACCATGATTCTGCATTCATTTTCATCTTTTATAGCAAATTATCTAATTGCAGATTTCCAGTCTTGCAACTGATTGCTTTATTTATGCCTTATTTCCTCCCTTGCAAATTGTCTTTGTTACCTTTGTGACTTCTTTTATGGGCAAAATCCATTTTTTGGCCTTGCCTGTCAAAGCACTGCAATCTTCCTCCTCTAATTAGTAAATTAGACATTAGTATATGCATCAGGATAAGTAGCTGAAAAAATGATGAGTGATTTGAAGCACTCCTATAGTTAAATGATTAAGAGCTTTATACAATACCGTAAATCATTGGAGGCTTCTTTGACTAAATCTGACAATTCTTTTAAATCATTTGAGGGAACCATTTGAGTCATATTGACACTTCATTAGGCAAACAGAGTAGAGTTCCTGGATGTGTTGTATAGCACTTCATTAGATCAATCACTTTAGCGAATTCACCTACATTACGTTAATATGGCCATGAAAGTGGAAGGCAGAGGTTGCATTTGCTACTTTCTAAATGTAAAAAGAGCTAGAAAATATTGTGTTTCAATTCTTCTTGCCCCAGCTCTGATGGTGTTGAAGGAAGGGCTGTTATGCTTTCATTCTTTTCCCTACACTTTTATGAAACAGTCATAGTTCTCTAAGGAACCCTGGTTCTAATGAGTATTTCCTCCCTGACTTCAGTAGCTTCAAAATTTCTGAGGTTTACATTTCTGGATAAAATCCACCAATCACTTAACCAAAAGTAACTTCAATCACAAGGTGATTTTTGCATAGTATATCAATTCACCATCCAGAAACCAGTGTTGGAGATAATAATGCTACAAAACACTTCTAAGAGCTGGTCCATAGCATAGACTGGCTGAGGACTAAATGATCCCTATGTCTCCAGTGAGAAGAGTCAGAAGAGGAACAGCTAAAAGTCAAATGAAGCTAGTAAAAGACACATTAAAATCCAAAGATCATCAAGTAAATATTGGAATAGGGCATTGCTGGGTTTTTTCCCCTGTTTGAAAAAAACTGCAATACTTTTTTCTTCCCTCAATGAATAAATATTGTGGCTACTCAAGTTTGTATGGGTTCAAGGGATGAGGAACATACTGGAAGAAAAACCCACTGAGAATTGTTAAATACACAGAAGCAAATATGGCTTTGACTGCCTAGTTCATACAGATTTTTTCAGCTAAAAAACCCATTTTTTTAGTAGCAGTACCATATACAATCTAACAAGCAGCAGATTTAAAGCAAAACAACAAGAAGAAAACAATATTAGAGATATATGGGTGTTTACTTGGTGGTCTTAGAAAGGGTCACAGGAATAACCAAGTCGTTCAGACAAATTTTATGTAAGTTGCACTTTCCAGTGAGGCACTTGAGGGCTAAGGCTTAGAATAATGGCTCTCTAAATGATAGTTTGCTGTTCATAATCATCTTCAATCATTCCTCTCTCCTTCTCCCTTGCTTCAAGTCTAGAGTATAAAGGTATTTATCTTTATGAAAAATGCAGAACAAAGCTGGCACACAAACTCTGTAAGTTATACTTGTGCTCTTACGGACATTAAACCCAGTATCCCCTGCCCTCAAGGAAGCAAAAGCATCAGGCAGGTAGCTATTCTCTATTTATTTATATTCTATCACTTCTAAAATAAAGGAAATCTGTCTACCACTTCATTAGAATTCAGAGATTTTGCTAATTTCTTATTTAAAAAAAATAATTTAATGCATGAAAAATATTTTGCTGTTTTTTTCGGTTTTTGGGTTTTTCCTCACAGAGTTCAGTCTCACAATGGATATACAGCTATTGAGGGCAGGTTACAATCAATCATTCTTCCTGGAGCTTAAAGTATAATGAAAAACAGAACAGAAAAAATCCAAACCAAAACAAACACCCAAAATAAAATAAAACAAAACAAAACAAAACAACAAAATAAAAACCAACTAAACAAAAACACCAACAACATCAGCATGAATTGTGAGCCTATGATTCCAGCTGTAGACAAAGACTGCTGTGCACAGCCTCAGGACATCCAGTAGCCTGGATTTCAGCATTAGGTATTCAGCTAAAAAAAGGCAAAAAAAGGCAAACAAAATTATTCAAGTGAATTTGCTTGTTATTTGAGTAGAGGCTTAGTAAAGGCTGGCATTGTTAGGTTGATGGTTAAAATCATGCAGCTGAGGCAAAAATGTCAAAATCTAGCTTTAGCAAAATCAACTGTTTCTGGCAAAACCTCCACTTGCAGTTAATGGCCATGTAAAAATGGCATTTATCAAAAGGCAATCCTACATAGTTATCTACAGAAGTTAGGTTAACTGTTGTTGCTTAGCACAAATACTGATATTTTCCAAACAGAGAAATAAAACACTTGCTTTCTTTTCTTCTAAGTACACTTATATAATGAACTTTCAAATAGCTAGTTTTAACTGTTGCCTGCGAGAAAAATATATAGTGCCAGAATATATTCCAAAACACATGCAAATTAGGAATTTTAGAGACCTGCATTCAGCTCAGGGGCATCCAATATAGGGTTTGGACCTGTTGGGGCGAGTCCAGAAGAGAACCACAAAGATAATCAGGGTTTTGGAGCATCTCTCCCATGGTTGGGGTTGTTCAGCCTGGAGAAGGCACCAGGGCAATCTTCCAGGACCTAAAGGGGCCCCAGTGCAGAAAGACAAATCATTTCCAGCCTAGCCTCCCCCTCCCAAAACTTTCAGCAGATAGGTGGAAAACATGCAGACAGACCTGTTTCCCTCTTCCTCCTCTGAGGTCGTTTATGGAGCTACAAAGTGGAGAAATGTCTGCACACAGCCTGCAAAGGGCTGCAGCAAAAGGTGCCTTTTCTCTTTAAGATCAGTTGTAGTGTGGTCTGATGGAGAAGGCAAAACAATGAGGCGCAGTGGTTTCAGTTCATCCAGAATCTGATCTGACTGGATGTCCAGGGCATCCAAGTGACAATAGGAACAACCATTCTCAATCTGATTTTAACATCCTTGCGCTGTGTATCCTTCTTTGGAATACTTAAATGCTATCCCATGGATACGTTATTCTTGAAGGAAGTAACAACAGCAACATCATTTTCTTTTTTTTACACAGAATTCCCAACTCCTCACAGGCAGCATTAAATCCATTAAAGATTAGCCATACTGCAGATTAAGCCTGACAAGATAAAAATCACATAAATAATAAATGCTGAAGTATCATGCTATGCCAAAGCCTCTTTCATCAAACACAACAATGAAAACCTCTTACTATTTTTGTTTTGATATTCCTGATATCGTAAGGGGACAATAAGCTGCATCTTCCACACTTTGAAGCCTCAGAGGCAAAGCATTACAGATAAAAAAACCTTTGTCAGCTGCCAGTAACCTGCCTTCCAGGAACCCAGACCCACAGCCACACTGGCCTGGAAAAGCCTTGCTGGATTTCATCATTAGTAAGTTTGTCTGTGAGTTTTATGGGCATTTTTAATTAGGTTCTTCTGTGTTGATGAAGACAGTATTTTTTATTTTTTTTTATAACTGTCAACATATTATGTTTCTTAACATATTTTTGATGCTTCTTTTAGTTATTGCAGGATTATTATATCTCCATTTCCACAGAGATTAAATGTGAGAATTTCCTTAATTGTCCAGCATGTTTTTCTTGGGGAGGGAAAGTCCTCAGAGCCTCATATTACTTTTTCTTATTTTTAAAAAATTGTTCCATTAAGTGCATTACCTATATATCTGTTGTCTATTTGTGCAAAAGCTGCCTGATCTATATATTTTATGTTAAATAAAAAGACTGTTGTTTTACTGTATTTTTCCCTCAAATACTCTCGAGTTAATTATTTATACCGTTCTCACAAATGGCTTTTTTTTTCCCCCTTCACATATGTAGTTAAATGATCAAGTTTAAAACAGATTTAGTAATTCAGCAATTTTGTAAAAACCAGCTGATTTAATCTCCTCATTTTTTATTTATGAGCTTCCTTCCCTCTAATTTTTTTTATTTTTTTTTCAATAATCACTTCTGAAGAGTGATTACTCATAACGAGTTAAAACAGGATTTCAGCAGGTCTGGTAGAGGTACAAGGAGCTGGAAGACACAAAGCTGTGAGGAGTGGCTGCTACCCCAGAAGGGCCCTTGGCAGGTTGGAGTCCCAGGCAGAGAGGAACTTTCTGAAGCTCAAAGGAAAAAGCAGGGTCCTGCTGGACACCAAACTGTCCATGAGCCAGCAGAGCCCTGGGGACAAGGAAGACCAAAAGTACCCTGGGGTGCATTAGGAAGGGCACTGTCAGCAGGTCAGGGGAGATGGTCCTGCCCCTCTCCTCAGCCCTGGACTGCTGAGTCCAATTCTGGGTTTCTCAGGCAAAGAGAGACATGGAGCTCCTGGTGTAATTCCAGTGGAGGGCAACCAAGTTAATCAAGTTAATTAAGGGGCTGGTGTCCCCTTGTGAGGAAAGCTGGGCCTGTTCAGCCTGAAGAGACACATGAGAGGGAAGCTCATTGATGTCTGTCAGTGCCTGAATGGAGGTTGTCAAGAGGATGCAGCCAGGCTCTGCTTAGTGGTGCCAAGCAACAGGGCAAGAGAAGAAAGCCCAGAAAGTCCACAAGGACCACAAGGAAGATCTTCTCTGACCAAGTGCTGGCACAGGTTGCCCAGAAGCGTGTGCAGCCTCCCTCACTGGAGATTTTCCAGAACCACATGGACACAACCCTGTGCCCTGTGCTCTGGGATGGCCTGAACAGGGAGGTTGGATCAGATGACCCACTGCAGTCCCTTCCAACCTGACCCATCCTGTAATTCTCTGACCTGACTTTAGTTTTGGCTTTACATTTTAAATGTTCATTTTCTGTTAGGTTACCTTACGTCTCTCTACCTCTGTTTTCTCTCCCACTTTCTTCTCTTTTTCTCTAGTTATAACATATTTTCTGCTTTTGTTATTTATAGAATATACATATCCCAAAGCAAAGACCCCTACATCAGTAATAAATACTAGCACTACTAACAATACTTAATTAGAGTCTGCAAAAAGACTGCCTGATGTAGAAATTTTAAGTCGATTTTTACTCACCCCTTTCCCTCATGTCGTTAATCTCTTCTGCACAAATATTTCAAAACACTTTCTTCATGGTGTTCAAGAAAGGAACTTTAATTGAAAACTACCTTTTTACCTGTGTATGAATTACAGGACTATAAAAAGGAATCAGGAGTGGGGGCAGACAAGGGGATCAATAAAACTGCACTGACTGCACCTCCCATTAACACCTGCTGAAAACCAGTTATTCAGTCCATAGATATTATTTTTCCTTCTTTCTGTGTAAGACTGACACAAGACTCAAAGTTTTATTAAGGTCTCTACAAGTCATAAGTCTATTTGTGTCTAGTGCAGTAAAACAAAAGTGCTGCCCAGCTTTGCATGTATCAGTAATTGTCTAGTGAAATTCTGTATGTCCTGTCCATATTAGTAATAATTTGAAGTTATCACTTAATAGAGGTAGAAATATTCCACAGTGACACTGTTTACTTTTATGAGCAGTTAGTGGGTAGGGGTGTTTTAATTGCTTTTCCTCAAACACTTCCCCTGCCAGATGACAGAAACAAATTGTAAACTGTATGGTCACTGTTACATTGTTAGCAAATATTTGACAGGACAAGGTAAGTAGATTTTTTCCAAAAGTAAAGACTGTGAAGCCCAAGAGAAGGCACACATGGAACTCACTGCACCTTGGTCCAAGATACTTGCAAGTAAACCAGAGAACATGAAGTACAAAGATTAAAATTATAAGAAGTTATAATAGGGAATATCCAGGATTAACAAATATATTACTTATTCCTTAGAACACCAGTTAATAAGATACTTTTGCCATGACTGACAAAAATGGAACAAACACATTAAGTATAACATACATTTAAAGATATTAAAGAGTGTTCAAGAACATAATGAATGTAACTGTGACAGGGTTGTAGTATGCTTACTAAGATTTCATATTTCCTGAATGCCAGTACATTAAAATAACCTTCTTGCATCTAGGCTTCCACAGTAAAGTGAGTGTTCTCCAGTAAAATTAGTGTTTAGTTGTACATGCATTTGCTGAATCTCAAGATGTTCCCACTATCTCCATCTTCTTTTCTCTTTTGAGGAAAGAAGCCCTGCCACATGCAGATTTGATGTTTTCTTTCTAAAATATCCATATATATATATATATATATATATATGTTTAAAGCATTGTGGCACACTAAATATTCTGGATGTGAAGAACTCCACTCTTATTCTTTACAAATCTTGCATGAAGATCTCAGCCGGTAGAGGTTTAGTGTACTTAAGACTCAAAAAAATCCAAATCCTCATTTCAAACCAGAAATTTATCAGGATTTTCAAAGCTAATGATAAATTTTCTGCAGGATATGTTTAAAGAAATGTTAGTCCAGTTGCAAGAAAGAGAGACATATGTAAAGAGGTAAAAAAATTGTCATAGTTCTCATATGCAAGAAAGAGTCACCAAGTTCTAGAACCCACTATGCTGCTTTTAGGCAAAAGAAATAACATTTTTTCTTCAAACAATCTGTCTAATTGTCCTTGGCAATTAATGATTCCACTATAAAATCTCAGCAGGGAATATCATAAAGGACTATCTGAAAGATACATTTGAGTTACACTTAACAGGGTATTTGTAAGGAGCACAATTAGGTAACACTGGCTATAGGAAATAAAGTTCATGATCCTCTTATCATCATCAGAACCCCTAAACAAAGTGTCACAGAAACTCAGAAATATTTCAGCACAGAAGTACCAGTGAAAGTGCACATATTGGGAGGAGTGAAAGGAAAAATGCAGCAGGGTGCATAATACTGTGATTTTTAAAACCCTCACCAAAAAATATTAGAAAGGGCAGGAGTCACTGGGAAAGAGGCTGTAAAAATTCATTCAGCTTTGAGACTTGCTGTTTAACTTAGCCTTCTTAATTTTAATCATCTACCACAATCTACTATGCCATGCTGCTACCAACAATAAATTTCATTTTAATTATGTTGGAGATTCATTTATATGTAGATGTTCACCATCAGATGCATAAACCCAATGAAAGAGATTCATTGAACATCTGCCTCAGAAATTTAACAGAGTCAGGTCTATTTAATCAGTAGCATTGCCCAACTACCTGTTCTTTCCATCAGATATCATTTAATTTACCTTTTTTCCCAATAAAAGTAAAAACATAAGGGGGAACTATACCACCTTCTCCTTTTAACAATTATTACATACAATTTGTAAAGACAATAATAAAACATAAAAGATTCCCCAGCTGAAAAAAGAGCTGAGGGCAAAACATGGTAAATAAACTCTTGTATTATTGATTTGGAACTAGAAACACAACACTGAGTCTTATACCAAGGGAGTGATTCATGTACTAAACACAAGCATCAGGTGCTGTTTGAAATGCCCAAGTGGATACAAGACAGTACAACACAGAGCCTGATTTCCTGCTCTTCTGCAGCAGCAGGTGGAGGTGTGTGATATCCTTGGGCATCTAAGCACTCACAAGATATGCAATTCTAAGCACTATTATAATTTATGAAGTGACTTGCCTGTAAAAAAGCTGCTGGATTGTATTAGTGGTGGCAGGTTCGTTTTCGATGGCATTATCTTCATTCAGAGCTACATTGAAAAGACTGGTTTGGTCTTGATTTGGTTTTATTTTAGCTTGTTTTAACTTCAGGGCAGTATAGTTTTATTCCCATTTTCACATCCTGCATGCACAAATGGCTGGAGAAATACCATATTGAAATTGGGGAGCTAGATCACCCAAACATAACAACTTCAATTAGCACCATTAACAATGCTGAAAACCCCAACCTGTCTATGAACAGAGTGCCAACAAATATACCTCCTATAGAATAAAAAATATGAATTTGGTCATTTATTTGATTTGTCTTTTTGTATTTGGGGGTTTTTCGTGTTTTTTTTTCCCCTCAAACTCCACAACACCTGTTGCAGCAGGGATGGTACCACTCAAAAGCAACAGGATTGTTTGAGTGCTGAGCCAGTCTGCTATGAAATAATTCCCTCCAGCAACACCACGTGGCTGGGAACACTCCTGCAACAGGTCAGACAACACAAGGGGATGCAAGGGGACAAAGCTCTCATGGGAGAGAGAGGGGAACACATTCCTTGGCACCTGTCACACACAGCTCTGGGCCTGGCACGTGGAAACGAGGAGCTGGAGAAAAGCTGCTGCACATAAAGTTGTCATCTCTCCTGCCAGGCTACTTCTGCCACATGTTGGTTTTCACAGCATTTCTATTGCCTCCCAACAACTGCACACACAGCATCTATTCTACAACGTGTAAAACCAGATCACTATCTTTAGTTTATGCTACAAAGCTTAAAATTTCAGGAAGATGCCCCTGGAGCCAATACTGATCTGTGTAGTTTCTTACTGATTATGTGGGTAAGTGGAATTGCATTCCCAGAGAAGTTATCTTTCTCCTTCACTTTTATCATGTGGAAAAAAGTTACTGCAATTGCAGTGCTTTCCTCTTCTTTCCTTATATATTGGCAGAGGTGGTTCTTTGTTTAATTCTTGAACCCCACAACTCCTCAAAAAGATTATAGCATGTTGAAAAGCAAGATGCAGCGAACAAAGTCTAGAAAAAAATGAAAGAGAGCATTGCAAGAACAGTCAAAATTAATTCAGTTAATAGAGCTTGGTAAGGATGGATGGAATTCAGTTGTGTAATGAAAGATACTAAAATTTTGGCCAGGAAACTAAACACACACTTTGAATGATAAAGAAGGAAGCTACCACAATCCAGAGACAGCATTGCATGCCAAAACAGACAGACTTATACAGCAACTTCCATCAGCTTTTTGGTTTTTTTCATTTGGCTATAAAGCTCAGTAGTTTAGGGGCCAATCTAAAGTTGTTTTTGAAAGAAGTTGTTTGCACAGCAACATTTGAAAATCAAACTTGTGTTGACAGCCAAACTCTGGTTGCAAGATTATTCAGCTTTACCTTACAGTTCATTTTGTTCCTAAAATACATGCCCCACATAACTTGTTGAAGCTTAGCTTACTGTAAAAAAAAAAAAAAAAAAGAATAGAAGCTCAATGAAACACATACCCATATGTTTTGTCAAATATTTTGCAGATTATTTGTTTACTTCTTATTTATAAATACATTATTTCCTTTTTTCTATTAAATAAAAAATCCTCTTATTTTAAGACTGCTTATGAGAAGAGAGAATAGTAAAACAGTGTCTGTGAAATACAAAACTTGATAAAGTATGGTTCCATTTTCCTGCAGATGCAGTTTCAGACTCCAAAGCATCTTGAAATTCAAAGTTCAAAGAATTTCAATGCTAGCCAGCTTTGTAGAGACTAATGGCTGTGCCCCACTTACAGCTCAACTTTGAGCATAGAGGTAAAGAGACAAATATGAGCTGTGTGTACAACAGTGAATTTTAGTTATTGTTGATGTTGACCTCAGAAATCCTATCTACTTCCATGCATAAAATACACCCTCAGGTTGTGACTGCCCCTGTGATGTTCTTACCTCTGTCTGCCCCCTTGTCCTAAACATCTGGCCCATATCTGTCTCCCCTCCAGAAGTATCTCAGATACCAGTGATGCGTGCATAACAAGATTAGATGAGATAGTGAGGGTTCTCACTTCCCTCCCTCAAAGAACTACCTTTCCTTTCAGAATTAAATCATACCTAAGCTTTGCACTTGGGGAGAGTGATAGAATGAGAATCTGGGCTCAGACAGAGAAGCTATGATATTGGAGAGTTCAGATACAGGAAAAGTCCTGGATAAAACTGCCATTTAAAGAGAAAAAAAGAAGAGAGATGTGCAATTTATATGTGGTTATTAACAAATTATTAATAAATCCCTGCATGATGATGAAAACCCATTATTTATTAATACACAGAGATTTCTGTGTGGTTTACAGGAAGTGAGCACTAAGTCTGCATACTGTTCAACCTTTTGCGGGCATTCAAAATCTAGGAAATTATGACACAAACCTATATACACACACATACACATATACACAATTCATAGGTGTATACCAGTCCTGTCTCTAAGGTGACTGGGGAAACAGTAAAAACATTTTCTTTTATTCAAAGAAGTATAGCTATCATTTCTGTTCATCTAGATTTGCTTTATTCTGACCTCAGAAAATGCACAACTTCCTAGAATCAGTGGGTTTGAGTGTCTAGTGCAGGTTGTTACAGGTATCACATATGTCTAGGCAGATTAAGTAGACCCTTCAATGAAAGGCACAGAACTGTGCTGCTCCTTGAAAACTATCACAGATAACATGGCTTGCACTGTGTGATTTTTTCTTATTTACTATTTAGATTTATAAGTTCCTATTTAGTATTTAGAAGTTCCTGTTTACTTCCTTGTCTATTTATTCTGAATGTGTTTCATATTTGCAAATCACTCCCTGACTCTTGAAGGGGAAAGAAGAGTTTATAATCTTACCTCTACAAACTCCTAGTAATCCTTTTAAAGCAATTCATACAATGCTGCTACTCCATAAAATATAGCATATTTAAGAATTATAATTGTCTTATAATTAACTTCTTACTGAAATCCTTCTCTGGAGGCCACAAAGTGCATGCCAGTATCAGAACCTCTTCAAGGCAAGGAAGGGAAGAACCTGTCTGGTGTTGAGGGGAACAGTTTGAGAAGCAGCCCTTGAACCTTTGACCCTTGAGCTTTTTGATAAAATCTCATTTTCTGTCCCCAAGTCCTCGAGGAAGGGGGCTGACAGCAGCCAGGTGGGTTTCTGGCAGGTGACCATAGCCAACCTGCTTCAGTAGCTATTTTAAATGAGCAGGCAGTAGATAAAACATTTTAGAGCTAAATAGAAGTGGACAGTCATGTCCTGGACTGAACTGAGGGGCCCAGCCTGAGCATGTGCCCCATCAGGGGCTGTTGTTTGACACAAAGAAGGCAAGAAGAAAAAGAAGAGGGAAGAGTCAGTATCTTATAGAAAGCAAATGAGGTAAGATTTATAGCTGTACAGAGAAGTCAGTGAGGATGACAGAGTTGGAAAAAACGATTATATTTAACATGAGATTCTGCTCCCTCTGAAACATCTTCCTCTGACCAGCTGTGTTACAAACAAGATTGATTTTTTTTGTGGTGGGCGTAGATTTTTTGGTTTGTGATGGCTGGCTCCTCAAACATGAAGTGAATGAATGTAGACCTAGGAGAATACTCTAGAGTCTTTCTCAACTGTAAAGAAAGTTCCAAAAAACATTTGCAAATGTTTAATACCATAATTTTAAGGACAGTCCACTTCCATGATACTGCTTAGCTCTGAGAAGTGCTACAAGTGGATGCTGTAATATTTTAAGAACAACATTAGTTGCAATCATATTTACAGATATTGGAATCTAAGATGTTCTACACCAGCATCAAAGAGAAGTATCCAACTCTGAACAAAAAGAGTGGTTTCCATACAGCACTGCTCATTGTGTCTGCTTTCTGCTTGCTCATCCTCCTTCCCATTCTTCAGCTCCACACCTCTCTAATGTTGCTCTCAATTTTTCTCCTTTATTTACTGTTTGCTTGTCACATTAATTTCTCTAGGTGTTCCTCTAACCCATCTACCAGTCATATACACACACACATACTCTCCCCTTTCTGTTTCTGTCCATTCTGCAAAGAACTCCTGGGATGTCCCTTCTAGGAGTCCAAAGAAGTCACACCTTAAGCTTAGGTCTAATGCATACTAGAGAGATCGGTTTTCAGATGATGTATTAAGGAATACAACTCAATATCCATGATTCCCAAAAAAAAAGAAAATAAAAATTGAACAGCTTGCGGATATTTTAGAGAAAGTGTTTAAAAGCCAGGAATAACATCAAGAAATCTTTGCTGAAAATGGTTTAAGAAAACTCCTGCCAAATTTCATTTGCTGAAAATAAATTCCTAACTGCAAAATTTTTACATGCTCTGACTATGCTTTATTTACCAAATTAATGTTTATAGCACAAGGCAAGAGTATTCTCAACTTACATGACTGTAATTTGGCTATCTTCAATGAAATTAGAAGTGTTCACATGAGAGTTTAAAAAATGCTTAAATTTTAAAACTATGTCAGTATACAATTCCTTTCATTTTTTAATTGCTTACCCACATAGAATTATGAGTGGAAGAAACTAAGGCAAGTGGCTTTTTTCCTCCTATCATCTCCAGTTCTTTCAAATCTTTCTGCTGATGGTAGATTTTGACAGACAACATCAAGCTGCCTGAGTCATGCCACACTGCTAAGTGGTAATTTTCTCATTTCAAAAATGTTAAATTTTAAGGGTCATTGGTACCACAAAAACCTGTTGAGGCTATTTGCTAAGGAAAAGCCAACATCCTAAAAATGTTACTTCTTTCAACCCATACACACTCCACAGAGTTTTGTCCACAGAAACATCATCCATTTTCTTCACAGTACATAGCTTGAGATATAAATAGTATTTATATGCATAAAGAGGTGTCTGTAAAGCTCACATTTACTAAAGAACAGTATGAGGTAAAGATTAAAATAATAACTACATTTTTTCATTTAGCATATATGAAAAAGGAATAAAATGACAGATATGTAGCCTGATTAAGGGATTTTTTTAGGTTTAAAGCTTCAACACCAAGCTTTTGGTTTACGAAATTGTACAACTGAGACTGCCTAGAATATACAGTTTATATTTCTGCTAAGAAATTGAAGTGCAAGAGTGAATGAAATCAAGGCAATGACAGCTCCATGTGCCTGTTCCAGGCAGCACATGCAGTCTACAGGTGTAAGAATGTCCTTTGCAAATACGTGATGCTGACACCATTCATCCCAAAGTGTTTCAATAGCTATGTGTTATCAGTGCAAAGGAAATATTTCTGGAGTGGATGCCAGGAGAAAAAAAGAGAATAAAAGTAAAGTGGTACACAACAGCAAGTGGAGGAGAAAATTGAATCAGAAAGCAGGACATTTTCTTATCAACCTAAACATGCTGGTAAGCAGCTGGGAGAATAGGATTATCACAGCGTAAGATGTAAAGAAAATGTAGAAATTAGAAGGGGGGAACAAAATTTATCTTTGTACTCTTCTTTTTCTTGAACCTGTCTTGGAAGATTTTCCAGTTCCAAAGTTACCACAACATAAAATAGTTCAGGAGAGCAACCATGCCTCAGTGGTGAGAACACTGGATTTACTTTAACAAAATTACATGAGTTATTACTATTATATGAGGATTTTCCAATCTACAGCTCTTAAAAAACTTGCATATGCCTTGTGAGCATTTCAAGCCTGCTTCCTGCCCTGGGCTGGGTTATGTGACAGCTGCCTAGACTGTCCTTTGGTCACATTCAGCAATAATGCACATTGCTGTGTTTGGGAGGAGGAAAACAGAGGTTACGGAGGCACATACCACTGGTAGTGCTGGGATCCTCCTGAGTACTTCAGCTTGGGTGGTACAAGTCCTCTAACTCTTGGCAAGGTGGGGTCTCAGTTTAGAGCTCACAGAATCAAGTCCTACCCTGCAGAGCCTGTCCTGAGAACTCCTCCATAAGAATTACCCTTCCTACAGCCAAGTGAACCAGTTTTATTACAGAAAAGTAGCCACAGATGCAGTGTTATCTCCTATGTTTGGCCCATGGGACTTGCTCAACTCACATGGAGCAACCTGAATTTGCAGGCACTCCGGCTATCCTCTATTAAGTTAGTTTGCTTGTTAAGAAATAGATAGATTACTTGTTTTCTGCTTTGACTTTGTCATCATGTCCTTATTATCATATTCAATTAATTAGCATACAAAGGTAATATTCCAGCATGCACACCTCCCTTAGAAACACTATTGAGGTTCCACTAAATAAGGTAGACTTGCAACAGATTAGGGGGATTAAAAAAGGAAGATTTAGGGGTTTGTATGCATACAAAATGTCACATCTCTTAGGAAAAGGGTATTACAGTAAAATTATGCTGGTTTTCTTTAAGAGCACCAGAAAGAAAAGAGGAAAAGAAGAAAAAAACTTGAGGACAGATGAAACTGGGGAAAACTGCACACCTACTGAAAAGTACAGTCATTTTTGCTTCACCTTGACCTCATTATAACTAAAAAGATTAGGAGAATAGAAAATGAGCCTATATTAAAGCCATATACTCCTTTTCCCTATCTCAAAGAAACAAACAAATGTTTTTGTCACAATTTTGGAGGATAGTAGGGGATTAAGTGCTGTATTACTGTTAATCAAAAGTCTCAAATCTATTCATAAGGGGAAAAACAGACAGCAGAAACAAGAAACACTGCATTAGTTCTAAAAATAAGCCAAATTACATCCCAAATACACTTCTTCATTCAGTCCATGAAGCTTTAACAGGGCTCACAAAAAAACAACCAAAACTAAAACCAAACAAGGAAGCAAATATATAAATGTAAGAGTGGTTGGTGTGGATGTTGAGTCCCCAGAGTGACTGACAAAACAGTTTCTGAAGATCATGTTCTGTTTATGCACAGTACTTGGCAGTATATTTAGAGTGGAATAGAATATTTTCAGTTGGAAGATACCTCTAATCATCTAGCCCAAGTGCCTGGCCACTTGGGGGTGACCAGAAGTTAAAGCTTTTAAGGCCATTGTCCAAATGCCTTAAGCACTGTCAGACTTGAGGCATCAAAGAAACAAAATTCTGCTCGGGCTGCACAACATGAGGGGCAGTGAAAAGGCATGAATCTTCTTTTAGGATATAAACCAAACAGTCCTTAAAGGGTGATGTTTAGTATTTGCTCTTGCCAGCCTCTGAGTTCAGAAGTCTCCAGATTTCTGTGGCTTAAGTTTTGCCATGATAATTTTCTGTGGTGTTTTGCACTGTACACCTACTAAATTGCTTTTCTCTGGGTTGGTGTCCTCATTCCGGTGGTAAAGGGGAGGGTTTTGGTTTTCATCAGCAAATAGTCTCACCACTTTTTCTTACATATTTTTCAAATTAAGTGAAATATATATGATGCCACACTTTTATATTAAGCACTTCCAAATCTCATTAACTGCAGCATAATAAATGTAATCCTGCTACTGGTACTATTTGCTTTCAGGGAGGTAAAAAATTATATGTTTCTAATGCAGACAAATTGCTTTCGGATACAACATATGACCCAGCATACTCAGGATACAGAATAATCACTAAAAAGCTATTTGCTCTGCTTCTCCCTACAATCTTTTACCAGAATATCAATGTTGTACTGGAAGTAATATAAATACAGCACAACACATTGATCTCATTGGGGTCACTGCTGCAAAGAGGTTATACATATATTTCCTAAAGCCTCTTCTAAAATGCTTTTTCTCACTCTTCCCCTGTCAGAAGACCTTGTTTCAATATTGTTACCAGAATTATCACTACATTAAACTTGGTCTGCTATTACAAATACATTTCCAGTTCTTCAGCTGGGAAAGTATTCAAAACTTCAGTAGCTCACACACATAAAAAAAGACTTCAAGCATTCAGAAAGAGAAAAATACTCATATAAGGCATAAGGACATCTACAAATATTTCACTTAACAGCCCATTCCCTGAACTGAAGCACTGAATTCCACTTGTACCTAAACCCATTTATTATATGCTCCACTCAGTTGCAGGTGCATTTATTACATTAATATTAATGGCAATATTGATTTTCCTCTTGGACAGATCCATCACTAGGGAAAGTCCTTGTCACTAATATCCAACAACTCCAAGAAGCTCTGGTCCTACCTGAGCCTACCAGATACCAAAGTAATCCACACACCCCAAACTCATCAGAGTTGCCATGTAGATCTATAATAGCTGAAAGGTATCTTCCAAAAATGACCAGCTGATACTTGAGTTTAGAAAACAGCAGCTGTCAATAGGAAATAGTCACCAAGAGGCACCATTTTTTCAGGTAAAAGCCTTGGGTTTATCTGACTTGTTGTTGAACTTTGCTGTTCTCTGTACCACAAATATTCACTTATTTGATTTTCACAAAAAAACGTTGAGTGGGGGATCAGAATTTCTGCATTTTATTGATATATTTATAGATATATTTGTAGATATATTTATAGATATATTTATAGATTTTAAATTGGACACTGATCACCTTCACTGGGATGAATAAATGAGTCATGACCCTGCATTGTGCACTTCTTCTAGCTAGGCCACCTGTGCATGCTGCAGTTTCCTGATTCAAGACATGTCAGACACCAGCTGAGTGGATTTGCTCACATCAGGTCTGTCAGCCACTTTCATTGCTATTATTTGGAGCTAACATGAAGAGATGTTTATCATACAGGTGACTCTTCCTTTGCAACTTATTTCTTGTTCATTTTAAGTAGCATACTTCCTACACCATCTTCTAACTAACTTTGCCTTTTATTTTCACCAGAAGATGACAGTTTTGTTTTCAGATTGACTTTCTAGTACTGACAGTTCTAGAAGAGCAAGGATATTTGATGCATTGCTTAGGCAGAAAAAAACCAACATGTTAGGCATTTGTTTGATAGAAAAGGATATTTGATGCATTGCTTAGGCAGAAAAAAACCAACATGTTAGGCATCTCTTGTTTGAATAGACAAGGTTTCATTTCCAATCTTTACCACAATAAGGCTCTTTTTTCTTCTGGGAAAAAAAAAAATAAAATCATGATCTTCTAAATTAACTCATGTTCTTGAAAATAATTCAGTTATCATCCTTTAAGGCTTGCAAGGAAAATTCCTTCTTTATATACTTAAATTGGCTTATCAACAGTAACACAAGCTGCACACTGTTATATGCCTACTTCTAGCTGGTAGTAAATCAAGTTTGCATTTTACAACTGACATAAATGTTCAGTTTTTCTGAAATAAAACTTACAGCTATACTTTCACTGACAAGCATGCAAGGTTGTCACGCCATCTTCACCAATGTGAAATTTGAAGTTATTTCACTTCATATATTAACTTCATATGTCAAGGTAGCACAAGCTGGGGGCCAAAATGGATTGCTCCAAGGCACTAATTGCCTTCCTAAGACAGTAATACAGTGTTTCAGTGTAGTGAATTGTCCTAAAACACATTTTTATGCATTATGCTCAAGTTGGTTTTTTTTAACTTTAGAGATTGGAAACAAATAATAATAAATAAAAATAAATAAATAAATAAATAAATAAATTTTAATAATAATAGAAAAATAAAAATAAAAATAAAAATAATAATAAATTCTTGTTATTGTTACATTTTTAAAACAAAACTGAGAATTTTTAATATGTTGTGATGTTAAGAATGAATGTAGTATAATTGCAGTTTTAGTAGCAGAAAGTATTCTCCAGTATATGATAAGATCTAGAAGGCAGTTTATAAACACTACAAGGCAGAAATCCCCATCTTAGATTTGTGTTCCAAGCTGTCAAGAGCTTTCCATACCCCAAAAGTAAGTAAATAAATATCTTTTAAACAACTTCAGACACACTAGTTTAATAAAACTAACAAAGGAGAACACATTAATTGAAATGAGTGGAATGCAAGAAAATAAATTCAAAATATTTTGTAGACTAATTTCCATGCCTCAAAGTACTTTAATATTGTTCCTATCCAAAATAAAATTTTCTGATGAAAAACTCTAAATACTCAAAGGAAATATATACAGGCATTATGAAAACAAACTGGAAATAAATATATATATATATATATATGTATGTATGTATGTATGTATGTGTGTGTGTGTATATATATATGTATATGTATATATATGTGTGTGTGTGTATATATATATGTATATGTGTATATATATATATATATATATTTTTTTTTTTTTCCAGTTTGTTTTCACCCCAATAAAAAGACTGTTCAAGAACACTTAATAAAAGTCATGGGACATGTCAAGGGACAACAAGTGTTAATGATAATTGTGAGACTAAAATATAAAGTAACTGAAATACAGAATTAAGTTCTAACAGATTTTCACTTCTCTGTGGTTCAGTTCAAAGCAACTCTGAACTGGCATTAGACATGAAAATAAAAATAAAATTACTCTAAACCCTACAAAAAAACCTGATCAAATATCAGTAATGGATACATTGAATAAGCAAATAAGTAAAACAAGAACCTTTCCAATATCTGTTTTGGCAAACTATTAAAAATTTATTCAGCTGAACCTGTTGAATGCTAGTGCCTGAAAATGGCAAATAAAATAGATGCCTTTGTTACTACAAAATTCATAACTTCTGACTATGTGCTACTTTCTGTTAGGAGGAATGTAAGTTTTTGGAGGTGAATCCTTCTCCAGTAAAGCTAAAAAACCCCAACACAATAATAAAAAACCAAACAAACAACAACACCTCACCCCTCTCCCCGCTGTAGCCACAATTCTCATTTTGAATTCACATTATTTTCACCCACAGAAGAGCTGAACTTTTTTCCCTTCCTGAAATGCAAAAAGAATCACCAACAAAGTGATTCTTTTGACTCAAAAGGGCCACACCTTGCATGTACAAGAAAGTTTTCTCTAACTAATTCTCAGAATAAGTTCATTTCTCTACACAGGGCATGCTCCTTTAGTTAAGCAAAATATTAAAAAATTGTCAGGACATATGAAAGGCCACTGAGTAATATCTCTCTGATTTTAGAAAAAAAAGAAAAAATCATCATAAACTGAAATGGTCCTGCAAGCTCTATCTTCATGTCTCTGTTAGCTACCCCAAGCTGTGTAATTTAGAAAGAAAAGCCTTAACTTCTGATAAAACACAGTGTTTCTGTTGAGACAATAACTTTACAAAGAAATAAACTTTTCAATAATCTAAGTACAAAAGTAGAAAATCACTTAAAGGGGTGGGAATTGATAAATCCATAAGAGCTTGTGCAAGCCACTTTTGAGAAAGTGCAGTTTGGTTAAAAACAATGCTACCTTTTTATTTTTAATAAACTATTAAGCTGTCCTTCACAGCCTTCTCTGATTTGAATGCAGATCATTTGAATAAAAGAATTCTTGCCTAAAGAAAAACATGAATTACATTTGGTCTTCATATTAATTGCACAGATTAAAGCCCAGAAGTACAGCAAGTTTGCCTTATGTTTGTGTACTTAGATGGCTTATAGAGCTTTTATTTTTCTCAAGGAAATGGCTTTTCTTTTAGTGTCTTTATCAATTAAAATTTTGTCTGAGGCAAAATCTAAATCAAATTCTGTCTCCAGCTTAACTAGCTAGAAAACAAAACTATATATACTATATAAATATATACACATTGCTGCCAACTTTAATGTTTTTATAAAAGCTGCAGAGTAAATGGAGGATTCCTCCAAGGTGAGGGTCAGAGGCTTATGTGAGTTCCTACTTTCCCTAATGCACCAAAGACAAAACCATCAGAGCAAAACATGAGAGTTTGAAAAGCCACGTGATTTTCCCATGCTTGGGGGTCAGCAATGCTCATGTGAAACTTTATGAAACAGGTAGCTCTGGAAATATAAATTATTCCTTTTAGGAAAATACAGTATTATGTGGTAGCTAAACAAACTCCCTGTGCAAATGAACCATTTACCAGTTTTCCCTCCCCTTGTATTACTATAAAGCACTGCTAAAACAGAATTATTTAATACAAGGTTTATGTTAAACCATCTAAATTACCACTTGGCCTTCTTAGATGTCAAGAATCATCACGCTTATCTTTCTTGTTTCTCTTTGCAAATATAAGTTAAAGTTGCATCTTTAATGCAAACTTAACCCAAGCATTTGGAACAGAGTTAATTTGCCTCATTATCTGCCTAACACCTCCTTCCCCACTCTGTGTTCCTGATTTTATGGCTCAGTTTTATCTCATTTACACATGTTGCTGAATGGCACTTCCTCAGCCCAGAATTCTTGTGTGAAAACACAACAGTGTTCACTGCACTTGACCTAGCAGGCATTCTTTAACTGGTACAATGGTCATTCAAATCTATCTTGCACTTAAGAAACAATTTTTGTTAGTCATATTAAAAGAGATTTCAAAGGCCTTGGACTAAGAAAAATCAATGGAATCTGCATTCTCAGCACACCTTGATTTCGTGGAAGAAATTCCCCTAGTGTTATCTCTACTTAAATAATTGCCTCTATCTATATTTATTATAAATATTTACTTGTTTTTATATTTATGCAGCAATTTAGGGTATAGGCATTTACTACTCCTTACTCCCTTCGAAAAGATATTGCACAAGCCCCTGTAGCTGAAGTCCACGTCAGAGTTTATTCATTAATACATCCTTAATTATTTCATAATGCCACTGTGAATTTCAGACATTTGTGCACATTTAAAGCAGAGAGAGAGGTGTTCATTGCTATTTGAAAGGAATCTTTTTCAATTCAGTTCTATTGCAGTGAATCACTAAACTACAATTTGAGTGGTTTGGAGGTTTGCTATGAATATTTCTCTCTGTTCCGACTGGAAACAGGATGAAGAAATCAGAACAAACAGGATGTCCTTGTTTGTTTCTTGCTTAATGTGTCCTAAGCTTTGCTTAGGTTTCATTTCATCCTTCCTAAATGTTAGTTTTCTTTATCAAGATTCTTTTATCTTCATTCTCTTTCAGTCTGGGGCAAGATGTTTACTATTTACTAAACTTGATGGATTTTTTTTTTTACCCTGGCTTCAGAAAGGTATAGAGATTTTAACATTTTGACACTGCATTTTTAGCAGTGCCAGAGTTGCCAGGTTCCTCCAACACAAAAAAAAATTGTTTGCACTTTAGAAAGGTTTATAGACATACTTTTAACTCAATAATGCACATTAGATGTCAGAAATGACCAGGTGTTTTCCTGTAACACCTTTGCAACCAAGTACAAGAACCATAAAATCAGAAAGGTGTGGGTCTACTGGAATTAAACTTTTTCCACCACTCAGGTCCATCAGAAGAACATATTAAAATTATCATTCATCATTCTGCGGTATAATTTTGAAAGAAACTAAATAAGTCATTCTAAAAATTCAGTTATATCATCTTATTTCCATTCAGTTGCTTATTTGCTTTCAGTGGAATTCAACAGTATTTAGGGTATCAGTATTAGCTACCTGAACCCAGCCTCACAAAAAATTACCAAATCACTTGGCAATCAGCAATATTAGAGATTTGTGAAAGGCAGAATTTTTTAAAATGTTAATATAATAAGAATAACTTAAACATGAAAATAAACACTACTGATACACAGACCCTGTCTCAAAATGATAATGTTCAAGTGACAGAACTGGGTTAGAAACCTAGAGTTTGCTTAAGAAAGAATAATCAGACCTCAGCAATCTCTTCATTGACTCTCAGTATCCATATTTTAGACAAAAAATACTATTTATTAACTGATGTAGTGCTTAAAATCAATGTTGAAAATATGCATGAAGAACAGTGAAAAATAAAGGAACAAAATATTCTATGCCATCACATCTCTTTCCTCTCCTTTGCACATCACACAGAAATAATGTATTTACTAGAGAACTTTAAGAAGCAACATAGTTTATAACTTGATTTTCAGATCCTTTAAAGACTTTTGAAATGTCTAGTTTTAAATCACATGGATATTATTCTGTTAGCTGATATGAATGCAAGTGGAAAATGTAATATTTTTTGGTGGCTGGTTTCATCATATTCTGCTGTATAGAAACTGTGGGAGTGTGTCATTTCTAGACATGTTTACAGTGTCTTCAAGAGATGAAGATAATCTTAAATATCATAGATAAATGTTTATTCAGTGAACCAGGGGAATTTTAATTCTTCAATAGCAACAGAGGTAAGTTATTAATTGTTCCTTAGGTTAGAGGTCTTGATTAGTTTTCTTGGATTGAAAGTATGACTGCATTCAATTTATTTTTGAAATATCCAATTTTCACTGATCCCAGAAAAATTTTCTAGTCACTGCTCCTTCTCTAGATACCTTCCAATTTCTCTTTCCTCTGTACTTGAGCAGCTTTTTTATTTGCACGAGTACCTATGTGCACATTAACTCCCAATTTTACTCCTCTGTTCCTACCCTCTCATTTTATCTAGTCCATTTGACAGAGTGGAAAATTTTGTACTCCAGCTTTTTATCTTCCTTGAACACCTTCCTGGGTGTTCTTTAACATGATTAAATTTCTTCTCTTTCCCTCTAAGTGTTCTCATCCATTTTTTTTTTTTCAACATATGATCTCATTCACTTTGAAAACTATCAACATCAAAAGTCCAACTCACAAATGTTCTTTCATTGATAATCTGCCTTCTAATATTGCTTTTCTTTTTGCCCTTTGTTGCTAAATTTACCAACAGCAACAAGTCTAATACACTAAATCGTGTTATTTTCTTCTTACAAAACTTTGATAAATCCAGATGAGTTACCTTCTTTCATACTTTTAAGTTACCAACTCTATATTTTCACATTTATTGTCCATACTTTAGTGCAAAAGTCATGTATTTGCTCTGAAGTTTTAACTCTAGTTAAAACTTAGTTTTAGTTTTAGTTTTAACTCTAGTTTTGACATTTTTATACTCTTGTTTTTGCCTGGTTTAGCAGTGTCAAAGTTGCAAGTAATCGATAAACATTTCTGTTTCTTGTATCTGGCTTTGCTCAGAGCTGAGAGATTCACTCTTCAGCTCACCCTCTTTGTCTAAATATCTGTGGGTGGAAGTGGAAGAAGACAGAGAAACCTATGTGTGTATTAAATAGGCGATGCAACATACTGTAAAACACAAGATAACCCTTATTTATGTCTAACAAGAGCCTAATCAACATGCATCACTGAAATTAGCTCTTGCTCTTTGCCTGCTAAATATGTAACAGGTAGAAGACCTGGAAGACCAAAGTCATGTAACAAGTGCACATGGAATTACACCAGTTTACTAAACAGGGAATTTTCTGATTTATTATTACTCTTTCCTGATGTCTGCCTTTGATACTCTGTCCATTTTTTCAGACCTACTGAATTCTAAACAAATATAAACTGTATTTCTATATGTCTCCATTTTTATGATCAGCTTAAGCCATCATTTACATAATGGCTGAATTTGACTTGGAGGCTTTCAAGGGAATTTCAACCTATTCCACAAATATCTGGACAAAATTATCAGTGCTTTGAACTTCAGGATTCAATGATGTCATTATTACTTATTCCTACTGGTTCCAACTACCAGTTGAAATTTTGGAATATAGATTTTTGCTACAAATCCCTAGCTTTTAACACATAGCCTACTTGAAGGCCTTCAATTTCTTTAAAAATATGGTGGCATTACAGAATTATGGTCAACTATTTATTCTGATATGCTTACAGTTCTGTCTGAGAAGACATTCTGGAACTGATATTTATCACTACAGTGACGACAGTTTCATTAAGTCTCTGATACTTTAGGCTATGTATAACCTTTTTTGGTAGAACTTCCATATAATTAGCCCACTGTCACAAAGTTATTAGTTTCCACAGCTGTCCCATCACATTCTAGAGCCACAACAGGCACATTTTTCAGTCCAAATGAACATTACATGATGATTTTTCATTGCTGAAACTCTTAAGTCACTTTGTTTTCCTTTTCCTATATTAACTTTTGGGGTGGTTTTGACATCTTTGAACTCATGTTTTTACCAGTATTAGAAACATAAGTGTATCTTCCACTGAAAAAACACTGCACTGCAATTTATTTTTGTTCACCGTTTAAGGCTGTCATAATTTTTTTCTAACTAAATAGGAAGAACTACCCCAAAGCATCCTGAGTAAGAATTCAAGAATCAAAAAGTCAATATGATCAGTTCCAAATAAATATCAATAGAGGAACAAAAAACAACAACAACAAAATAAAAAAAAAAAAAAAAAAGGACATTTTCTGAATATTTCATTCTGTCCTGTATCTGTAAAATCAGCCAAAACTCTACTGAAAATTGTCAACAAAGCACAGAATCACAGAAAATAATAATTTGCAGAGATGGGTTGCACAACACAGAAAAGTCAGAATCCATGCACTGGTTATCCCTACTGCTATAACACAGACACAACTTACCAATTTTATTTGAAAACAAATAAACAAAAAAAAATTAAGGCTAATTTTGAAAATTACAAATATTAAGAATTCTTTACTAGGGAATATCAGGAGTTTCAGCTGAAGACAGCAGAATGACAATGAGAAAAAGAAAATCACAACCACAATATTTTGAAACACTTTCAGTAGTATTTTCTAGCAGAACCAAAAATTGCCACTATGCTCACAAACTCTTGACTCTTGTCCTGCATTTCAGACACTCACTGTCTAAGTGAGATTACACTGCAGTTTGCAGGTGGAGGTGGTTGGGAAGAGTCAAACCACCTGAACAATGTGTGTCATCCTTTTCATTTCAGGTGTTTACTTAATGCAAGTCCTGACAATGGGATTCATCTACTTATGGAGAGTATTTTAATTTATATCAAGATGATACACAAGAAAGATATGAGAAGAGAAACAGATTTTTCTTGTAAGTAACTGAACAACTAGAAATTGAAGTTTCATAGGAAATCAATGTAATTTCAAGTCTTCAGAGAACTTCCACAGGAAGGCTGAGAAACTTTTCAAAATTGTGTCTGCTATGTTCAATCTATCTAGATTACTACAAAATGGGCCTGTAGTTTGGATCACTATAGTGGGTACAGCTTTTGTATAAAATGCCTACAGAGAGCATTACTGTTAAAAGAAATCATCATTTTACAAGCAATATAACAGTAAAAAACACCTCTTGAAATTATTCCTTTCATATTCTCTGAATATGAGACATATGAATTCACCTGTTTTTTCAAGCTTTTATCTTGAAGACATATTACCTCACATTGCATGATAGAATCACTCTAATTCTATTGTTTTAGAAAACTTATGCAGTTCTTTGAAGAGTGAAAGTTAAAAAAAAAAAAAAGCCTTAGGGCCATGGAACATGTACTGCATGAGTGTAAGTGTGATAGATGTACAACATCTGCTATGTTTTCTTGTCTCACATCATCTGTGTGACCCAGTTCCTTCTCCCCCATCTCATTTTGAGACAAAAACATTGGACCTTACATTTCATCAGTGCTGAACTTGGCATCATTGAAACCAACGAGGGAAATACATTTCCTTAATACAGCAGAAAATTTCACTTTGCATGTTCTTATCTCAATTAATAAATCCCCCCAACAAGATGAATAAAGTATAATTTCTTAACTTCTTTGATGAAGGCCAATGAAACTTCTACCTTGTTGCTAGATTTTCAGTAATACAAATAAACTAGCACTCCATCTGATTTTTAAACTAATCATTCCAGTCTTCCTTCTCAAGAGGAGAAGGGAGGAAATGGAAGAAGGGTACCTAGAGTGAATGAGTGCCATAAACTAAAGGAATATTTCTGAGGCTACCAAGTTACTACAATGCTATATATTGCTTGAATTTTGTTCATAACTCTTGCAAATTTAACTAAACAGGTCCACTCTACACTACTTAATGTCTTCTTCTCAATGCAGACACTTTGGCCTTCTTTAATAGAAATGTGCTATCCACAAAAATAAAACACTGTGTTTAGTCTGGACACAAAGTCCTGCTGAACAAAATACCAGCCAACTGAAACTATCCTACCGTCAAGATGTTTTCTGTCATAAATCTAACATTTGAAAACACCCTTCATAACAGCAATCCTGCTGTGGAAAGCAATTTTGTTAGTGTTTGGAGTTTGTAATCTATAAAGAAATTCTGGCAGTTTGTATTCTGACTCTGACATGCTCTGAAAGATCTTTCAATTTATAAGCATTTTTTCAATACAATGTCTAAGGAAACAAACAAAAAAAAAAGTTAAACATTTCACAGCCTCTAATTTTTCCAAGAATTGGATCCAATTGAGCCTTAACAATTTTATAAGACACAATAGGGGAAAACTACTTTCTTCTGTTACTTTATGGGAAAGAAAAAACTTCAATACCTCCAGTACTCCTGTTTCTGGTATGGGGACAACTTCTATAATCCACTTTTTGTCATCTGAGAAAAGCAGAAGGCTTTTTAAAAAGCAGACTGTTTTTTGCTTTTATTTTATTTTGCTCAGATAGCTTAAAAAAAAAGATATTATTGCCTGGCTCTGTAGATTATATAACAGTTTTATATAAAGTAGCTTTAAATATTTAGCAATTTCTACATAATAGCTTTTAGTGCTTTTAAATGAGAGATTAGATATTGGTCTTTTTTATTGTCATTCCAGCTGCACTGGTGATTTCTGGTGTATCTGAATTGTGTCAACAGAATTAAGAGAGAGAACCTGCTATACACAGTATGTTCTATTATATAAAACACAGTGATGGTCAAAAGCTTACTGATTTATAAAATGCTGCAAGAATTTCTGCAGCATATATTCTACCTTGCTGCTTTTCAATGAGATGTTAATATTTTATCAAACAAAATTTTAAAGGCTTTGTATATATTTATGTATCCATTTAGTTTACATATTTATATGTATATTTATATATAAATTTATTAATAAATAAATTTGAAAACAGATAAAGTTCATTTAAATTGCTCTAATCTATATTATTTGCCAGCAGTCTAACAGTTATTCTCAAGTATATTCATGATTGAATAGTTTAATAAAATTAGAACTGGATTCTTTTGAGTGCAGACCTGTGCATAGAACAATTCACAATACAGAAAAAAAAAAATCCATGGAAAAATCATACTTTCTTGTGAAGAAAAGTAGATGACCATAGCAGATATCTTTCTTTGATATGTTTGTCCCAAGATCTTTCCTGTACATCAGCTTTTTTATGGTATTGGGCCTTCAGACTGCGGAAACGTGGCAAAGCTGTCTCTTAAGTACCTGAAGCTGTTGACAACAGTAGCTAAATATTTCCTTCCTTTTATTTCACACACATTGAGTCCTCAGGCTTTATCACCTTCTCTATGACAGCTAATGAAATATTCAAAACTGTTACAGGCTACAGAAAGCTCCACAGAACCACTTCCATGCCTATGCCACAGCAACACCTGTGTTCTCATCTTCATTTCCCAGCCACACTTAACACAGGGAAGATTTAACCAGGAAGATTTCTTGGGAAGGGCTCCTTGCTGGCCCAAATAGAAGCAGGTAGGGTTTAATGGTTCTGCAAATCAGCATTGAAGAGGATTCCTGAGATATGGCTTTGATTCTCCCTAATGAGCCCCTGAGTCCCTTTGCAGGGCATCCCTGAGGGACAGACAGCATGATGGCACTCCCTGTTAAATATTCCTTGAGGAGACAGTGACAGTGCTGCTCACTTCTCCACATCCAGGGGTGGTGACTCCCTGGGTAGACCATTCCAGTACTTTATCACTCTTTCCATGAAATTGTTTTTCCTAACATCCAATCTATATTTCCCTTGTTGCAGCTCGAGACTGTGTCCTCTTGTTCTGTCAGCTGTTGTCTGACTACAGCAACCCCTGCCTGACTACAGCCACCTTTCAGGGAGCTGTGGAGAATGCTAAAGTCACCCTGAGTCTCCTTTTCTCCAGGCTAAACAACCCCAGCTCCCTCAGTCATTTATCATAGGAATTTGTATTGCAAGGCCCTCACCAGCTTTGCTGCCCCAAAGGACCCAGTGGTCTAAAGCAGTCTCCTCTATGCCATGTGTGCTCAATTCTTGCTTTCTACCAGTGTCCCAATCATTAACTTACACAGATTTTACTTGTTTGATTATTTGGGTTATTTTTTTCCTTGTTTTTAACAACCATAATTAGAGAACAAGCTCTCAATCCTCTCCCTCCCAGGTGAGTAAAACCACATATCTGCCACTCCCCTTGGATCTGCCATGGTATTAGCTTCAAGTCATTCAGACTTTATTAGAGTCTACTTCACCAACTATGAACAATGCTGCCTGCATTGATCCAGTTTCCTACACAAAAATCACAGAGCTAAGATCAAGATCTGTTCTGTGTCCCAGAAATTCATGTCAACATGCACTCTCAAGGTGTTCAGAGATCCTGAACAACAAGAAGGCTGGAAAACACATGCCTCAATACTGTGCCATAAAACTGATTAATTAACTCCCTTGCCTTACTGCCTGTGTTTCTCAAAGCCTTTTTTGATGATCCAGGGTTTGTAGTAAAGAGAAGACCTCAATGATAATTCTCACATCCAATTTTCACCTTTACTGCAAAAAGGGACTCTCTGGATGGAGTAAACTGATCCTGAGTCATCCACAGATGGCTTCAGTTGCCAGACATGCTGTTTCAGTAGGGCATTCCATAATCCTCTTAATAACAGCACCTATTAGCAGCTATCATTTCAGATAGCCATGATGATTTCAAAAACAAATGGTTTCTTCTCTCTTAAAAGCTGTTTGTACTGGTTCCAGGAACAGGCATTCTCACTTTCTGAGACTGTTCAAAAGCTATACTACTTTTAAGAAGTTTATGTGATAGTCACTGAATCATTCTGAGAGTAGCAGTCTTGCAGAATTCTTTATTAACTGTACTCCTCCTGAAGCTGGACATATGCCCACTCCTTTGTAAGGAAATCGAGTTGTTTCTGTCACAGCAGGCAGTTCTCATCAAGCTTTAGATGTTCTTCCCCACCCTCACTATATGCTAGACAATTTAACATGTTTCTCTCACAGCGACTGTACACAAGGATAATAAATGACTAGCCATTCCAAATCCTTCCGTGCCTCCGGCTTTTTCCTCTTGATGATCTCAAGAGCACTATTAGCACCAAATATACACCTGTGGCTAAAAGATAAAACAGCAAAGTACCTTCTCCTCTTGGAAGAATGCCTCGCAGCACAAGACTCATTAATTTCCCAACTATTTTGTTTGGGTGCTCCCAACCACACATTTAAGAACTACTCTACACTTCATCTGATGCACAAAGCAATACTCAGTATAAACTGGTTCTCTGTACAACTGCCCCCCTGCCTTTTTAAATATTCTGTAGCTGGAAGAGCTGCATGATAAAACTTTAATTTAATCTTAATTGAGCTTCAGCCAAGGTATGACAGAAGCACTATTTCCCTGAGATCACCAAGTTTTTCCAAGTCGTATTTGAGAGATGTGCCAAGTTATAAATTTCTTGGTATAGCCAGGCAGTCCCAGAGCATCCCTGACCCCCCTCAGTACTGACAAAGTACCAGGTATCAACTTTGCTATTTTCTTGTTATGGGGAATGCTTTTGCAGTTCCAGCATGCTGGGCAACATCTGCTGAAGCTGCTACTGACTCTCTCATGTGCCACAATAATCTGCTTCCTATGGAAAAGTTAATGCCAAGCAGAGTAAAAGAGGGACAGATCAAAAGGGTGACAATGGGCAAAATTTGTGTAATGGGCTCAAGTTGAACACAAGTGAAGATGAAAGAACAGGCAAGCAGATGATTGTCTCTTACCAGTCTCACCAATGCTGTTTATATCTCTGCCAACTTGCTCAACTAATCTTCCCTCCATTCTGCAGGTTGACACCAAACACAACAGCAGCTGCAAAGCAGGCATAAAAATTCTGGAATTCAAATCTCTAGATGATAATTCAGTACGATGGCACAGTCTCGATTCTTCCTCTTGTCTATCTATGGTGGCAAGGCTAGCAAGAAACCATTCCAAGCAGACAAGCTTTGAGGGCAGAGTTAAATAAAATTTAATAAACTGAACTAGTTAGAAAAAAGCCCCAGAAGGGTAAAGGTGAAAGGCAGCAATTTCTGACGGAGATTGGAATCAATCAGCAAGAACTGCTACTATTTGGAAAGCAGTTGAGAAAAACTAAGGTAATTCAGTCAGGTGAGGACTTGCCTGTTTCACCCTGCTGTTAAGGGCTGCAAATTCCTTCACAGAAATTGCCAGTGTCTTCATAGTTTGCTTTCACAATTCCAATATGCTTTTACGGTTCCAGGCTAAAAAATAGTACCAGAACTGTGACCATTCAACTAGTTTGCCTCTCAGTAACCCAAGGGACGGGTGAAGGCTAGGACAGGGAGATAAATACAAATATAGCAAAATAAACTGTTTTTTATAGAACTGCATTTCCCACATGGCATGCTGCATACAACCTGTACCTATCCTGAACCCAAAAAACATACCTCCCAATTCATTCAATTTCAAACAACATGTAAATTTTCTTCTTTTTTGTCTACGTCAAGAAGATTAAATCCCTCTTTTGCTGTATATTTATCCTTTAGCTGGCTGCAGTCAACTTGTTTTTTCTCAGTTTGGATCAGCTCATGATGCCAACCTTGCCTGCAAACACAGCAATTTCACCAGCCTCAGTGCAGCTGCCAGCATGGCACTGTCTCTCATGACTTTGTTCTGCCTCTGGTCATACACAGTTTCCTCCCCTCGACTAAGCAGCTCCAGCACCACTATTCATTCTTGAAAGAGTCCTATTCCAGATCTTTATTCCCTGTCCCAAGAGTCTGTCTTTACCCTTTCATCCCAACATTTCTCCTCATGAGACCAATTACACAGGGTTTTCATCCAGGCCAGTTCAGTTACATTACATTCTGATTAATATTTAGTCCTTTTAGCCAATTTGAAGGCTAATCCTTTGGGCACCTCTCTATAAAGAAGCCGTGCTACAGACACAGGTGTATTGATGAAAATGGGAACTTGCAGATTTAGACCTAAAGTGAAGTCACATGCAATTAAAGAGCTTCCATGGTTAAAAAACATCACCACACACACAAACCTTCTACTCTCAGTTCCTGTGTCAAATAAAAAATATGCACCACTATGCTCATTATCATGTAAAATTTAATTCAACTCCACTTACTAGCTGAAGTAACATGAGCTGTAGCAACTAATTCACAGAGGTGTTTCAAACTACAGTAATTTTTCCCAATTTCATTCACTTTCATATGGTTAATAACTGCAAAATATGCTAAAGCATGTGTTGAATTTAGGTCTCTCCATGTACACTTTCCTCAGCACACTTGATGACCTTGAGGCTGATTATTGTTGCATTCCTCTGTCAAAGACAAGGATTTAAAAATACTGTATGTATTTGTGATTATTAATTCCATGTCTTCTACAGTCTTATCAAGTCTACTTAATGATTTATTCCCCCTTGATTAACTTGAAAACTATTATTAGCTAGCTATATTAGCTACCTCTCTTATTACATGTTGGGCAGGTTTTGCACTGAAGAAAACAGACTCAGTTGTCCTTGATGCACTCCTGTTTATCATTCTCGGATTTGTAATAATTCCTGCCAGACCAGCCTTCCTTTGTTCCCTGAGCTTTTAGCTTTTTAGCACAAAGTGTTCAATTGTGTTTTATTTGGGGATAAAATATTCATCAAACTATCAAACCATTACTGTCTTGTAGCAATTTACGTTACCCTCACACTTCATGCTTAGGTTTAAAGTATTTTTTTGTGTGTCCATCCTCCTTGACACACATATCTGCCTTTCCAATCCCTGTGTGTCCAGTTCTGTGAGCATCAGGTACCCAAGCATGTCAAACATTCCCATCACAGCAAGCTCCAGAACAGCTAAACACAAAACCTTCTCGATTATCCATTTCTTTTTTCATACTAAATATAAACTTATATCCTTGTTTTGCAAACCAATTCCTTTTGGACATACATCTGACTTAGTCACTAATATTCCAGTTCCACGTATACATTTTGCTATTAAATTCTGCTGAAGTGGAAAATACTTGTTACCACTGCATTGTACTTATGGGGGGAAAAAAAAAACACAAACAAGATACCCTTCTGTTTAAACTTAAATAACTAGTTAATTTTTTTAAAAACAAAACAAAAAGAACCTATACATACACAGAAACCCACATCAAAAACAACATTTCTGTGGAATGCTGTTTGTCTCTCTGGAAGTCTCTAGCTAGTTTGCTGACTGTCTTACTCATAGTAAAAATTTAATAAGGAACTAATCCCACTCTAAAACTCAGAGCTCTCTCAGCTCTAGCAGTGATGCTTCTTCACAATGGTACTTCAAAACCACCACTTTAGCAGTCACAGAAATTCATTTCATGAGCTGTTCTTCCTAGCTTCTAGTCATATATTTCTTGATTTATCTAAAAGAGAGCTTAGCCAATGCAAGAGTGGTCTCCTTTAAGGCTCTAGTAAATTATGCTTAGCCTTTCTGTAGATAATTTGACTAGATTCAAATGTCCTTTCAAAGAAACCAAACAGACTCTCATTCATTCATGAACTGAAATTCAGCATGTACTTTTTGGCAGATAAGCACAGAAAAAACAGATGGAGATAAAAAAGAACAAGGCCAAAAATAGAAAAAAAAAAAGAAAGCTTGATTTTTTATTTCTCCAGGAGCCAGTTCTGACAGATCTTTTGTGGATTTCCTCACAGTTGTTTTGCTGAGATACTATTGTCCACAACCATCGAAAGTAGTCAAAATAATCCTCATCCATAATAGGCTTAATCTCTGAGCCAAAACCTGACTCCTCCAAGTGGCAGTTAATATCACAGAGCATCAGGATAATTCAGGATGTAACTTGCTGGGGCTGTACTTCTGATGAGCACAGGTGATTATCTCTGTGTGTGTGTTCACTCAGACCCATGCTCACAAACACAGAAATCCTTCTTTCCCTTTCCAGTCCACAACACGTTTCTCGTTCCTCTCTTTGCTTCAAGTTTTAAAATTTCATCTTGGCCAAGATGAGAGACACAGGATGCTCATCAAATGGGCACAAAGCAACACGCCCTTGCTTCACTCTGTATATAATTTTCAAGCTGGCAATCATGTGAATTGGTAGCACACTGACACGAAGGAACTGCCCATGAGCAGCATCTGCTCTTAGATATTCGACGATGGGCATCTCACTCAGCAACAGAGCTCACTGTGTTCTTGCAAGCACAATGAAAAAGTTACTTTATCTTCCTTGAAAGAGGTGTCAATGTGTGCATGGGAGAACAACACACAAATATACACTGGATTTCCACGTCGTTTTGGATGCACAGGAAAAAAAAAACACAACTAAAATCCCATGTTTTCATTTTCTTTGAATCCTAGAAGACTTACTGTGCTCCATTTGCTCTTCTTCTTCCTTGCAAGAGTGATGCATAAAAACCTCTATTCCTTTGCTATCAGGAGTTTCCAAATTATCATAAGAATACACCACAGTATGTAGCTTGTCCTTACAGAACAAAAGGAGCGCCAAACAACTAAAATTCATGGATCCAGAGCAATTTTTAAAAAGTTTTCTTAGGTTCAAGGGATGACTCAAAGAAAGCCATAGGATCTGTAAAGTGAAACTCAAAAGGAAAAACTAAGGGTACTTGATACTTTTTTTATTAACTTTTCACCCTTCTCACAAAAATATTAAGGTATTATTTCACAAAGTGAATTTAAATTTGCCACACCAGTTAAACCCAAAGATAAGCTTCTTTATATCAAAACATTTCTTCCTAAAAAGTTTTGTTGTTGGAGAGCAGGGAGGGGAATGCTTGTTTATTTGGGATTTTTGGAGTTTTTGGATTTTTTTAAACAGTATTTGGCTTCACCTCCTGTGCACTGTTGGTGTTGTGAAAGTGAAATAAAATCAATTCTATGTATACATCAATAAATACTTTCAAACACACATAGATGTCTTCCCTTCTACAAGTTAAGGAGTGCACAATTTTCCCATCAGTGCAGTAAAAATACAGGTAGTGGCTAAAATCATAAATATTTTATTTTTTTAAACAGTATGAACAATTTTCTCTCTTTTTTTTTTTAACACTTTAGGTTTCAAGTGTAAGAAATAATGATACAAACCCCATCATGTATATCACATATTTCAGTACAACTTAAAACCTGTCTCCCTTCTAATCCCCTATATAATATGTAAAGTGCTCAACTGTATAGTTTTGTCAATGTAATTCTAGTATAAAAAGCTAATTAATTCAGAAGATTGAAAAAACTTAGTTTTCTTTTAACAAGGTAATTGATAACAATTAATTTACAGTATTAAACTTACAACTTTCCTGAAGATTCTTAGTGAATGTTTAAAAAAAAAAAAGTATCATAAAATATACTGCAGGAGAGAAACAAATATAAACACTCTTGAAGAATTTAAATAAAGAAAAAAAGAGAATAGATGAAGGATGAGAAGAGTATTGGCTTTGACTGGAAGTACTTATGTTTATCATCACCTATATTTTATCTACTACTCAGTCCAGGGGTTTGATTCCCAGAGGTATGTCTGTCTCTCTCAGCTTCATGCTACAAGGCAGTAGATAATACAAAGTAGAACTGTAGTTAAAATTCTTGTTATGTGCTGGTTTCCCTACTGTTGCCTCTAAGGCAAAAAGAGACCACTGAGCTCTATTGTATTGAAGCTTTCAAATGCAATTTCAGCCTAATGCTTTGCATTAATATGTGGCATCTCCGAGTGCTCTGCTCTACTGCTGAAGGAAAGAATGACTCAGGTACTGTGAGAGGCACATCTGTGATTAAATATGGCAATGGTATTTATGCTGCAAAGCCACTGGCAAAACAGCTTAAAAATTAATGAGACGAAGGCTCCACCACAAAAACAGTGGAGCCAATTTATGTGGACAGATTGACAGTACCCCAAAGAGAGAGAAAACAGAAATTAGTCTACCATCCACACTTGTGCAGATATTGCTAAGTTGTCCTTAATAAATAGAGTTGCACATAGACATTAATCTCTACCATGAACATACAGCTTACTTATTCAGCTATGTTATGCTATATAACTTCCAGAGGGTGAGATCTCCCAGATATTGACCTGTTTTAGACCTGCATGTCTTCCAGCAACTGATTATACTATTTGTGAGTACAAACTTATAAATTAGTCTCTAGAGTAAAAAATGTTTTATTTTTTTCTCCTTTCCATAAATTTAAAAATTTTAGTTTAGTCTTTATGACTTACAAAATTTAGTCTTACTGAATGTGATGGCTCTCTTAAAATTATCCCACTACATAAATGCAGACACAGAAATACTTGTTTCTAAAAATTCTGTATATTACTACTAAGACAACAAGAAGAATGATGTAAAGAAAATTGCAGCTCTTTATGCTAAAAGCCTGGCTAATGCAGTTTAAAAGTTATAAAATGAGAATTAAAAGACACTCAGAGTTCAATTTTTTTTATTAACTTTTTTTTAAGGTGTTACCAATCCCCTATCAATAATAACACCTACATGAAACACTACAGCTGATGTTTCCAGAACAGTGTTTTATTTATTGTTACCTACTTCCTTTTCAATAATCACACTATAGAAACTCTTCTGAGTTTTAGTACAAAATATAAACAAATATTTTTAAGTTATACAAGCTTAATTTGAAAAATAACTGTACCCCAGAGTTTGAATTTTAGTATCAGAGAATTGTGATGAAGAAAAGTTAACCTGATGGTTAAGAACGATTTCTTATATAAACTATTCAATATACCTGCATATATACACATCACTTTGGGGCCCATTTCTAAAACCCATCCTACGGCAGAAATCCAAATGAAAAGAGTATTAAATACTGATCCAAGTTAAGATAAAAGCCAAATCCCCATTCAAATTTTACCACTGAGGTTTATTTTTATAGTTTTGTATTCTGTCTTAATCTTAAAAATCTATTAACGACAAACCTATTTTTACATATATATATATATGTATATATATATATATATAAATTATCCAAGCTCAGACTGAATGACTCAACTTAGGACTTATATTTTGGTTCACAGAGTAGATTTACCTCTTGTCATTCTTTGTTACAATATCTGTGTCCTCTGCAATGACCCTCCACACAGATCTCTTCTATACAATTTCAGTTACTTCTGCTGCCCCTCCCCATGCCATCCCACTGCCACCACGATTCTCCAGGCTCATAGATATGAAGCAGTGTGGTTTTATTTTTCAGAGGGGGAAAAGGTAAGGACTCATATTAATTGGACAAGATACCTGTTAGAATTGTCACAGACTCAATATACCAATCAGAGTGCATTAAAATTGTCAGGTAAGTGGGTAATTGGCACAATACACCACCCTCCCTGTACTGTAGGGCATAGGATTGTCACTTTATACTTTATAATTTAGTCTGGTCAGTTAAAAACCCACCTATTTTTCCCAAGTTTTTTTTTTCTTGAAAAAACCAAAACAGGGTCGTGAACTACTAATTATCTTGGTTTAAAAACTGCTGAAAATGGAATGACCCCTCTGCTTCTGAGCAACCCTGTTTGGTCCTGAACAAATCTTATCTGAGAAAAAGAAAAAAAAAAGAAGAGAGAGGTGCATTACTTGTTTAGGATTGTTTGGGATTTTTTTATTTTTAAATTTTAACCACCTTTGTTACAAATCTCAAGAAGAGGGTCTGTGAGCTCAGGGCCACATTCAACAGATGTCAGCAGATGAGTAGGCTCAAGTGGTCAGGGCACATCTGTGGGATACACTTGTATTCCTGCCTCTGGTCTTGCAGAGATGTTTCTGGAAAGATAAAGGCCAGGGTAAATAAATATGGTTTTATAACGAATCAGTTCAATTCTCAAAGCACATACTAAAGTGCCAAATCAGCAGCAGAAAGAAAAGAAAATGCATAGTTTATTAGGAAATGTGTGATATGCTAATAACTTTGAAAAAGTAGCTGGGGAGATGGGAAACAGCCTCCTCAGGCTCCTGTAAGATGTGTATGTCAGGTCTATTCCACATAAATGAGCAGGGAACACAGAAATAGCTCTTTTTGGTTTGTTTTAATAAGATGAGCTTTCTCAGCTCAAATTTTACCTCGTGAGATTAGTTTATAATCTTCAAGCAGAATTTCCCACAAACTTGCACAAACTTAAAATCTGGTCCTATTTGAAGCAACAGAGTCACCTTTCCTGTTAGTGCAAGCTGGATTTGTTTTTCAATTGAACACCACATAAGCATGCTATTATTTTAAAAGAGATATTCATTCATTCATTCTGACAGATTAGAATAAAATAAATTATTTCAGATGTAAGGGACCTACAGTGATCACCTGGTATAAGTCAGGGGAACAAAAGTTATTTATTAGTTATAATTTATTATTAATAAGCCAATTATGGAGGGCATTGTCCAAATTCTCCTAAACACTGATGGGGATGGGGCCACCATCTACCACCTCTCCAGGAAGTCTGTTCCAAAGTCCAACCACTCTCTTGGTAAAGAAGTATTTAAAAAATCTAGGGAATGCTTTGTGAATAAGAAAACAGCAAATGATTAAACACAAAAAGCAAATAAATCTTGATGCTACAGTATAGACTTGTAGCTTCATTTGCCCTGTTCAGTTTCTTCCTGATCTGTGTAAACATGGTTGAAAATGCCTGCAGATCTGTTTGTAGATTGCTTTTCAATGAAAATTATTGACCCTCTGTATCATATGAAATAAGATTTTTGGCATTTGCTGAATTTTTAATTAATTTTTACTTCTAGCTTCAGGAAGGAGCTGTCTTGCACAGTAACTCATAGAGATGAAGATATTTAAACTCACTTCTCAAAAACATCAATATTTCACTCATGCTTACAAGACTCAGGGAATTCTGAAAACTAAAGTGTTATATTTGTTGTTTTAAAGACTGCTTTCAGCTGCTTCTAGTACAGCAATCCTTCTGAATTTTGTAGGTATGAGGTGCCACTAAGATGAAGCGTTATAACTATTCACGTCAATGTGCACATCGTATTATCCTCTATAACCATTCTAAGGGTTCATGCCAAGAATGACATAAAAATATGTAACTCCCTATGAACTGCAGTTACAAACACCCTGTTTTCCAATACACTGCTCAGAATAGGAATGATTCCCTGTGCTCAGGAATTGTTTTGTTATTATCATCATTATTTTTATTCCGGAAAATTCACAACCCTTAATGATCTGAGCTTGCAGCACAAACTTGCCTCAAGCATTTTGTAGCCAGGAAGGGGAAAACTGGACAAAACTCACTGTATCCATTATTTACAGTGTACTTTAAGGCAAGGACATTAGAATTTCAAAGAAGGGTTTTCCTACAAATGGGGCTGGCTACACAATTAAAGCCTTTTTCTGCAAGGTGTTCTTTAATAGCAATGGGCAAAGATGCATTTGAGATGATTTGTTACATAGCTCAAGTTGCAGCTCACCTTTCCAGGAGAAACAAAATGACACAAATCCGTGGCAGAGATGGAGTCTGATTTAATTTCCTAAGTATTTTCTGGATAAGAGTTATATGACTAGAAGGGACCTAGAAAAGTCCTTCAGCCCCTTCCCCTAAAGTAAGGCAACTTCAGCTACCTTTGTCCTACCCAACCTGGTTTTATGCAAACCTCACTTAAAAACATCTCATACCAAAGACACTACAATTTGCCAGGAAACCTGTGCAGAGTTCCAGTCCCCTTTCTATGACTTATCTATTTTTCCCATAGTGCTCAATGCTCAATCTTTATTGTAATTGATACCTAGACTTCTTGGGCCCCCTAACATGCGCATAGGGAAAAAAAAAAGACCTTTTTACAGCAAGAGTTATGAAGTTCATCTTGATGCAGGTAAATACATCTTATGTTCATCTTGATGCAGGTAAAGACTCAGACACAATATTCTGAACAGTTTTTGCTCGCACTGTGCAGTAAAAATACAGTCTGGCATAGCTCAGAAGTGTTCACTAAGAATTACCAGAGGTCCTATCACACCTGCACATGCTGTCACCTTCTTTCTCAAGGCAAGGCTGTAGCTGCTGGAAATGATGCAAATTTTAATTTTTTTTTTAATGTAATTTTAGTTAGTTTTGTTCGCTTTTGCCCCAGGAGAAGGGAACTGAAGTTTCTTTTCAGGGGACTGTTCCACCAGGCAAGGTCTAATGAGCTTAACATGCCAACAGACCAGGAGTAGCACACCACACACAAAAGATAACAACCAATAATGACCATGAACGAACATCAGCTCCAAACATCACCCCTGGCATGGTCTGAGACACCTGGTCTGGGAAAAGAGAGATAAGAATGAGGACCTAATTAGCATCGGAGGTGAAGAAAATCACAACCAGTAGGAGCACAAATACTGAGAACTGCACAACTTGGGACCAATGAACCAATGAATTTCTATGGGTTTTGACTGTATCAAATAAGTGAAAAACAGAGTAAAAATTATGTGTGATGAAATGATTTGCACTGCACAACCCGAGCAGTATGTGGAAATTATTTCTGTTGCATATCCTGGCCAGAATAAAGTAATGCCTTGATTCTCAAACAATAAAAATGTTGTTGGAGAGTTTTTTTGTTCTTCCTGCACTTTTGGTGACACAGTCAAGCTATTTAATCACTGCTAGAATTAATGTCAGAAAATTGTCTCTCTAACAAAGATGCCATAACTAGTTGCTGCAACCTTCAACTTTTGCAGAACCATCAGTCAGAAGTTTCCCCTCTTTATAGTAGCAGACCACTAGACAGCTGAGGTTACATGAACAGGCACTAAGTTAATTATCCATCTCAAAATTTAGAAGGGAACTATCCCAGCAGCTAACTTACTTGCTTTTATGAGGAAATGACATTTTATTATAAAAAAAACCAAAACAAACCAAAACAAACATACAAAAAAAAAAAAAACAAAGAAAAAAACTTGACAAGCAGGCAAATTTGGTGTGAAATATAAAGGGAGAGTACAGAAAATTTGCTGCTCCTGGTCAGTTCCTAGCTTCGTATAACTGCTGGAAGTCTGTGTGCTCCATAAAAGTAACATTACACAGCCAATCACCCTGACTCTTCCCACATCAAAAATATTAGTGTTTTTGTTCCCCTTGTTACACAGCCAGACACCAGTGAAAGAATCCCATATTCAGCAGGGGCTAAGACTATATGAAAAATTAGTCTAGAGCTCCTTAATTTGATTTTGAAATTACAGTGACAGGATGAATTTTTGAACTCAGAGAGGGAGGATTTAACCCAACCCACAAGCGCCCCCAGGGCTTTAAATAGTAAAAATTATACCCTTAATTGCATCCTGGAGCATTTGTGTGTTGCAGAAAGATGGCTGATATTTTAGCTTTTGAAAGATGGAAAAATACTTGGGAATTCTTGCCCTTTTTAAGGTGCTAGCCTTAGAGAAGTTAGCCATGAGGCACTCTGCATTCAAATCACAAGGACAACAAAAATGCCTTGATCTTAGGTAGAGAAAAGGAGGCTGTCTGCAACTTGACCTGCTCTTTTCCACTTAATCGTGGGCCAAGCCTCATGCTGGCAGCCCATCAGATACTGACATTGGCTCAGTGCTTTTATTCACATTCAAGAGGGAAATAAAAAAAACAATAAAAAAAGACTTGAAGCGCTTATTCCGCACGCACTAACAAGTGCTAGCATTTGCACAGGACAGGTTTTACCCTCGCTGATCAGTCCTTGGAGCACAAGTGAAGCTGCAGAAGCCAGGAGGGCTGCTTGGGGAGCAAGGCTGTGCTTCACGTGTGCTTGTGTTTCTTGTCATTACAGATTATTCCACACTCCATGTCATACATGGGAGTCAGGAGCAAGCTTAATGAACACGGGGCCCAACAACCAGGATTATCAGCAGGAAGTTATAGAACATTGAATTAATGAGCTAAAGCTACCAGGCCCAGAACAGGAACAATTGGTAAGAATCCAAGATTCACAGCCAAGGACCAGAGTCCTAGAGAATCAGTTGCCAGAAATAAATGCTTATTGTACCAACACAAAGGGAATCAAAAAAGATAAGTTTGTTTGCAAAGCACATGACTGGTGGACCAGGAAAAAAACAAAAGAAAACAACAAAATAACCACCAAGCAAAAAAAAAAAAAAAGTAGGAATGACAACCTCCTGCTCAGAAGCAACAGTAAATAAGACACTAATGCACAAGCAAGAAAAATCTTACAGGAGCTTTTTTAAGAAAAGAAAATAGCAGAGATTCCAACTGAGGGAAACCCACAGAGTCAGAAAATAAAGTTGATAGAAGTTCCCAATATTTTTCTTTTATTCTGACAAAACCCTTTCTCCTGCTTAAAGCTGCTGATGTAAATGCTTTATGAAAGTGACACTCTGGCATTACCTCAAACAGAGCCTGGGCAAGATCTGGATGCAAAGAAGTAAACTGCCATTTTAGGGCATTTGTTTCCTGTTGCTTCCACAAATCTAAACAGCTCTCTTGCTTGTTTCACTGTTAAATCCTAACTTGGATTTCAATAAGAGATTAGCACTGGGGAAGTGAAGAAGAGATTTTAATTTTTTTTTTTTTTTTTGCAGGAAAGTAGTTTTAAAAGGTTTTTTTATTTTGAGGGTAAAAAAGAAATTAAAAAAAAAGTCAGACTTTCCATGGGCACGGATAATTCTGTTATCCTAAACTTTTGGTATTAAAAGAATTAAATATGTCTCACACAAGGTAAAATCCATCCCAAGCCAGGAATCCAAATTTCAATATCTTCTCAATTCATCCAAAAATTTAAAAGCTCCAAAGCAACAGCACCAAACATACACAGAAAAAATGTATCTTCAACATTCCAGCATGGATACAATTATCAAATAAGCAAGAAAAGGTGGTTGGATTATCATTCCTTGCAGAGTTCTCACATTTCCAGCTCTACTTCAATTTATCCTTTATGCATGATTTTTTTTTGTTGTGTTTTTACACAAACTTTTATAGCAACGAGCAGTCTTGTCTTTTTCCTGTTAAGTCCTTCTTCATTATTAAACATTATTAAATGCACAATTGTAAAAGAGAAGACCAGAGCACAAGACAGTCATCTTTGTCTGCATTTTTTTAACTGAAAATAAAACAGAAACCAGATTGTTAAAACTAAGGCCCTAGAAGCCAAACTTATAAAGATCATATATTATCTGATAATTCTTCAGAAATATAAGGAGGGGCACACAAACAGACCTATCCTCTCCTGTAGAACTTAATATAACACAGAATGCCTACAAAGAATCTACTCATAGATTAAAATGTGGAGGACAGGAGCATTTCATTGTGCTGTCCTAGTCACAGATACTCTGATTTGTCTTCTTTTTCTGTGGGCTACTGGAGGGAACACTCTGTCTCAGTACATTACTGGTGTACATCTGCCACTCACACAAGTCACAAGAAAGGAAAGGGAAGCAAGAAAGATTAGAAAGAAAAAGGAGGAAATAATTTCTTTGCTGTGCATCAGATTCTCTTTAAAATGGCTCGCCTTCCAGATGCTCCCCAACTACAGCAATTGGCAGATGGCAACGACTGCAGATGGATGGGCACAGCTGAGACACAGATACAGCTGCGAATAGCTGGCTCGGCAGTGTTTGCTTTTCCTTCTGCCAGCCACAGTCACAGCACTTCTAGAGAGTGGGTGGCAAAATAGGGAGAGGATTTCCCAAATTCATGGCAGAGGAAAAAGCCTTCTGTTAACATCACTGTCTTCCTTATTATCCTGAGTGCATGATGTTACAAGACATTTTTCTTATTCATTAACAAGAAAAGGTATATTTTGCCATCTATTAATTAATGCCTATGATTAATTTGGAGAAGATTTATTAGATGCAAATCTGGTGTTAAGCTATCCTCTTTCTTAAAGCTTGCTGCTCAGTTCTTATGAGGCCACAAAACATTACACATTTTATTCTGGTTCTGCACTAGCTCCTTTATTAAGAGCAAATAGCAAGCTATAAAACAAAATCCACTGAAATCAACTTTACCTTCATGGTCACATACTAAGTTACACCATGGAAAACAATAACAAAGAGACCAGAACTGCAAACCATATCAATGGTTGTGAAAATCTCTTTTCTAAACCTATAAAACATGCTGCAGAATTTTTTTATCCTTCTGATTTCTAATTTCTTGTTGCTCTCGTGCCAGTTTTGTCTTTATAATCAATTTTACTGAATTTTCTGCATCATCAAGATATTTTATTCTGGGGAAGGCCTCAGCCTGGCAGGCTAACAATTCTCCAGTAAGAGAGATGTTAATAACCATTTCTACCTGTGGTACTAATGCATTCGATATCATTTAAAAGGCAAACAGTAATTAAGATATATACATTTTAACAGCCTTAGAAAACAGCCCAACAAACTGTCTCATGTTTTGAAAGAACATTCTGACTAACGACCATAGGAGAAAACGCTTAGAGACTGATAATTTGAGAGCAAGGAATCCCATTTGCATGTTTAGTTCACACAGAAAAACTTCAAGCCTTAAGTGTAAGTTTGTGCTGATAAACATGTGTCCCCTTCTCCCTTGCCTTCCTAATTATGGTGACTGCAAGCATGGGTAATAAGAATGTTGACATCCATTCATTTTTTTACAGTGCCTACAGTCACCTACCCTACAAAAAAGTGCAGCTGACAGAGGCTGTTAATGTCCAGACTATTTCTAGAGCTCAGTTTTCTTCATCTTTTCCCTTCCCCCTTCAATAACATACAACTGCTTGAGTCTCAGTCTGTCATAACTGAGAGCACTTTCCCCTCCCTCTTTAATAAAATCTCATTTAGACAGAAATGTTCTGTTGGTGGATATGACTACTAATGCCACATTTAAAAAGGCAGGATACCTCCTTCCAGAAAAGGGATGGCGAGGGGTTTCTTTTGTGCCAGACTAAGTGCAGAGAGGCGATTTTCATTTAATTGGAGTGATTCATTAAGATGGGGAAAAGGCTACATGATACAGAGGACCACATATGTCCATCTGTAAATTGCAATACTAACCTGTTTGTTCTATATATCAGAAGGCATAGAGAGCAATTTCAGAGGAAGAATGAAACAACATTAATATAGCCCTTAAAGAATAATCTCTTCTTGCTTGGAAATAAAGACGTTTCCAAGAGCGTCAAAATGCCTAAGATGTTTTGTAAGAATCATATCTGAAACAAAATGCTCAGGGAAGATGCTATAGCACACAATTACCATTTTTAACATACTATATAAAGAGTGAGGGAATGGGAGGAGTGGAAACTGATGATATCCTTAGTTATAATTTAGTGGCACACACACATAGTTAGTGGTGTTTTAAACTTACAGAGAATTTCACTAACAAGTTCAAATGAATGACTCTATAAACTGTTAAATTGGTTTGGTTAATAAATGAAATTACTAAACAAGCTTGCCAGACAGATTTGTCAGTGATTTATGCACCTCAGAGTATATAAAAGATTTGTCTCTAGGGATGTTCTTATATAAAAGGCTTTTATTGGCATCCTGTAAATCCATCCGTGGTGCTATTTCCTCCCCTTTTGACTGTGGAGTCAGATTTGTGACAAGTTTTTGTTCAGGCAGCTCACAGGAGATTCTACTGATGCTCAGTTTTATGCTTATTTGCATATTTTTATATAAGAGGCAAAAATTACTCAGAACTTAAAAATCTAGAGATAATTAAACAGACAACTTAACTAAAACAAATCAAATACAGATAAACCACTTCCATGAAGTCAGTGTATGCACAATCCCTGAATAATACATGACTTTATCAAGTCAGATGAAATAACCTTGTAATTTTACTGAGGGTGTATTTCATAAAACTGGCTAAAGACATATTTGAGGGCCTACATCAATACATTTAATGAGTCAAAAGTCATGCATAAACAAGAACTGTAAGCCTGCACAACGAAAGACTTAAAATTTAAAATATGAATCTATCACTTCCTCCTCCCTTCTGTTGGCTTCTTCATTCCTTACTTTTCAAGGTGATACTTAAAAAACAACATCATGTTTTTATGACACTTCACTCCCTTTCCCACAAAACTCTGAAATCAGAATGAATTGCATATTAGTTTTTGGAAATTGCCTGTTCATGGTGGCTCTGTTAAGCCACTTAATTAGATGAGGACAAATTTAAACCAACGTATGGGCCAATGTATCATACGAGAAACAAGATAATTTCTGTCTGTTGGAGACATATTGTCCTGGGGTGACTTTATGATACTAGTATCCCCAAACACCTGGTTTATGTTATATATTAAGTTCTGCACCTTTAAGATTAGCTTTGAGAGCTAAGGAAGTTGAAACTGCTGGAGGCAGATGGGAGTTTTTTACTCCTGGCCAATAACTGGCCATTTCTGAGAACTGACAGTAGTGTTAACCATTGAAAAGTGAGATCAACCTGTGAATGCCACCTTAAGCTCTAAGCCTGGGAGTTTGTTGTTCTCTTTGGTTTCTGACTCCTGAAGAGGTAATGGTGCTGTGGCTCAGCCTCCTCCCCCTCACCAGGCCAGACAAGGCCGCAGAGGGGTAGGGGGGGATGAGGGGAGCGGGCCCAGGCCGGGTCAGGCTGGTCCCCGGCTTGGCTGCAGTTTCTGCAGCTGCTGAGTTCCACCAGAGACTGCCGAGTAAGGAGAGAGAAAAAGCCATTGACCTGCAGCGTGTTGAGACAGTGACCACACTCTCCAGAGCAGCCCTGAAAAAAATCTTCCACTGCAGACAGCTCCAGCCATTGCTCCAGCAGAGACCACAGAACCAGCCACAAGGCCTGGGCAAGATTTTAACTCTATCACTACCCAGCTGAAACTTTCAGATTAATCTTTTTTTTTTTTTCCAGAGAGAGGGGAAGAGAGAGAGAGTGATCAACATGTAAAGAGACACCATAAACTATCAAAGACAGTCAAGAAAAGAATTAAGCTTCAGAGGGGGAAGACAAATAAAGAGATGCTTTAATAAGCTGAAATATTTTTCTGTTAAAGCTATGGAAATAGACAATAGTGTTCTGAAAAAACTCCCTTAATTCATGACAGAGTATTTTTAGGAGGAATAGAGTATTTCAAAGTGTAGATTTAAGCAAATAGTGAAGTAGTTGTAATCCTGTAAGATGCTGGAACAGAAAAAAGAGAAGCAATAGTTGAAGATTTGTAACCTTTAAGAGGCAAAGAGTAAACTTCTGTTTCCAAAGAGGCTCACAAAAGCAGATGAAGAGAACTTTTGCCTTTGAATAACTCATCCTTAAACATGACACCCCATCTTGACTCACTGACCCATAACACACTTCAGAGTGATGTGAAGTGGGAGGAGAGAACTGATGGCAGAATTTCCAGGCAGCTGGCATCAGAAAAATAGAAAGTCACAAAGAAAATGGTTTTCTTGTGAAAAAATCTCCATAGATTAGCAGAAAAGGATTTATTTTTCTCTGCCAAGACTGATAAAAAGACCACAGCAAAATTGAGTCTGTTTTAACCACCAAGTTTTTTGTCTCTGTGTTGTCATATGAACAAGGGAGTGGCTGGGTAGTGGGAAAAAGAGGGTTTCTTATTCTTGTAGTTTTTGTTAATAAACTTTCCTTGTTCCTTTTAAGTTTTAAGCCTGTTTTGCTCTTGTTCTGATCCATATCTCACAGAAGAAATAAGTAAGTTTTATAGTGATTTTTGTAGTTAATGTTTTAAAATCATGACACATATATTTTGATATTGTCCTCTACAGAGGCATACTACATACTCTTGCTAGCCTCATCTGCAGGCTGTTGCCCTTTCTTTGCAAAACTAGCCTCTCATTCAGACATTTAACAACCTTTTCATGGAGACATTCCTTCTGAGGACCAACCAAAACCTCCCCAGGCACCACTTGAGGCCATCTCTAGCTGCCTGGGAGAAGAGGCTGATGCCCACCCAGCTACAACCTTCTATCAGGTAATTATAAACAATAAAGTTTCTACTGATCCCCCTTTTCTCCAGGCTCCACACCCCCACCTCCTTCAGGTGCTCCTTGCTGGACTTGTGCTCCAGACCCTTCCCCAGCTCTGTTGTCTTCCTCTGGCCACCCATATTTTTTAAAAAAGTATTTAAAGGGACTTGCATCAATACAGTAACCAACCCAAACAAACAAACCCTCAACAAACTCAGTTGTAGTTTCTTTCAAGCAAGATTTATTTTTTTTAATGCCTATATTTGGTATTCACATTTCTGTCCAACACTCAAGTCTGTATTAGAGCAGAGGTGAGCAGTTGGAATTATACAGGTTGCATCTCTTATTTCCATGCTTCTTTTTTTCTTTGCAAACTAAACAATCACACTGTCCTGGACTTCAACCTAATCTCTTCATATTCTTGAACCTTTGTGCAAACAATGGTCATATGTTCCCACAACTCAATTCTGCAGTGCTTTCGCAAGTGAAAAACTCAGCTTGTTGGAGAAATATTTGTGATTCCCTGAGCCCATGTGCACACAGACAGACTGTGTGGATGTTTACAAAGAGTCAGATTCCCAAACAAATGCATTCAATTTTTTTCCTTCAAAAGCGACTTTCTTCACCTTTTCATATTTACATTCCCAAGCACACATTTACCCCAAAAGCTTAGACACAAACTCTCAAACTTCAATGCCAAACATGTTGGTGCTGTTCTGAACACAGTCCTTAGAGTATTCCATGGGTAAGGAATGCCTAATTTGCATCTCTATTCAGTATCTGTTAAGGATTTGTAGCTTAATTTCCAGTGGAACAATTAAGACAGTACTCTTAACAAGCTCCATGTGATCCAAGGGACTGAAATGACTACACTGATTATTTTCACGATTTTTTCAAGAGAAAAGGTAAGGGATATTCCATATCATATGATGGCAGTTCAGGTATAAAAACAAGGAAAAGGAGGAGGAAGAGAGAACATTTCTTATGTACAATAATTCCCCTCTGCAGCCCTGCTTCCCAGGAAGTGGCTGCATATTTCTTGCTGATGGGAAGTGGAGAATAATATCTTCCTTTTCTCTTTGCTGGTGCATGAGTAAACTTAGCTTTTGTTTCAGGAGCTTGTCTTATCTCAGCCTGTAGTTGTTTATCACTGTATCTTCTCTCTCTGAGCAGCTGGGGCTGGGGAGGGGCAGGATGGCTTAGCAGCCTGGAGCTGAATCTGACTCCACTTGACCTGACCCAGACACAGGGAGAGATTTACACCTGGACTCCACAGGAATCTGACAGACCTGGACATAGAGCAGCCTTCACTTGACCTTACCTGGACACAGGGGCAGACCTAGACCTGGATCTGACGGACCTGGACACGGACCAGATTTGACTGCTCTGGACTTGACTTCACTTGGGTTCTAGGAGGAAAAAAGAAAACCAAACCAAAAGCCCACCAGACCAAGGCAGAGCTGACATTTATCAGGAATTACACTTCCCCACAACAAGTCCAATGGATAGTCTGTACCAAAGCAGGCTGACAGACACTGACTGCACACTGTTATAATGCTTGAGCAGAACTGGCTGTCACAGACCACATCTTCCTCATCTCTCCTGTTGTATTCACAGAACTTGAAATATTCAGTTATTTCTGTAGCACAGTCTTTTGTTTTACTACTTTTTTTTTGTTTGTTTGTTTTCGATATAAAACCCCCTCTATTTTGCTAACAGATCTGAATTTACCCAGAAAATATGATTCAATTCACATTTCCCTTAAGACTAAAAAGAAAGCAACCCAGGTACAGCAATCCTCCAGCACTCTCACAGTTTGCAAGAAAAAAATAAATCATAAGAGATTAAAACTTTATTGAATAAGGACCACTTAGCACTTTTATCTTTCATTTCATGATACAGTCATGCATTATGTTCTTTACTGATTGTGAAGACGGTGGAGCAGATGGTGAAGGCCATGTTTAAAATTATGCACTCATTAAAATCATGTAAACTGCCCTGAGATTGTTCACAAGATAGCAGGTTATTTTCACTTCCAGAGGAGTTTGGCTCTAATGAAATACTCTGCTTTGCAAGGTGGTTAGAGTTCAAAATCTGCTTGTTATACCATCACAACGAAGTTTTGGGGTAACTGCAAAGATAATTTACCTATTTTGAGAGTGTGTGTGTGTGTTTGTATACACACACACTTGTTTGGAAAGGTTTATGCTTGCAGATTTAGAGAGGTGAGGCTTATGGTTAAAATTATATATGATGGCAAAAAGTACTCCTGCTCCTGGCTGCTTTATTTTTGCACCTTCTGCAGGAAAAAAAATGTCCTTTTTCTCTATTTTCTTCAGCACAGGATTATAGTATTAGCAGGCTTGCAGAAACACCTCTCCAATCCTCTTCCCTTACTCTGCCTACATTAGCATCATCCCAGCTCCAAAACACATCTTCTATTTAATAACTATCTGTCACTTCTGAAAGTAAGGAAGGTGCTACAACACAACACACTACAGAGGAGTCAGAGGATTTAAGGCGATAGCTATTGAAGAGAGATTTTATTTTGTTCCCAGTCTGTTTTTGGTAGGATTCTCTTAAGCTTTGCAACAAAAACCATGTGCTGTGTGGCACATGAGGTCCTAGTTCATGACAGCAACTGGTTTATTTCCTAATTGTAAAATGCTTTACCCAGTTAGGATGACATAATCACTCTAGGGACCCTTAAAGCTCCTGAGCCAAAAGCACACTGATAGAGGAGTCAGGTATGCCAGGGTTAACTACAAATAAAGCCTATTAAATATATGACAAACCTTTAAGACAAAGAAGTTGCATCCAATCTTTGACAGCAACAGTACAGAGAAACTTTATAGAACGAACAAAGGAGATGGCACCTAAAGCTTTGCTTCAAGATTGGAAGAAGAGGCTCTTTCAGTTTTGAGGCAGAAATACTCATTGCTCCCTTAGGCAGGAAAATATTCATTTGGAGTTCCTAAGGGAATTTTACACTTCAGTTATATTTTCTATTACATCAACCTAACAAAAAAATAAAAAAATGAACTAAAAAATAGTGAGTTCCCAGTAGTTCAACAAAAAGTAATTTCTAGAATGCCATAGTTTATATAAAAATAACTATATGTATAAATAGTGGTATGAACCAACTTGGAAAGTAACTTTTGATAGAAGCTGTTGGTAAGAACTTAATTTTTCAGCCTTAGAGTTTGAATGAAGGCTTTATTATTTTTTTAATGCAGCCCTCTCAATATTGAGAATTTTTTGAGATTGTAAATACAAATCCAGGAGGATCAAATATGGCATATAGATACAGAACATAACCCTGAAATCAAACCTTGCCCAAATATTTTTATTTTGAAAAGCAGAGAGAAAATGTATCTTTCCAAAAAGTATTTCTGGCTATACCACATTGACAGAAAAGTAGATTTTACACTTCAAGAAAGTAGATAACATAAATCCTATTCTTGCTTTCTAACACAGTTTCAAATGTAAGACATGCTATGTTTGTGTAAATTAACAATCATAAATTTCAGAAGAAAATTCCATATTTTAAAGATTAATACAATATAACATTAACACAAAAGCCTGTTAAGAGACCCTGGATGCTGTTAGAGAGGAATGTTTTTTCATAGGCATCTCATTAAAAAAATCCCAAACTTGAAATAATAGAGTGTGATAAGCACACTGGCAATAATATTTCAACCTTATTGGCAAAAATTTACTCCTACCATCTAGGCATCTTTAAGAAAATGAGTAATCTCCATTGCTAAATGATTTCCAGAACAATAAATTAAATTGCTAAAACAGGTAGGTTATAGCAGGTCGAGTAGTTTCACTTTAACAAGTGCATCTTTACATGTGAAAGCAACAAGTTTCTTATTAGTTGTAATAAGTACATTAATTTCCATGACCTCTTCGCCACTTGTCCACTTGCAGGTTTCAAACTGAGGTAATGCACAATAGCAGAGAATAATCAATGCATAGCTGAAATCATCTGGGAAATGCCAGAGAAATTACTCACTTTGGTAAACAAAGAATCTAGCCAAAGTTTGCTCCAAATAGCAGTTTGCCATCTTAGGGTCATGAGAAATAAGTGATTCATCTCCATTTTTCAGATGAGGAAAATTTAGTTGATGCAGGTGACAAATTAGACTATATCTATAAGCAGGAACACAGCCCAAAACACTTTGTTACACTCTTACTCTGCCCACTTGACCATGCTTCTATGGCCTTTAAAAAAATGATTGTCTCAGCAGCCATTGCCCAGCCAATTTTGTTTAAATCCCTGCTGCTCTGTCGGTGATCTAATCAGGACAGCAGCCAAGGCCTGCTCTGCCCACGGCTCCCGCAGCGCCCGTCTCGCCGGGAGCTGCAGCATAATGCACCTCCATAATGGATGGCTGAATCAAAAACAAAGGTGAGCTATTGGTTTGAAACATTCATCTTATCGATTTCACCCCCATGGGCTGGCAGGGGGAGCCTCTTAAGGGGTTGTTGGAGATCCAAGGTAGGCAAGGCCAACAAATGCTCCTACTGCTTACCATGAGTGTGGGCCTCACACTTCCTTAGGATGAGAAAAACAAACAAAAACTGACAAGGTTCTGTTTCCCAAGCATCCTCAATGTAAAACAATGATGCTTAACCCAGGATTTCTGTTTTTATATAAAAAAAAATTGATCACATGATGTGATCACATCAATTGCATTCTTAAGCATCTGAAGTTCAAAATTTCTCTGATAGTTGTACATCAAGTAATTATTTCCAAGATATGTGCACAAAAATTAATATATTAAACCAATGCCTACATTTGATGATTAAAAGCTACATCCTAAGAATAAGAGTTTTTCACAAAAAAAGAAATGAATATTTACATCAGTTGTGGTAATAGGGACAAGTTTAGCTGCCCTGCCTCAAAGCTCTCTTCTCAAAGACCATTTCTACTGACAAGAGCCCATATACTTTTCCTTAAAGAATGCAAACCTCTTGACTGAAGTCAAAGCTTTGGCGAGCACAAGTACTGCAACAATAAATATAAACTATCTAACAACACTGTTTGACAAGCACAACATCCTTCAGTGTTTGTACACACAGAAACATGCAAATATACACACAGAGCTGTCAAAAGATCTGTCCCCAGATGTTTGGGCAACTGCAGAGTTAATTGCATATCACAAAATGCTCATTACTTTGATTAGATACATGAAAAGAACTTTTAGCTATTGAGTAAATAATCTCACTAAAGATTCCTGGAGCTAAACACAAAGTGGTGATTTCCTGCAAATCTATATGCCTTTTGTCCATAATATACATTCACTGAGTTAAATCCCATAGATTATATCCACCAAGGGTTTTGACCTCTTTGGGACTGCAGGGTAGCAACCTTTTACTGTCTGGTGACTTCTCTCATTTGGTGAATGATTTTAAGGGCTTGTGTACCTCAGAAGGATATTGAAGGACAGTGTAGGGTTTGAATTTACAGCATACCACTAGGCAACAGAAAGTTATGGTCAGTCAAAATTATATTAAGTAATGAGTGTGTACAGGGAAAATTAGTAGGGAATGAACAGTGCATTGTAAATTCACAAATATACTTCTGTGTACTGTATGCTAACAACATTTCCCCCTTACAAACAAACTCTTCACCCTTTCTTGGTGAGAATAGTCCTAATTTTCCAGGAAAAGGAGCAAGTGCACATAGACTAAAGAGGCTTTAGGAATGTAAATCAGAGCAAAGAACATGTATGAAATGGAGGAAGGGTTTTAAGCCAGCCTGCTCAGATTGATTTGAGCTATTTTAGGAGCCAGTGAGAGCCGCCATCTCTTTTTCAGGGTTAATTCTACCAGAAGTACAGAGAGATTTCCAATCCTTATCAAACACTGAATTTCAACATAATATTAAATCAATATTCTCAGAAACAAAAAACATATTTTTGATCAATGAAATGTTATTGACTTAAAAAGGGAAAACATTTTATTTCAATTTACATTTTTCTGTTATTTTAATACACCAGACCTTTGAAATTAAAATCTGAAAGTTACTTTGATAATATAAAAGTGCTTGAAAAGGAAAAATCAATATAATTGGGCTTTTTTTTTTTCTCAAATCTTTTAATTTCAATGAAAGCAATATCCACCAACACCCAGCTTGAGACCTACAGTGCAGTGGACTAAAAACCTGTCAGACACCTGACAGAGAAATTTGGCTGCATGAACATCATCACAAGAGAGTCTGCTGGATGGGCAGCATCACACAGGCTTCAAATCCCTCACTCCACCAGCCCAGCAGCAACAAAAGAGAAAATAGATCACTGGATCAAACACCTCAACATCAGAGCAACACATAAAAGTATTTATTTGCATAAAGACAGAGCACAATGTCCCCTTCCCCACTTGCAGTTTTATGACCATAATCATTTGAATCACGAGTTTTTCTGAGAATTGTGCACTTCCCTGCCTGTGCCCACCCACCCACTTGCTTGGCAATTCTGAACACCTTATGCTTTGCCTAAAGTAAAAAAATATTATTATTAACAATAATAATAATTCTGATTCACATGTGGAAAGGGTGCAGAGTATTTCTGTTAGGAGAAAAGATACTGTAGTGGAAAAAGGGTTTTAGTTTTGTGTTAAGAAAAAGGTAAAACGAGAAAAAAAAATAAAACGTTCTACAAAATTTGGAAAAGGCAGCAGAGTTTGGAAGAGGCTCAAGTCAGAGTTTTAGCTTTGAAAATAGCTGATATTGCTAGCATTAATAACTGGCAGCAGAGTAATATTTGAAAGAATGGTTTGTTCTTTCTGTGAAGAAAAAGAAAATCTAGAAACACTGATGTTATATTTTGAATTTGATGCAATATAGCAATTCTTCCCATGATTACTTAGGCATTAATAAATACATTTCATTTTATAGGCTATTTATAAATTATGTATTTAAGTATACAGCATGTTCAGGAGAAAATGAGGCATTATTACTCACACTGAGTATCCTTCTGGGGAAATACATATTAGTAACTATCAGAATTTACTGCAAGCCATCAAGACAAAAAAACATTCAAATCAGTGGTAGCTTCAATCTGTACACAGTAGATATAAATCTGGGCTAGTGCCTTTCTCAATTAACTGGCTTGAATAGAAAATGCAGATGCTTTCTAAAATTTTGTCTCTGTTTTGTAATTAGATGAATTATAATTCTAATTATTTAGTGTAAGATAATTGCTATAAATATATAACTAGAAAAGAAGTTGTGCTTGTGGTGAATAAGATTTGTAATAACAATTTTTTTATACCATCATACCTTATGAAAATGTCATGCCTACTGAAAACAACTCTACCTAAACAAAATGAAGGGCTCTTTCAATGGCTTGTGTGTGATGTGACAGTGCAAAAACAATCTGGAGGGTCCTTACCAATAAGTCAGCTAAGTTTCACAAGACTTTAGAAATCCCGTCAACTACTAAATTCCAATGTTTCATCTTGATCCCAAGGCACATCAAATCCCATGAAAGCAGATAAGAATAAACCAAAAATCTAGTGTCATAAATATACCAGGATTTACCTTTCTTAAGGAAAAAAAATAATAATTTTCCAATCAGCATGATGCTTGTCTTGGTGCTATTACAAACCCCAGGCTCTTTGACATTCAGTCATCTAGAGTTCTAATACCTAGCTATATTTTGCTCAGTGTGAACAGTGATTAATTGATTTCTATGTGAAGTGTTTTAGCTTCCAGATCATCACCAACTCAAGCAAAAAAAGAAAAAAACATTCAGCTTCCAAAGTGTACAGGTTAAATTCTGGATTCTGATTAATTCAGGATGTTGGTTTTTTACCTAAGGTGCACACTACTATAATTAAGATACAATTTATCAACTAAAAATAGAACCACATTTTAGAGTTCTCCAACTCCCTCTTTTGTTTGCCTTTAAGAGACAGCTATGTATGCCTGCACATAATCAGAGTTACACAAGGTTTCCAGGTCCTTTCAGGTGGGCATTTTAAATACCTTCAGCTGTGGTGCACAGCTGATCAGATGAGCTCTGGGGCAAGGAGGGTAGGACATAGCTTAACCAGACCAAGCAAGCCATATCTATAATCTAACAGAAAAAAACTGAAGAAATAAATCAGCAGCACCAGTCTTATGCTGAGAAACATCACATGTGATGTTCTGCCAGCAAGCACAAATATAAGGCAACTTTCCAACTCCGTAAGAGTGACAGAAGTGCAATCCACATGCAAAAAACAAACATCAGAGGTGAAAGTTCCTGCTTCTGCCAGCACCAAGTGCCATTTCCTCCATCTGAAGAGGGATGTCTGGAAAGACAAGAGAAGCCACGCAGCAGTGAGCTCGGGAGAGTCTGGTGCCACTGCCTCGTGGGGAGCTTTCCAGGCAGGCTTGGGCAGGCACACCACACTGCAGTGCCCCAGGGCCACTTTGATCAGCCTCTAGGCAGGTTAGATGGGTAACTGCAAGGAGGTCTGAGTCGTCCTTGAAAGCATAATTGTAGTGCAATTATAAGCTCATTATCTCAGAGAACTGAGAAGCCAGTCTGGTCCATTCACGGTGGCAATGGAGCAGAGAAAGGGCAGCTCAAACATCCATTGGAATGCTGCCATTAGCAGTTGGGTGCAAAGTAAACACGGGGAAAGATGCACACAAGTGTTTTGCAAGAGAGGACATCCTCTAAAATTAGTGCTCTAGCATGAAGTGCTTATCAGGAGTTGATTTCATAGCCTGCCTTGAATTGCTTGTAACAAATGTTATAACAGTGTTCTGAAATATTAAACATGTACTCACTTGAAGACAAGATTATTCATGAACTTAAATGCTTGTTCTTACATTAACTGGAGTTATTCCGTGGATAATTGACTGAAGTTATTTACAGTAAAAATAACAGCCAAGGCACTAAACTGTGTCCTGGAATAAGCATTTATGAAATTCAAACACCAGCCATATGAAATATAGGCTAACATTTAAGTATCAGCTTGGTTAAATAAAGTTCTTTAAAAGTCCAAACACAGAATTAACAAACGCAAGCGTAAGAAGGCAATACTAAAATAACACAAAAGAGGTATCATTATTATTTTGAAGATTTTAGTACCTACTAAGACTAGTTCCACGTACAGAACCTAAATATTTCTCCCAGGATTTTGTCTAAAAAACCCCAAAAACCATGAAAAAAACCCAACACAATAAAAACCCCAAAAACAAAATAAAATAACTAAAAAAGCCCAAAAACCAAACCCACACAAAAAAGTCAACAAAAAAAAGCCAGCATTGTGACAGGCATAGAGTCTATGAATTTTCAAATATTAAATAAATTTTTTAATCTGCATTTTTCCCCTTAGAAGTAAAAATTATTTTATAAATAATAATCAAAAAAGTCAATAATAAGAGAAGATTCTCATTTTGTCTCTGTTGGGGTAAAATATTGATAAGAAATATTTTTGGTCAAAATTTCTATTATTCTTTTCAGGAAATTCAGAACTACCTTTTGTTCAGTTATAAAAAAAAACCACCAAAACATGTATTAAAAATGCAATTTTCACCTAAACTATGACCAAAGTACTAAAACTGATGCCAAAAACAATCTAGGCAAAAAAAATAATCTCTTTTGTAACTTTCTTAAATTACAGACCTAGCATTAATAACATTTTGGGAAAAAAAAGAAAATAATCACTTAAGATATTAGATTTGTTTGTCTCAACTTAGTCTGACTTTTGAAGAGAACCACTTTGTTGGAGGTTGTTCACATTGGAACCATTTCAAGTTGCCTTAAGTGATGAGAAGGAAAAATTAGGACAAGATTTCATTGAGCAGGATGAAGTCTTGGAATTTGTTCATTGTTGTTTATAATCATGCTTAATATAATTATATCACATTTTTAATAATGCAAGAACACTATGTGCTAAAAACACAGAACAAGAAAATCTGTACTACTGATAACAACTGAAAAATTTCTCTTCACAACTACATTGTGCAAAGATGTGACAAATAAAGGACTAAGTCACCTTTAAGATGTCACATAAAAGCTTAGAAAAAAATTCTTTGTAAAATATCCGTCTAACACTTAGAATATCCAAGTGAATTAGACTTTTGAGTCATCACAGTAGCCCATATGATGTGTTTAGTTCCTATGATGTGCTTATTTTATGCTGCTTTAGTTGTCCTCATAGTGGATTTAAGAAAAAGACCTTGTTGAAGGTATTTTTTTTTTTTATTGCAGGCAGCATTATAGTTTCATCTTGCTATATGTTTGCAAAACACAAATTTTCTGAGTGAAGAGATGTAATGTAATAAAATGTAAATGTAATAAAAATACATGGAAAAGGCATTATGAAAATATCAATGAAAAACACTTAGTTAAAAACTAAGTTTGTTAGTTAAATAGCTCTGAAGTGTTAGTCTGGAAACTAATAAGATACTCAAATCAAGTTTGCACTTAATTTCAGTATCTATGTCCTGGCATATCGATTTCAGTTCCAACAGATAGCAAAAGTCTCTAAAATTGTTTTAAGCAATGATTTTCTGTTAAGAGCTTATTCTCATTAAAGGATTTCTTCTGAGATAAAAATACATCACTATCCAATATTCCAAGGACAAATCCTTCCCTAACTATCAAGGGGGAGAGAGGTGAATGAAATATCTGCCACAGCTGTTGTAGAAAATCACAGGTTCTACTTGGTCAAAGCAACACCTGCCTAGTTCAGTCTATTACATGAATGTCCTTACAAAAGTCTGCAAAGAGTTACAATACAATGACTAAATCACTAGATATATTTATATATGCCACTCCTGGATAGTGTGGCAAGCTGCTCAAGAGAATAAGCATTGTAATAGAAATCCATAAATCAGCTCTGGTGTGTTAGGAGTTAGGTCTGACCAGTCAATCAAATAATCTGAGAGCACAGTATCCAACACAGTTTCAAATAGCCTTCTTTGGAAATTGATTCAGTATTGAATACATCTGGATAACCACAAGTAAGTGCTCCAGTATCTAAAAACTGATACCCAGGTGTTTAACTGCTAAATTATCTTCTTAGTGGTTCAAAGTATTCTATTCCTCAGGACTACTATATTAAACATACAAAACTTCCTGCCCTTGTTTCCTATGCACTTCTTAAAGAACAACATACTCAGCTCAGCATCTTTGTTATCCCTGTCTGAATTGAGACATTTGATAGGTTGAAGCTAGAAAGAACTACTTCTTTAAAAAGATCCTTCTTTCAAAATAAAAACAAAAAAAACAAAAAGAAATGTAGTTCCCTGTCTCATCTATTTACTTTGTTCTTTTCAGAAGAATTTTGTTTTTCAATGGAAGTATCAAGGAGATAATCATACAAAGAATAGCAGCATGGCCAAGAAACCTCGTGGTGACTCTTAGAAGTCAGAAGAAGAGAGATTTGCTACATTGCCAGGAAGCAACACAAATTGAATCCCCCCAACCAAGTTTATATATTGTGTCATCTAAATAACCTCTGTACTGCACTTTTCAATGCTAAAGTTAAAGGAATGTCTCACTGAGTGACTAGAATGCTGGCTTCCTTCATCACAGCACACTGTGGTGATGCCTTAAGTTTTAGCTTTCATGTTATCCAGATTCTGTACTGCATTAGTACATAACTTTGAACTTCATACAAAGTGTTAGCAAGTTCTCCTCAGTGTGTGATCTCCTCACAGACAAAACAATCCTTTTCCAGCCTGAGAACCAAGGACACCATTGCAGCTTCAGGCCCAAAAAGTACAAACAGCAAATTGAGGAGGGCAATCTGGGAGGATGGGACTTCATTACCTGAAGCTGTAATTGGACAATTAACCCCAATATGTAAATGGAACAAAACTTTAAAAAGTGTGAACACTCATGACCAGGTGTCCATCTTGGGGGGAGCCTCAGCTGAGCTCTTGTACTGCCCAAGGTGTATCCTTTGAATACCTTTCAATAAATACTCACTTTATTCCTTTCACACTATCTAGCCTGTTCCAGGTAGCCTCTCCAGGCATCACTGTCCAGAAGAAGGTGACAAACCAGGTGTTTACAGTCACTTCCAAGCCAGCAAAAACCTCTTTCCATAACTCTGAGAAGTTGCTGAGGCACTTGATAATTACAGATGACAAAACACTCAGCATAATAAAACTCAACTGATAATCCCTCTGTTAATTCAAGCACTGGTCTACTGAAACACTTCTGTCTCCAACAATTACCCACCTTTACTACTGCAAGAGCCCAATAAACCCTCATCAGCTTCTTTCAGATATTCCATGTCTGAAAAGTGTAACTTTTACTATCTCCAATCTCCAAGAAGGAACATGTGGGAAAAGCCAGTTCAAACCTGCTGCTCTAATAGTTATCCAGTTTTCATGTGTTCTGTATTTACAGAAGTATTTACAGCCCCCATGCTGGTCTGTTGGAGTCTGGAATACAGAGTGTGTAGCCTTGTTTCTGATACTTAGTTATAAGATCTAGAAAAACACTGAATTGCATATAATATAAAATTCATGAGCATGTTTTCATGGTGATACATGAAAACAAATGTTAAAGTTAGAT
>NC_031768.1:107121433-107303089 GCF_001522545.3 Parus major
TACCAGATTGCAAAGATTATCCTTGTGTAGCCAACCTGGAGAGACCTGTTAAGTTTTGTGATGACCTTCTAATAAACATGAGAAACAAGATTCTAACGAGCTCGAGAGTTTTCTTTGAATCATAAGAACTGAGATAAGCAGAGCTCTCCACGAGATAGGATCCCAAAAGAATTCAGTCCAAAGGAGGCTGAGAAATCCAAGAATAAAAATACAGAAGAGATGCAGCAGAAACAGAGAAACAGAAAAAGGACTTTTTAGAGAAAAGTTACACTGGTCTGGCTGATTCGGTGAGACATTTGCATCACTAGGTGATCCATTCAGATGTTGGTACCTCTTTTCTAAATCAAAGGCCATCCTCTGGTCTCCTTGCTGTTGGGATACTCAACTTCTTACCCTTATTCCCTGAGTTTAGTGGGCACATTACCCTGTCCCTCTCCACTGAGCCTTCTCCCATTGTTGGGGTTTATTTAGAGAGTCACAATCCACACTTAGGGGTTTAGACAGTCACAAGTACAAGGCAGGTCTTAAAATATCAGCAGCCACCATGCCATTTGTGTCTTGTTTTTTTTCTTTTCCAAGAGAAAGCACAAGGCTTTACCCAAACAAAAAAAAAAAAAAAAAAAGGGGAAAAAAAAATCCATAGGGTTTCCATGGGTGGCAGCAGCTGTTCCAGTGCAGAAAATCATTAATAGGAGGACTTGATTGAATCTCACTACTAATCCATGATTCTGAGGACAGTGTACACAAGTCCTTAGCAGCATTACTGAGGGAACTGAAATATATGCACTGCTACCAGATGGGTTTAGAGAAAAAAAAAAGTGAAAAAATACCTGTTGGTCAACATTGTCATAAAGTTATTCCTAGTTGAAGAAAGCCCAACAAAGCACCCCTCCCTAAGACCCTGGTTCGAGCTACATAAGTCACCATCTGATGTGAGGTGTTCATAAAGTCTAGCTCTTCGAGACTCTTAGGTTTCTTAATTCAGGGTAAACCTCTGCTGATAATTAATTTGGTTTCTGATGAGTATTTTGTACTGCTTGGATGTCAAAAGAGTCTCCTTAGGGCAGGGGCTTTTCCCCAGTTGCCAAGTACTTTGAGATTTTCCTGACAGTACTAAACTTAGTTCTCCTTATAGAGAAACAGTAGCCAATAACCTATTTCCCTAGTGAATGAGTAAAGGAATAACAGGTTTTTATCTCAAAGTGGGAGAAAGGAGGAAATACAAACCCCTGGCAATGCTAATCTTTGATTATCCTTAGCTGATAAGTGGTGTAGACTTTTCTCCAGGCAGCTGTGGTTTTTGGTTGGTTTTGTTTTGTTTTTTTTAATTTTTTTTTTTTTTTAATTAAACTTTCTTCTGAAGCAGAAATTAGCAGCAATTAATCTTATAAATCGTCCTCTCCTCCAGGTAGCTAGTCCTACCACATACATCCTTCTTAGTCACTCTCTTACATATTCTGTACAATGAAAGATTGCCTGAAGCTTTATTTAAAAGGCCCTCTAGCAGCAGATGACCAGAAAGTCTCCTAAAAGTACTACCTTTAACAGCATATCATGGATAGAAGTTTGGCAGCTGTCAGAGGGGATTGATTTATTTCATGAGCGTCTCATTTCACCAATAAGCTCATTTCACCAATAGAAATTAAAGCTGCAGGGTTATTGGGGTGATTTTTGTTGGAGGATTTTTTTTTGTTATTTGTTTTTCCCCCCTTCTACTTTGTGAATTTTTTTTATGTGGCCCTTATCTTTGTGGGCTAAAGTTATTATGCCTTCCAAAAATCATAACATTAAAAGTCTAGATTTTTAAAATTCATTTTCTAGTTGTAATAAACTTGGAAATGTTTTAGCATAATTTTAATATTAAGATTGGATCACTTTCTAAATTCAGCATGTATTTCTTCACCACAGTTGATGAAATGAAGAGTGAAAAAAATTCCATTTTCACATGCTAAGGAGATGTCATTTACTGAGCTTAGCAGAAAAAAAACCCAAGTCATTTTAAATCCTGTCAGATTTTGTATCTGTTCTATCCTAGATCTGTAGGATCTCAGTAGGACTACCTCTCAAATTAAAAGAGACTGATGCTGTCACTTCTGTAACACTTGCACTGGAACTTAAAAAGAAAGCCATCTCTTATTCTTCACATCTGCTTTTCCCCTCATTCCACTGCGGTGAAAAAGGAATAATCACCACTGTGTCTTTTAGAAACAGTCACCTCTACAGAAGGAAGATGTAGAGTGTAGGTCACAAGAGCACATTCCCAGAGCAAGTTGGAACGAAACCCAAATTCTTGAGTTTTATCATCTTGTTACAAATATTTTGTCAATAGGTTTCAGAGGTTTATCTTTCACCCTTATTACAGCAGCTAGTCCTCTCAAAGGACTGAGCACTACTATCATCAGTCAGTTGGAACATACTGTAGGTGACAGAAATAAATATGATTGGTTTCCACAGTTACAAAATTGCTGTTGACTTGTATCGGTAGCAATACGGTTCCACATAATAGAATTTCTAGGAGGGATTAGTTTGCTTTCCTAAGCAATGAAATAACACATATTTGAGTGTCCAAAGAAAGTCTTGCACTTGGAGCTCAAAGCTATTTTTTCTCCTATATGTGCACTTGTCTGTCAAGATGGATTTTTTTGATTTTTTTTTTTTTTTACTTTTTGCTTTTTTTTAGGAAACTGGGAAAAACTAAAGACATCTTATAGAAAGTTCCAATGTAAGATTAGTTACATATAACTAATAATATTCTATATGCCTACCTATAAGAAATTCAGCTAAAAGAGTTACTACTGTCCAACCCCATATATTCAACAACACAAAGTCATGATGAAATTTTACAAATAAATTTTTATTTCTATATTGGAATCTTATTTGTCATACAGCTCGGCTTGCAAACAGATTAACATGAAATGATAAAATATCATCAGATTCCTCTGCTGTTCTCTAAAATAAAGAAAACAGACACTACCAAAGCACCATAAAGTAACCATCCATGTTACAGATATATATTTCAGGAACCAAGAGATAATAATCAGCCCTGTGATTTCCACATGCAAATAAAAATCAGGATTCACTCAGTCCAAGTCAGAGGAGCAGTAGCTCCTCTTCTATTTCCTACATCTGGCAGCCAGCATGGTGAAATGTAGTATTTAAAATTGTAAAGATCCAGAAGATCTGCCCAAGTCCAACAAATTAATCTGACTTTCATAAATCAGGGAACTTCATAGGCACAACAACCAGTGCAACCATGGCAACACTGACTTACAAATTTCCATATGCTCTACCATCACAAGGTGTCCAATCATTTGGGCACTTTTATCACAGAAATGTTTATATGGAAGCAAGTTAGAAGAAACTGAACTTGTTATTTAATCATTTGCATTCAACAGTACTTGAAGAAGACAGAAATAGCTGTGTTGTATGCCTCATAAATGAAATGGTTAGACATTATGACCAGTTCTTGGGAAAAAAAACTCACCAAATTCCTGATGCCATATGCCATGCTTCTTCTGCCAGGAGGAATACTTTCTAAAAAAAATTAATAATTCAGTTGGACATCAAAACAGCATACTTCTGTAGTAGGGGATTTTTCCCTCAAATTTTATAATCCAGTTCTTTTCTCTTCCTCTTTCCATTATATTCAGTCAAGTTTTTGGTGTATTTTTGTTTTTCTCTTTAGACCAAGTGAACAAGCAAAGCCAGCCAGAGAGCCTGCCCTTTGAAATGGGCAGTGCTGTATGTCTAATTTGGATTAGTCATGCATCCATTCCAAACTAAAAGCAATGTTTATGCTCTTTTTTTTTTTTTTTTTTATTATGCTTTGGCTCTTCAGCAAGTTCCATATTCATTAACACAAGCTGGCAGATAGGAATTTAGGCTGGTGTGGGATTTATTCAGGAAACAGACGCTGTAGGAGCATGAGGGAACATTTTTTTCTTGTAAGAGTTGTGCACACCTTCTCATGTGGATTTGAGAGACATTTTATTTGCATAAACAGCTGTCTTCTTACCTCATTTCTGCAGCAGCAAATAGTACCATGCAAGAAAGCTGCCATAAGAGATCCTGTTCTTATTCTTCAAAGTACTCCCTCCACTTCTCTTTGCATCTGGCTCTTCAAACTTAAAAAAAACCAACAAAAAGTCACAAAACAAAAAAGAACTGCCCAAAAAAACCCAAAATAAAAAAATATAAAAGAAACCCCCACACAAAACCAAGCATTGCATTACTTATTCAGTTATCACTTATCATCTGTACAGCAAGAATGAGGCATTGGGATGTAATTCCAGTCGATATTTTGAAGGCAAACATCAGTATATTTTTAACTTTTCACCATGCCAAAAGATTACTGTGACAACTGTAATTGAGAAACTAGACTAACTTTCTAATAATCATCAGGGAAGGATTCTATCAGTTAAACAGGAGAATTTTGAAAGACTAAAATACTACAGAGCACTTCTAGAATTCGAAGAGCTATAAAAATAGGAAGTATAAGTTAGAACTCCATCTCTGTAAAGACTATTTTAAAGGTAAATAAAACAGATATATGGCAGATATATGTTTCAGAGAATGGAACAAAACAGAAATATGTTCTAGGACAAGAGAAGGGAACAATAGTGGACTTACTCTGTTTCACTAAAATATTTTAATGAATTTACCTCCCCAAATTCTCTTTAATCTCAGGAACTAAGGTCTTTGTGAGAAGTATTTCTATCAAACTCATTTCTATAGAGTACAGATCAAATATTCCTGAAGAAAGAGACACAATTCTTGTAGTATCTCAGTCTTTGATGGGAAACAGCCAGTGGCCTCTAACACTTCATTTACCATAGAATCCTAGAGTAGTGCATGTTCAAAAGGACATTAAAAGTCATCTAATTCTAATGCCCCTGCCATGGGCAGGAATTAAATAATTTTTTGCACCATTTACTGCTGAGAACCCTGAAAACAAATAAATAAAATAGTCTGTTTTAAATAAGCAGACTAAAAATTCATTGGGGGGAGAAAGAAGACCTTATTCATGCATTGATGAATCAAAATCAGCAAAGCACCCCTAGCATCACAAAATACTGAAAGTGCCTTAAAATGAGCTAAGGTTGGAAGGAATTTTAAAAAAATCTAGATTTCTTTTTCCACTTATAAAATAAACAAATATTTTCACATGAAAACAAAAATAAGTTTGCTATCTTTCCTTAAAGTTTCTTTGAGAGTTGCTACTTTTTTGTATTTCAGATGTTAAAAGATTATAAGAGCACCTAAGTGACTATGGTACATTAACTTCAGTGAATTATTGGTCTGTTCAAATTGATTCTTTCCTTTTACAGACAAGAGAAATAATATTTAACAATTTCATCAGAATCTTCCCTGAATGTGGGATAATCACAAATAATTTGCTTAGGCAAAAGCTCAGAAAATATATAAAAACAAGTTTGTATGTTAACATTCTGATGAAAGTAATACTTACAAAGCAGCTTCCAAGATAAACATGTCAAATTTCTAAAACAGATTTGTGAAATTCCTTCACTTAAAAAAAAAAATAAAAAAATCCCATAACTCTGTATGAAGTTCTCTTGTATTCCTGATTCTGTGTTCACTCTTACATTGTGTTGGGACTAATAATGACATTTTAGGTATGCTCTGTATTCAGGACAAGCCTCAAAGGACAGTTGCAGGTGGCACAACAGGAGCTGTGGCACAACCACTCCCTTTTGAGGCAAGGGGCTTGGATTTAGCCTGGAGTTTCCAGACTGGTACTACACAACAAAGTTGAGCTCTTTGATTTGTTTTCAGTCACAAAAGGTCCTACCCCACATCATTTGTTAATGTTATTTTCCACCCCCCTCAAACCAGAACACATGTCTTAAGACTTGTTCAGTTTCAGACGAGTGCCATTTGTGAATTGTGCAACCTTAAAGGTTTATCTGCCTCAATTCAAATTCACATTTCCTCTCTTGCAGCCAGTCCAACTTGCTGTGAACATCTCAAACAGCAGGTAGTTACTGCATTCATTTTTAGCTGTGCTGGAAACCATCATATCATAGGCATGGCCAAGAAACCCAGGCAATCCTGTCACAGCCTGAAAGTCTCTTTCAGAAGTGCTCTGGCATTAAAGACATGCTGAGGGGAAGCCAGTTGAAAGTGTCATCCAAACAAGGTAATAAACAGATAATAACACACATTCTGTAGCAAAGGGTAGCTGCCAGGAAGCCTGCTGAAACCTCAGAGTTGCAGATCAGTCTCTCCTGACAGACCTCCTTGACTCTTGCAAAAGGCACAAAAAGATCCACAGAAGCAATTATTTTTTTCAAGTATCAATAGTGTAACTTTCACATAAGATCTTTGGAAATAACCCAGTAACTTCTATTCCATTAAATTTTCTTTTTTTATCCTCCCCTCTCTTCCAAAGATAAAGGAAGTTTGAAGAAACAGGACTTACAGATGACAACCTTCATGCCTCACCAGGAAAATCTCTTATGCTTTATTTCACTGACATTCAGATTTCTCTGCCACCTGCCATACACTCTAATGACATTTTAAACAGAGATGGATGAATGATCTTTCATATTCTGAACAAAATGGGCACAAATGCTCTAAGTTATTCCCTGTCAAACTTTCTCTGATCTTCAAAGAATCAGGTCTTGGAATTACACTGCCTACTGTTCCAATATTTCTTACTGGTACCAGCAATTTTTTCTGTACTTAAAGTACTGTTTAAGAACAGAGATCTGGTTATGATTAACTTCTAGAAGAAAATACCTAATGTCATTTAACTGTGACACTCTTTCCATCACCTCCTGCATAGTGAATCTGAACACTGATGTTAAATTATGACGTAGTTTCAGCTCTCACAAGTTTTCCATTCTTCCCCCTTATTATTTCTTTCCTCTCTCATTCAACATTTGTACAGTACACTTGGAAGATAGATCTGATCTGGCTTCTCCATTCACATTAGTATTTTTACTCATTACTGTATCGTTTCATAAACACATCAGTGGCACAGAGGTAATTGTAAATCAAGTCACTTCTTTGATTCTCACATTTGCTATGGCTTTTCTTAGTGCAGTACCTAACTCTAATTGAAACTGCTGATAAATGTGAGCCTCTTCTGCCAACAGCTATCCTCTTATTAGCTTTTCCTTCAACATTCTATATTTGCAAGGCTCAGCAAAGCTGAACTGCAGCAATAAAGCCTCAGCTGTTTTCCCTTGTTCCCAAGATCTATGAAATGCACTCCAGATTTCTTGTACATTCATCTGTATATGTAGCAGCATGCATACATATCTGCATATACAGTATTTTGTCTATGGTTGAGTATTAGAACTCACTTTCATTTAAATCTTTTGGGATTTTTTTCTCTCCATAGTGAGGGAGAAGGAAGAACCTTTCATTTCCTGAAATTCCTCTATATATAACTTCAGCCCAAATGGACAGTTAATAACCAGTCCCAGTTTGCACAACATTCAAACAACCTAAAAAGAACTTAAAGGGACATCTAGGTGTAGTTCTCTTGGGTGAATTAGGTGCAATTTGAAGATTTCAAAGTAATTAATTTCACACTGAGGCTAAAAAGAAAGAATAGTCTCATTTCCATATCAGAAAGAGTAGCCCAAACAATTTGAGGGATCTTTGTATATGCACACAAAGAGGAAAAAATATACATAGAATGACAGCTCTGCTTTATCAATTTAGGGGGCTATTTTTTTAATGTTCTGGGTGACTCAGTCTGGCAATGCATGAGAGAATTCCTTTATTCAAGGAGTTTCTCTTTCCTCAGTATTTTTTTGTTCTTGGAGGGCTGCAGCACAGAGAGCAGCACCACACAGAGTTACGAATTGTTCTAGTAAAAAGGAGCTTTCAGAGCCAAATGGCTATTTTGTTAACATTTTAGACCAACATATTGACCTTGCAATATAAAAAGACTAAAACAGACAAATATTTTAAAACATTTTGTTTTATGAGCTTCAGCACAGAAATAACCACCCTTCATAAAGTCCACATCTGAATGAGAGTCAGTACTCCCTCAGTGCTTTCAAATTTGCTGGAATGTTACATTTCATACTGCTTAGTTTTTAATGCCTCATTCTGCTCCCAAGTCCAATGACAGAAGTCACTTGGAGCCGTGTAATCATTTTATTACAGGCACCTCTGTTCTTGCATTTCTCATCATTCCTCTTATTTGTTTGTTACAGTCAATTGTTACGCATTGCTTCAAATTAAATTGTAAGCAATTTGGGGAAGTACCACAGTGGATATTCACAGAGTTCATTAGCATAAGGAAACCAAACCTTCTGTGTTCTCCTGTTGTCAGTGAAAAGGTAGAAATGGTTTCAATTTCCTTCTCACTCCGGAACTAACACCAAACTTCTCCAGAGCTGCAGCCTCTCCTTTCACTGGCAACAGGAGAAGCCTGTGGAAACTAATTGTCTCAGAGTGAAGTTACTAAAATGCAAATAAGAAAATAAATACACACAAGAATAGCCATAATGGTCTGTTCAATAATCTATCCAGCACAGTGTGCTGCCTCTCATGGCAAACTCTAGAGACTAGCTGGGGAAGCAAAAAAACCCAAAAAACAACAGTTATGAGAAAATAATTTCCTCAAGTATTCCCTGAGCTTGCAACAGAGACACTTCCTCAACTCAAGGTGGTCTCTCTGTATTCAGGGCCTTTGATGGATTCTATCATCCCACAAGTTTCCTGTTTTCCCTGCTTGGCTCATTGTTAATTTTAATATTCTGAGTACTCTCTGTGTCCCTTGCTACCAACCCCTTGCCTGGAGAACCACCTCCTCTCTCTTGGCTGAGCCTGCCATGTACCTGGTTCATGTAACATTCTAGTTCTATCTCCAGACCCCTCAAGTTCCTAAATTTCCATGGGTACACCTTTAGGCTAGAGGCAAATTTGCAGGTACTGCATGTTTACTTCAGAATCATGATTTAGTTTGTGTTTTACAAAGAGGGTGTTCTGCATAGGCAAAAGCACAGCTCTGAGAAACAAGACACTAATTCAAGGAAAAGAGTATGGAGAGAAGAGCCAACTAAGCAGACAGTTTTCCTTGACCAAGCAGAAAACCAACAAATGGCAAACAGCACTTCTTATCATAGAAAAATCGATAAGCCAAGTCAGAAGCATAAGATTCCATACTACTACCACCACTGAAAAAAAACCCCAGTACATTTATTATAATGTTAAACCAGTGTTATGATACCAAGATCCTCCTAAGATGTTACTTGTGACAGTCAAAATCGTTTTGATCTGATCGTAATGAACTCGATACTTTTTAACACTGGAGAGAAAAAGTCAGCAAGCAGGTGGTTTTGGAATAAAAGCAAACAACCAGCTCTTAAGTAAAGAACACCAACAGTTTTCTGCTCCTCAACGTTCCCTAAAATATGTCAGTTTGGTATTTGATGCTTAAAAAATCATTCCAATATACTTACTCACCAACTGTTTTGGATAACAACATTTGTTGACTTCATTTCCAGGAAGAGGAGCCTAACATGCATGACAAATGAGTGTAAATAAGACAATGCAAATATAAACCAGTAATTTTGGTATTACTACAGCATTTTATCATGCTTAGTGATGGAAAAGAACAGTACTGAAATGTTCCTGAAACTAGAAAGTTCCAAACTGTTGGCAACATTTTATGATGCTGGTATAAGACAGAGGGAGTGGAACAAAGACTCTAAGGAGTGATAGACAAAGGTGATCTGGAAAAACAGAGAAAAGCAGGTGTCCTAAAAAAACTCTTATCTGTTTTTACTTTATCATTTATATCAGACATATGAAGAAGGTAGTTTTATACTCTTTATTACTGAAAGATATGAGCACCCAGACTAATGCTCATGGAACACTAGAATACTGCACCAGAATACTGTTCTTTATTTCCAGTTACAAGTATACAAATAGAGGAAATCTTTTCTGACCTGAAGAATATATTTCTAAAACCTGAAGGACATCTAAAATGACATCAGCACCACTTGATTGAACCTAATAATTTCCTAGGAAGACCTTTAATTTATGCAATTTCTTCTGTATCTGGGGTTTTTTGTTTGTTTGTTTGTTTTGGTTTTTGTTTTTTCTGATTATGGATAATTAGAAAAGGTCTGACAAGTTCATTTGAGAAAAACTTGAAGGCTCCTGACCCTGCAAGCACAGTACATGTGCCCAACATCAGCATGTCAGTGATGCCATTCAAACCAGTGAAACTACTATCATGCTTTAAATAAGAAAAACTGGAAAGAGATATCTGCAATGTCAGAGACTCAGCCTCTAAAAAGTTTCTTCCTTTATATAGGCTCAATTTTCCAATTGCTAGAAGAGAAGAGACAATTATTAGGAACAGTGAACAAAGTTCTTTTTTTTTTTTTTTAAACAGCAGCATCACAAAAGTGTCAACACTGTAGCAAGGCAGCTGATGTGGAACTGAGAATAAAATAAAATGAAAGAAAACCTCCAACCCCCAGAAAAACTAAAACAGTCAAAGAAAGAAAAAAGTCAGCTTAAAGAGAATTCATAGACCAGAAGAAATACCTCATGACAAACTGCCTGAGGAAGAAGTGGAGATACTTAAAGAGATGCTGATGTTTTCAGAGACAGAAGTAGGAAGAAGAAAAGGTTGAAAGTTGTGAATCTGAATCCCTGAAGGGAACATTAAGCTAAAAAAGTCTATTCAAGCACATTAAGGCAGAGCTTATTTGTACATTCTGCAGCTGAAGCAAATATTCAGAACCCAGGAAGATTACTACTATTTAAAATGTTATAAAGAAAATCTCATATAGGCTTGTCAAGTAAGACAAGAAAAGACAAGACGGAGGAAACGAGGATTTTGCTGTTCAAGGTTTCAAGCTAATGTACTAATCACCAACTCCCCCTTCGATTCCTTCCTCTTCTGTAGAGCAACTGGCTAAGTGATAGGATGAGGTAAGTTTCCCAAATGGTCACACTTTTACCTGAAGGAACATTTCATTTACTGTATGTTTTATGTTAAGTACAAGTAATTTTATGTTAAAAGGATCCTCTAGGGCTTCTGTGATGAAAGACTCCAAGATTACCTGCTACTTCTCTCCCTCGCCCCCAAGCACTTAACTAAGAATACTCTGAGACATACAGGTACAGCAACTCCTGCCATACCGTGCACAAGAGAATCAATCTCAAAGCAGAGGAAAAAAGGAAGAAAAACACCAACCATCTGATTACCAATATCAAGCCTGCCCCACAGAAATGTACTATGAAATTATAAATTCACTCCCCTTGGTATTCCTTACCTCAGAATTAAATAAGCACACAAGGCCTGTGTGTGCTGTACCAAAGAGCAGGACACCCTGTTGGAAGGGTGAAAGATGGGGGGCCCAGGGGATGCATTTCTCAACCCTACTGTTGAGCAAAAGCAGTTATTCAGTGCTCCAGGTAAATATCAGGCTGATAATCAAGAAGGAGGGGCAGATAAAACCTTCCTAGGGCAGCTGGGAAAAGTCTCACTCTCACAGGAGCTGTCTCTCATGTGCCTCTGTTGTCTGCTGGTCAATTTAATGGGTCAGAGGAAATCCAGATGCTCAAGATACCAAGAGGAATGAGTAGGATCAACAGTATTGCAGTCCTTGAATGCAAAGAGAAGATTTCAGCCTCTGCAGGGACCTGCTTGGAAGGATCCCATGGGAAACTGCTTGCCAGGGCAAAGAGAGCTGGCTAAAGTTCAAGGTCAGCCTTATCAGAGCACAAGAACAGTTTGCAGAAATCCAGCAAGGCCAGCACAGATAAAAAGGAGAGCTCCTGGCTGAGTTCAGGCACAAAACAAAAGGACACAGAATCCAAAAGCAGGGACAGCTGCTTGGAAGAAACACAGAAGCTGGCTGCAGAGGTGGGAGTAGAATCAGCAATGCGTAGCTGGAGTTCAAACTAGCAAAAGAGAAGATGGGCAGGAAGATTTTCTGCATGTACAGTGCCAGAAAAGGAAGCCTGAGGAGAGTGTTGGCCCTGCTCAGTGAGGCAGTAATTAATCCCAGTAACAAGCAACAATACTGCAGAACCCAGTGCCTTTTCTACAGCAGTTTTCACAAATCTCAACTACCAGACAAGTACTCATGTATGAACCAATTTATTCTGGAGTTCTTCATAGTGCAGATATTTTCATCCATTACCTGTCATTTACCACATGCCAACACATAGCACAGAGCTGTGTCACTGACACATAAAAAAATAACCCTTTCTTATTAATATTTTCATGTAAAATTTGTTTGCAAGGTCATGGCCACAGACTTAACACCTTCTGGTCATATCAAAACAGGTCATTTTCCATACTAAAAAACTTGTAAATTTTTTAAAACCATTTCACAGTTCTAATTAGGTGGTCTGTATCTGCCAACCTATTTCTCAAGAGACAGATATAATTTAGTAATTTGAATAATTTTCTATGCTGATCTCCCACCACATAACCAGCAGAAGAGCCATGCAATTCACCAGTGCCTGACCAAGCCACTGAGAAAGGTCAGACAAGACTGATAAAGTCATCCAGTGATCAGTTTTATTCCATTTTTGTTCATGTGGTGGTAACATCTGGAGGGCCACTGCCACCTTTGCTCAACAAAGGCAAGTAAGTCCCAAGGCTATCAGCAGCCAATTTTGGCATCATGTTCAATCCTGTTCCTCTATCATTTCTATACTGATTATTTAGTATCACTGTAATAATTTGTTTATTTATATATATATATATAAATTTTGCTTTCTAAAAAGCATGTTTAAAGCCAAAAAGCCCAAATCATTTGGATTTTAATACATCCTTGCCTGTTTTGTGTTCCAAAACTCAGTCTCAGCATCCAAAAAACACAAAGCCTGTTGCAACATTGGGTCTGAAAGGGAACACTGACAAATACTAGCAAGATTTTCTAGGTGGACAAGTTCATCCTGTGTTCAATATCCCAGCTCCTGACATTTGTTTTCTGAACTAATACATCAGACAAGCCATACACATAGAGAGAAGTTGTGCCAACAGAGCCAGATATGCTAATCTAAATTTTGTACCAACACACATTTCTGACAAGGGCCCAAAAACTTTGTGGACATGGAGAGAAAGACAAAGGTTTTAAAACTTCTTGCTGATTCAGAAAGATCACTGGCCAAATATATTCTCTCTCACCCATCTGTAGATATAAGTAGCTGTTTAGGGTTTCATTGGGGTTTTTTTTATTGACACATTGAGATACTGATTCAAGTCTGGAAGAATGCTATGGAAAAAAATAGCACTGTGAAAGTGTCTCACAATTCCTTCCCTTTTTTTTCTGAGAATAAAGCATTATATCACAGAGAAGGCTAAAAATGACAGAGGTTGAACTTGAAATGGAAGAAAAACTACACATTGGCCTTCTGAGCATCGATGGATTTCAGCTCTACAATTTCCTTTAAGTGTTTTCATTCACACATATGACTGATCCTTAAAGTATCAGTTCTGCTCTGTAACTGGACATCTGTGACCCATAGGAAGAGCACAGAGTCATACTTCCTGAAAATTACTGACACTGATGACATTTTCACTGTGACTATAACTTTTCATGGGGGAGAAAGGTGTAGTGTGTTACCAAATGTAAAAAATTCGAAACAACCATATCCCAAGGAAAGAGGAAGAAACATTCACCATCAAAATAATAGTGATGCCTAGAATATTAACAAAAGAAATTCATAGACATGAGACCTAAAATAACCTTCAGCATAGTTTTTTCCTGTTTCCTGCAGAGAGACCTCTATCATAGACTGAGGTCTCCACAGCAACTGACAGGTGAATAAAACAAATAGTTACTGTTTTCCTTTCAGAAATGTTTATCACTATTAAGAATTAAGTCAATACTATGTACATTTAAAAGATCTATGAGGCTAGATCAGAGTCCAAAAGTATTCTTGAATCAATTTTACACAAATGTTATACCACTGATCATAGGGATGCAGCACAGTCTCACAAATGCAAGAAGTCCAGTGTCAAATGTAGTCTGACACATCTACTTGAAATAATCATGATTTTCTGATTTTAGTGAAATTGAACCAGGACCTTTTTGTTGCTGAAAACCAACTGTAGGCTTCAGTATGACTCCCCATTTTTTATCTCACCAACCTACAGGATCTTCTCTGCTTCATTATTTCAGCAACAGTTTCTGCACTTCCTCTTAAGAATGGATTCTTTTTTTTACTTTCCTCAGCCGACAACACCAAGCAAACTATAAACAGGAGAGCTGTAACTATTAGGTACCCCTGTTTCTGACACCTGCTTTCTACTCATAAACATACTCTGCTTAGCACAATCATCTCATATACAGAAAACTTGGTGAAGAATAAGTTTTGGCATCAGCTCTTTATTTGGTTTCTGTTTGGCATGAAGTAGCTGGCGTTTAAGAGACAGAGATATTCAAGAGACAGAATAACATCCAGTTAAGCTCTGCAAACCCCATACTTTTACATTGGTAAACCCCAATATCTTCCTAGTCAAAGAAAAGAATAATTAAATAACTAAATAAATGATAGTATGTCTCTTTTGTGGTTTGAAAATGGTAGGGGATAAAATGAGAGCAATAACATCCATTTAACTTTACAAATGAAATAAACTATACAGCATTAAGCGTCATTATTTTAATTAACTGGCAGGGTGATTAATCTTCCTCTAGATACCAGTTCCTCTGAGACAGATATTCCCTCCTAAACAAATATGATGCTATCACTGTGGACATACATAACACTAGCTCTGGCAAGAAACAATAATGGACTGTTTTGTAATTAATTAATATATACCCTTAGATTTGACGTATAAGAGCCAGAAGTACTCAGTTGTTCCTCAAGTATCTCTCACAGGACCATCCTTTTGTGCCATCCAAGTGTGTCTTATGGTAAGCATTAATTTATATTGGCAGGAAATGCTGGAAGAGAGCCATGTGTCAGCTTTTCAAATGCAGGCTTGCACCTCTGATGTTATAGCAGCAGGTACATAAAAAGAGCAACTTGGGTGTTGGAATGAAGGGATATTTCTGGAGTCTTTGTCTCCTCTTTCTAACAGACACCCAATGGCAATAATCATGACTACTTAGGGATTTCATCAACATTTAAACTAAATTACCTTGTACTTTAAGTTATAACTATTTAGCATTAAGTTATATATTTTCTGATCCTGGAATATAACTCCATGTTAATTTCTTCCTTATGAAAGAAGGAATAAATCCATATAGGAAATACTCAAGAGCTGCTATTAAATCCAGGGAGAAGTATGAATTACCTTGTTTAGCAGAACTCAAAACTTTTATTCTACAGACTGGCCTAAAGGCAACAATAAGTGTTAATGTCTTGTTGATGGGCATATACTCCTTTGTCAGTGTATGTGTATTCAGAAGTTAGGAGACAATTACTTTAGAAAAAACTGGCATTCCTCTGTTAGATATAGTTGCCAAATTCCTATTTAACCACCTTTGAATAGTGAGTTTCTCTCTTGGCTTGCTTATTTATGCCTTCTAGGAATTTTCCCAGCTTAGAAAACACTACATTTTCACTCAAGAGCCAAGAAGCCCAGAGAGCCCCACACTGAGACCCTAACAGTGCCACAAAAACAAAAGATTTACTTTAGCAACTAATAATCATTCCTTCTTTGGGACCCACAGATACAGAATTCATGAGAAGGAAAAAATTAAAACCAGGAATTAGATCGACTGAGATGGAAGCGTCACAGGGGTAGATTTAAGGCAGCAATATGCAAGACACTATATTGATGAGGGACCTTGTTCAAGAGGTCCCTAAATACAGATCAACTCCAATTCAGTTTGCCAGTAATTCCCCTAATTTAATTAGGGACCAATAAGAATTTTAAGTTCATGAAGATTTAATTGAGTGAAGCTTTTGAATAATGCTGGGCTTTTCATTTATACATAATGAATGTGAAATATAATTAACCCATTTTAGCTGATCATAATTTTTCCCATTTCTAGACAATTTTTATTTAAGGTAAGAAATCATGCTATGCGTTAATACACAGATATGCACTTTTCTACATTTGTTAGTAACATTCTGTCTTTTTGACAATTGTGCTGCCAACCTCTAGCAGGGATAAACATGTGTTTTGTGACTTGGGACTTACTACCCAGTCAGGCAATGGCACAGTTTCAGATTCTCAGGCAACAGCAATCTTGCAGCCTGAAAGTTCTTAGCTTATATACAGCGTATGGCCACTTGCACCATCACATAGTATAAAAATAATATATAGTAGGTGTGCAAAAGAAGATACATTGCTGTCCCTTGCAGCAAGAAAGAAAGAGCATCACTAAATCCAAAGATAATAGATCAAGATTGGCATTTTAACAGGACTTGCAATTCCTAATTATATTAACATATTCCCCTTTTTTTCCTTCTCTTCTTCCTCCACACCTATAGAGGCAAAGGCAGTGGTGGTCTTTGGAAATCTAGGCTAGTAGTAAATCCAATATTAGCCTCAAGTTTCAAAGCTTTAGCATTAGAATTAATTAACTATCAAGCCCAGAGAGGAACAATTCCTTTTCAAAAGAAAGACTACCAGCTTCATACAGGGAATTCTTATATTGTGTCCTAGATAATAGTTTAACATTTCAAAAATGGGACTTTGAAATGAAATAAGATTTTAGAGCACACTGAGGATGATTTAGCAGATCTCTGAGGAACAAACATTATACTTATGACTGTTTAACACAGTGCAGGATAATGAAATTAGAAATGGAAAATTCAGATGTGAATTATAAGACACTTATTAAAAATACCTAGATCCTGACTCAATACAGGGAATATGTTTCAACTTGAGCCCAAAATTAGTTTCTATTATTGTGGCAGAATAAAAAAATTCCTTTACAGGCAGTTTATGTAATCAAGTATGGAAAAGTGGGAAGTGTTTAATAGTCTAATTCCCAAATCTGGAATGGGAATTCCTAAATTCCCATATAGTATCATGGACTAACTCCAGATCATACCTAGAGCAGGGAAGGATAAAACAAAGTTTTCTAGGCTGATCATTATTCTGCCTTTTTTAATTGCTTAATGCAAGCAAACTTTTTCAGAATGCTACAGCAGGGGGTGGGAAGAACTCAGTCTAAAAAAGAGTGAAAAAAGGAAAAAGGAAAAAAAAGCCAGGTGTGTGCATCCAAAACTGCAGAAAACATCACCAAGTCAGCTCAGACAAAGCTCCATGTTAGTTTGTAGGATACATTATCATAGAAAAATAAGTGAGGTTTCACAGTAGTGTAAGGGTGTCCCAGCAGCCCTGCTTGGGATGGCAGAGAAAAACTCTGTTCTGCCCTTTCCAAAAGCCAGCACTGTGCTGTGAAAAGGAAGCCCAGGGTGCCTGTTCATTCTCCAAGGGAGCTACCTTGTTCAAGTAATAAAAGACATTAAGTTCAAACTGAAGCAGCTGCTGGCCAAAATGCTAAAGCATTAATGGAAGCTTACAAGTGGAACCTCAGAAATGTGCTGTTACTTTATCTCTGCACTACATTATTCTAAACACATCAGACATATCAGCATTACACTTGCTCTCATGATAAAATGGACCAGACTTCTCCAGTTCTGCAGGTACTTTTTAAAAGCTGCTCCAACCCTGAAGTCATCTTTAAATCTGCGGTGGGGAAAGTTTCCCTCCTCATTCTGTATTCATCCTTTCTTGGTGTGACACCACTGGCTGTGGCTATTAGTTGGGAGGAAGGGATTAAAAAGCAGAAGTCTGGTCAGGAGGGTTGTAAATGGCTTTGTGACCTTGCAGCTGGGAAGAGCCATGGATAAAGCTGTGGGAGCAGCAGGACAGTGACCTTCTAGCACGGACTGAGTGCAACAGCGCTTGTGTCTCTGCTGATGTGCCTCTGACCAGGTATTGCCTCAGGGATGCCCCTGCTAGCAAGGTAACAGAAATAAATTTACTGTTTGTGTTCACACCACGGGTTTGCGGGTGTTCTGGCTGCCCGTGTTGACTCAGAGACGCTAGCAGAGAAACAGGCCAAAATATTGTCCTGATCTGAGTAATGAGGTTAAAAGGTTCAACACTGCATGACACAAGACTTAAACCGAAAGAAAACCAAAGTGCAACACTCCAAAAGTATGGGAGCCCAGCCAAAAACTATGGCTTGTCACAATGTAGATTAATATTCAGTTTATCTAATGAAATGTAGCAGCTAAAACAGGCTGACAGGGAAAACACTACAGCTTCCTAAGGCAGGGCAGGCATTTCTCATTCAAGCTATGATATGGGTCAGACCCATTTGCCAGCTTGGTGATAGCTTTAGCAATTTGTAAATGACACATAAGAGCCCAGTATGCCAACCCAGTTCTTATTTCGCTTAGCTAAGAGTTGGCCACTAGACATTCAACATTATATTAAAAGGAAATGTGTAAGCAACAGGCAATGTTGTTTTTTGGTTTTTTTTTCATTTTACATGTGAATACACTTGTTTATTTTTTCCAGCTGGGGTTCTCAGATCAAAGTTTAGCTTCTGGGGAGGGCACAGTGTCTGTGATACGTTTCTGAGGAGGTCTTTGAATTATGTCTGCATTTCCTCCTATCAGCTCAGGTATGCTGAACAGCCTCTTTGAAATCCACTTCTCGTATTGTCTTCTTCAGCAAACAGCTGGTAATAAGAGATGCCACACTTGCCTTTCATACTACATCTGAAAGTGTTACTAGGAGTACTGAACAAACAAAGAGGAATAAATATTGATGGAAGGCTTTTTTCTCTGTTTAACCAGATTTACAACCTTTTGTCCCCTGCTTCATGAAAACAAATTCAGTCTACCCATCACATAGCATTCTTTTGTAGAGAAAGGGGAAGCGTAACACTTTTTCCAGAGTGATATTAATAGAAAGCATAAAAAAAAAAAATCCATCTTAAACTGTTTAATTACTTGATTAATTACATTACCAGATTTTGATGGATGAGTTTCAAGCCAAATACTATCTTACTACACTCAGAATATGTCTGATCAAATTCCAATCCTTGTTCACACTGTTCTGCAACACAAAACTGAATTTATTAAGCTTCCATCATTCCAGAACTTTCCTGCAGGGGCAGGAACACGCTCAGCTTTGCTGAAGGATTTTCCCACAGCCAGGTGCTGTCATCTCCAGCACAGACAGTACGGATTTTGTACGGAGCGCCCTGGAGAACAGTGGGGCTGAACAAGGCCAGGGGTACACGATGTACTGCAGGCTGTCAAGGGAGCCCATTCACTGGGAGCAGGGCAGAGCTCAAGGCAGCTGCTATTTTTTGTATGCAGGCTTCAGAGCAAAGACTGCAAAGCACACAGCAAAACCAGGCTAGGGACAGAGTGCTACTTCAGGACAGCCACTTGTTACACCACAGGGTCATTCCCCTTCTGTCCTTTCCTTTTAAAATAGAGGGTGAAGTAAAGAAGAAAGGCAGAAAAAGTATGAATTAAGAAAGATACTTTCATGACTTCAGGTGCTCTAGAAATGCAAGCATAGCAAATTTGTCACGGTTTAAATACAGTAATACCTTTTCAAAGTGATGAGGTGAGTCCTACAGGGGACAGAGTCATGTGAAACTCTAAACTGAAGAGCTTTAAAAGATTCTGAGAGATTGATTAAAAGATGCAGCTGTTTACAGAATAGACTCTTTTTAAGCAACTGGAATAAAATGTGAGAATTCAAATGAATATCAGAAAGACAAACAAAAATCTGAAAAACTTTAATCTGAATATGTTTTCCAAATATCATGTTGGAGGCTAACCAACCATGGGAGTTTTTTGGATTGTTGTTTTCTGGGGCCTGTTTTGGGTTTTTTTGTTTTGGTTTTTTTTTAACTCTATTAATAGAATAAAGAGTCAAATTTGAAGTTTCAAAGTCAATAGAAAAAGCAGACAAAATATTTAAGTCACATGATATAACCTCATCACAAAAATTAATGTGGTCCTGGCATCTAGGGCGAGCCACTCTTTCAAGAAATAAGGAAAAAATTTCAAAGTAGAAAAAAGAAACTGAGACCATTCAGCCATACTAATGGCATGAGGAGAAAGAAGAAAAATATTTCAAGCTTGGCAATAAATAATACAGAAATTAATATTAACAAAATGGAACTACATTACACAGAGCGAGCAAAAAAGTAAAAGCGGCACAGTAAGGTATGATATTAAAGCAAAATATGTCAGATAGCATGTTGTTTCTTAAATAATCACCTTTTGCTAATCATTATTATTCTTGTAAATGAACATTGAGACCTGTCTCCTCTTCCTTCTTTCTATCTGTTATAATGTTAAATTATAACTGAATGATTTTTATTTTTTAGGTAATGAATTTTTTTTTCCCCCACTTACACTTGTCTCAGATTTTAAAGGCCTTTCAGATATCTGTTTAACCATCAAATCTTCTTGTCCATTTAGCCATCCCCCAAGAAACAGCTTGCTAAGGCACCACGTAGTAGACCAACATTTAGGAACTCGCCATAATATTACAGAGTCAGAAGTTCTGCTTGACTTCCAATTCTCTTGCTCTCTGCTGTGGTTATGTCACTGCCCACAGACATCTCTTTCTAACAGATGTATCTGATGGGAATGCAATGGCAAAGGGAAAAAAACAGCTTAAAATGTTCTGTGCCTCTCTGATTATAATTAGATTTGCACATGTAGAAATCTAAATATGATGCATATGTCTCTGCATCTCTACTCCCACGTGTGTGCCCATGATAGTAGGCAACCTTCACAGAATGTGTGTGTGATGAGAATGTGTAGCATCTGTCAGATGCTCCAGAGTTTCATTAAATGAATATTCCTAAGAGCAGCCCCAAAAAGAAGCTCTGCAGTATTTTCAAAATGCTTGCCTGATGTACCTAGATCTTCTCAGCTAAACATGGTTTGGTTTTCAGTTTTCTCTTGACTGAAGAGCAGGAAAACTGTTCAGGGAGGATGAGCCACTCTTCAGTTCAGAACAAAGCAGATAAGAGCTGGAAGCTCAATATCAGTGAAAGATCAGATAGAACAATTACAAGTTCATTACATTACTCCCTTCAACTTCTGTTAGAAGTAAGGTTATAGTCAGGCCTTTCCAACTTTCAACATCCATCTGCTTTTTTATTTTTACCTCCCATTTCAGATTATAAATCAGGCTACAAGCATGTATTTTAAAGCCAAAGCACTGAAACACGCACAAAAAAGATGGATCAAAACAATAATTTCAGCTAAGTATTCCTATACCACTCCACAAATTTATCTCCAAAGCAGACTGCTCTTGAAGTCATCAATTTCTCCACATAAACATTCCCCATTAAAGACATCTGAATGATGTTCTTACAGTCAGAATCAGCTTTACATGGATAGATGTGCTTTCTACATATTTATACCCAAACTGAAGACAGGATCAAATACTTGAGGAAGTTACTACTTCTTTCCACATTGGTTTATCCTAAGGCTTAGCCACATCTTGCTGTGGCAAGGAGCTTGTATGGAAGAGTTTATTGGGGTTTACTTGTGTGAAAGGGGCCAACAGCCCAGCTGCATGCCAATGGAAAAGCCTGACATTGCAGTCCTGGAAAAGGCTCCACATTGGCATCCCAGTGTAACCATCACATGAATTCCACCATGAACCTCCTGAACACAGTGCACAACCATTCCTTCAAGTTGAACCAAATAGTCATATTCTGGTAATCATAGGCAGTAGGATAAAAAATATAACACTTCAGAGGTTTAAAGTGAAAATTATGCTACACTAACAGTGACATTTAAACTGTCAGGGAAAAAAAAAAAAAAAGAAAATAGTATCTGTTTATATTAAATATTTTGGTGTTAAGCTTTTTCCTAGGTTATTTTGGTTTTTTTTAACATGCATTTCATAAACTAACTGAAAATTCACATAATGTAAAAAGAATTAGATTTTATAGTTGCTGTTATTCAAGAGAGAAGCAGCACTTACCTTGCAAATACAGGTAAGTACTGACATTCACACTGTATTTTCCTGAGAGCAACACACCAAGTAGACAATGGTCTGCATAAGAAAATCCTGTCACATTTAGCTGAACCAAAGCAGAAGTGAAAATAAAATTTTTTGAATGTTATATATTAGAATAAAGGTCTGGAAATTTTGATAACATTTTGCACTTGAATAGGAAAATAGAGGTCTTAAGGGAATGCAAAATTCAATTATATACACATTGGAATACCATTCTGGTAGGAAGAGCTGCAGAACCAAACAAATGTAGGCTCTCTATCCTCCACTTATTACTTTATCAGTCACCATAATCAAAATGCATCCTTTTTCTCCCTTGAGCTGCATTCATTGATTGTTCCAATATGAATAGTGACACGAGAAAACCTTCCCTCCTCTTCCTCACATCTCTGACAAAGTTCATTTACCACTTAATCATTGTGACATTTGGACCTCTGACTGTACAAAGTCTTTTTAGTGGTTTATGGACATAATTTTTGCCATTTTGGTTTCAACACATCTGATAGTCTCCAGATGTCTTACTGATTGTGCATATAAAAAAGTGCAGAAAAAAGTATACTCTTTTGGCTCTTTCCAGTAGCTTCCTGAGTTCAAAGCCAACAAAACCACTTGAAAATTGCAAGGGCATGCAATAAGTTACAACAGGATAGCACAGAATAAACTTGATTAGGTAACAGGATAAAAGAGGCTTGTTATTTTATTGCTTATTGGAAACAATTCAAATACTGTTAAAATTAGATACTACACCACAGAGAAGTTTTGTATGGATTCATTTGTTGCTCCCCATTATATTTTTGCAAGTTCAAGAGGCTTATTTTTCTTCTTTGGTCTTCAGACAACTGAAGATTGCACTTAAAATGCAGGCTCTTTTTATTTCTGATTAATGAATATTAACTACTGTCCTGAATAGGGAAGCAGGAGAGAGAAGGGCGAGTCACAAGATAACAAGGATGCTGTAACCCAAAAATGAACATTGGATAAGGGAGCACATTCTTCTAGCCAGAGTGGGAAAATTAGTAGTTGGAAATGCTTGAAGATGCTGAATGGCAGATTACTGAAGTACAAACAGAATACAGGGACAAATACAAGTCCTTCTTTTATAGATTAAGGGCTCCTTTGAGCATCTAATTGTACGTAAGGCAACAGGGATATGCTGTTTATAGAAAAGGGTGGCATGAGAGGCACACAAACCAGTTCATTTTATCAGGCCAGAACACAGAACTCAAAAGACTTCTTGCCTGACACAAAGAGTATTTTAGCCATAGAGACTGGCCCTGCCTTTTACAAGGACTTGATTTAATTAAAACACATCTCAATTTTTAAAGAACTTCCTTGTTTTTTACTACCTCAGCTACAAAAGTAGATGAGGGAAGCATGGTATCTTAAACAGTTCAAGGACAATGGGGAAAAATTTGAAGTTACATACAGAATCCACTCTGTCTGAAAAGCTAGACTTGTCCAACACTTGGGGGTTTTCTACATCACCACAGTATTATTTATACTTCAGTAACCACTGAAAGCTTTACCTGTGGACTAGGTCCTCTCTGCATAATACACTGGACTACATCCCACAAGGAATTCCTGCTACAAAGTGCTTTCCATCTCTTTATAAAAGATGCAAAAGGCAAACACTAAGTTATGGAAGTAAGTATACCTGAGTAAGTAATTAAAAAGTATTCATAATTGAAACAGATGACGCTCCTCTCAAACCACAAAGTTCCCCGTAGTGAGAAGCACATTTTAGACTAACAGACCCATTACAAAGCACCCTGCCTCCACTTCAGCATTCAGCACACACCCACCAAGCTGGCTTGGAAGCAGAGTTCTGCTTCACCTGTTAGTGTTGAAAAGGATCAAAGTTAATAAAGTGCTCAATGGAGAATTCTTTTTGTCACCAAAAAGGAACATGGGGGATGGGGAAGGATGGTGGTGCAACAGTAGTTAATGCAATGTCTTTAGAACAATACATTTCCTTGCTACTTCAAATGTAAAAGATGATCCCCCTCAAAAAAGTTATTAAAGACTTGCAGTTCAGATGCAAGAGGAGAGATCAAACCCACCTTTGGAAGTGCCTCCTCAAATTCAAAAATATGCTGTGATTACTGGCAAAGCATTTTCTCTCTGTCTGTGTGTGGGTAGCAGCATGTGTGCACCATAACTTTCTCAAAATTCCAGCAAAGAAACATTTTAGGATTTTAGACCATTTCAGTTGTACTGCCAGAAGCCCCAGTCCCACTAATAAAAGCATTAAAAAAATATCCCAGACTAAATTTATTCTCTCTTCTAATAAGAAATTTTAAATATAATTATTTTATTATTATGAATGCAAAAAACTTTAGACAATGAATGTGTTTGAGTCAGGTGAGTTGATTTAGTAAAACCTTAAATCAAGGAAACATACAAATTACTATCTACTGTTCTTAATTTATCTGCTTAGTCTCTCATCTTTCCCTACACCCTCTGCTCTCACAGGCCTTAAAAAACAGATGCCAACAGTCACATGAAATTTCTTCCACTTCAAAAATTTCTCCCAATTCCTGGAAAGTAGTGGCAAGGAAAAAAATAATTTTGCTCTTGCTCCAATTACATTTTATTAATTCTCATAGTTAGTGTTACTTATATGAAGAAACCTTATTATGAATATTTATTTTGTGGTGTTGTACTGAGGCTATGATAAAGTTTGGTTTATGTCTTTCTTCACCCAAGTGAATGCCTAAGTTCTTTTTAGTGATTTATTGATATCTGAGCTCATACAAGTATTTAATTAGAATTAGGATGAGAGACATTTTGACAATCCACTTTAAAATATGGTAATTGTAAGGGGACTGTCAGGTGAGGAAGAGAAAAAAATCCCACCACCCTTGCAGTAATCTTAGCTGATTCAGAATTCTACTTGGAAACACATAATGAATTTACTAAACCATTGCTGCTGCTACTTACTGTAAGTTTTTAGGAATATCCACCATACTAAGGAATTACTTCTCAAAAACAATTACTAATGTTCTCATGTTATGATAGCCTTTCAGCTTTCTACTACCAGGCAAAGCATTTTGGATTATTGTCTTGTCTTTTTCTAGATAGATACCTTAGTTTCTAAGGCTTGTTTTAAACTTATTTTTTTTACTCATAGTAACTTTCCAGCAAGAGCTTTGTACTGATTTTGGAACTTTGAAGAACATATCAAAAAGTCATTTTTGGGTCAAAAATTTTGAGTAGAGGGCTTTAAATCCAATCCTAACAATTGCTTAGGTCTAGTTACTTGTTCATTTGAATTATCTCTATAACTATCCCATAAGCAAAATAATGCAGGCTGCTTAGTTACTGCTGCTGTATTTTCTGATATTCCCAATTATCCAAGCATGTAACTTGGTTAACATACTTCCCCCTGAGTTCCAAAAGAAACTAAAGATGTAGAAAGTCAACCCAAAACAGCCATAAGCTTGCATAATTTATGCAAATAAAACAGACATGCACTCATCTAAAGGCAGGAGAGATATGAGAAAATAAAAAGTATCTCACTTGACTTCAATATTTCAGAAAGTGAAGGTAACCTCTTACTGTAAAAGCATCACAAAAATATGTCCCACTTTAATATAGCCCATAGTCTTTTAAAGACAAAATCAGGAGGTGAAGCAAACAAATCAAAAAGGAATTGTTTAGTTTGGTTCATTATTAAACTGAAATTTACTTAAGGAGCAAGGTTAAGTTTTCCAAGACACCTATTCCCTAATAAAAATGAAGTGTTAGGTAAGAGCATTTTGTACAGCTGAAATCACAGATATGTGTGGAAATTGTGCAAAACTCATGTCCTAAGTAATGCCAACCCAAGGTTACTGTCTCATTTAACTACTTTTCTTTCTTAATGGTACAAGGGGAAAAAAAGTTATTTCTGTAGTCTATTACTATTTATGACTCCATGAAGAGCAAAACAGTCACATTAAAATAGGGGAAGACTGATAAACTTAAGAAGAGTTTTCTTCTGGGACATTTTATTGTGGAGGTTTAAAAATTGGATCATGACCTCTAGGTAATATTTCAGGAGAAATGGCATTTCATAGTAAATAGCATTGGTAGACAGCAAACATTTAGGATTTCCATCCCTACAATGAGCTTTCTAAAGTTAGTTTTGAGGCCATGTATTAGGACATCAGGGTGGATTCTCCAGACAGCCACAGGATAGTTTAATTTCACATCACTACCTGTCTAAGCTGAGAGCAGCCCAGCATTGCCCAGCTACTGCACTTCTCATCCCTCATTCCCAACTTTAAATACCTGTTGGATATTGAAGGGGTGTGTGTGTAGTGTTGAGTGCACCTAAGGAGAGGCAAGAAACAAAAATAGAAGTGGTAGACTAAACTTGCTTATGTCTGCTGAGAAGCAGCAGGTTCATATCATAAGCTTCAAGATATCAGAAATTTGCTTTTAAGCTCTTGATGTATAGTGGTATAATCCCCTCCCATTTTTTCCTTCCTTTACTAAAAGTTTTGACCCTCACAAAGAATTTTACACCAAAATTTGCAAAGAAGCAGGCCTGTCTTAAATTCTTTAAAAAGGAAACATTTTTCTGTTAACTCTTCTATGTAACAACATAAAAATCACAAAAGCAGACAATGTGTTGAAACTCGTGAAGATTTTATCTGCTTGTGGAAAATGGACTTCTGCCGTTAGCACTCACATCATTCTTCAGTTACAATAAATAATAGGTAAAAGTAGCCCATCCATTCTCAAAATGAAATAAGAACCTATTAATTCCAGTTCTTCAATTTAACATCCACTCTTCTGAATAGTTCTGTAACCATAAAGTATTTTTGTTTTTTAAGTGACCTGAGGCAAGGGTCAAATGGCAAGACAAAACATTTAATCTGCTGACCAAGTTTACAATTCTATTGTATATATACCCAAAGGAATCAAAGAGAAAGTCCAAGAAGTCAAAATGTTTAACCATTAGCATGTATTGTAGGCAACATTATCTCAGCTTGGGAATTTTCACATTATTTAGTTTGCCCACCTCATCTCCCTGAAGCCAGGATAGTTTACACAAACTCCCCAAACAAAACTTGGTCATTTCCCTAACTTAAAACTGAGGGGGGGGAAAAAATAATAATAATAAAAAAGGTGTATCTTTCACTGTGTAACAAAGAAAAGAAAAGTAGTTTTAACTTTTATAAGCTGAATGAAGGCTTGGGAGAGTATGCACAGAAGATTTTTTGACCACAGCTGCAGTATAAATATTTTATAAATGAAAGGAAAAGCCTGCTTGGTATTTTGTTAGTTTATCCTATAGTTCCTAACAGCTGAAATATCTCAAGCCTTGCTAGTTTGGATCCAAACCTCACTTATTTTCTTATTGTTGTTATGTCATACCCAGAAAATACAGTGCATATGATAGTATTTCCTTTTGTAAATTGCTGTGTACCAGGAAGCCTGAAAAATATCTCTGCCCATATTGAGACAATTTTTAGAAGCCATTACCCATAGCCATTTCACTGCAGACACACCAGTAGATCACTGCTTTTTCTGGCATAGTTGAAACAGTTCTAGTGATTTCAGTATTTAAAGGAAAAGCTATATATTTTTTGTGAGATAACAAGATATATAAAATATATTCCTGTGGATTTATATAAGTTTGGTGAAAATTTAGCTATGCATAAGTTAAATAAGTTAAAAATAGATATTAATGTTACTCATTCTTAAGAGAAATGACATTAAAGAAATTAAGTTAATGTTATCACAAATATCATCAAGTCAAAGTATTAAATTTATCAATTTCAAAAAAACAGTTCATCTGTTTGGATAACTCCAAGCACTCAAAGAAGAGTCCAAGTCCTTTTTCTCAACAACAAGGAAAAAACCAACCTAAAAACGAGAGTAACATACTCAGTATGGAGTTTGAAAAACAAGGTTTCTGATCTGTTCTTGTCAAGACCTACAATACTATTTAGCACACCATGATTTAAGTTAAATTGCATTCTGTAAAGAGGATTATCATCCCACTGTTCCTGCCAAGGGTTCTTAATGGCCACTTTACAGACTTCAAGGCTTATTCAAGATAAGAGTACAACTTGATAAATACTAGTCTCAGTTCAGCTGCAGACTCATCTCTTCCATCTCCATCTTTTTTTTTCTAATATGGCTGTAGACAGTTTTGACCTCACCAGTACCTTAAACCTTCACTTCCCACACTGGTCCCTCACAACATGCAAAAGTCTGAACAGCAGAGACCAGTGAGGGCAATCACAGCTCCGTGTGAAGACTTGCTACCTTTAGAATGAGGAAAATAGCACTAGAACCCCAAGAGTGACATTACAGCATAACAGAACAAATTTCTGTCTGTTCCAGAGTCACTCTGGAGCTTTTACAGCAAAAGACATGGCAAACCTGTGGAGCTGCCTGTGAATGTGACAGATGAAGCACCATCCTGGCACTACCTCCTGGCCCTGGTGCAGGTGAGGGCTGCAAGGGAGCAAACAGGGTGTGCTGCCAGCAGAGAAGCAGAGCTGCTGGATGACAGGGCTTTGGGGAAAAGAGATGAGCTGTACCAAGGCATGGCAGAGCCCTGCACCCAGCAGGGCATGCAGGGGCACTGCCATCTCCAGAAATCACGGGAGGATTCAAGTCCTTTGGCTACATGAGAGGGAAGATCAGTCACAAAATCAGGGTCAAGGTTTTCCTTTCAGCCCTGCTAGCCTCTTGGTCTAGCTGAAGCTCACAGGCCAGAACCAACAAGCCCAAAATGCCACTGAGACCCTGATGCCACGGGTAAGGCAGCAGGGGTTATTGTATGGGGCAAGCGAGGCAGGTAACCTAGAGCAGAACAGACCTATATCATTTATCATTCATAAAATGGCATGAAAACAATCCCATTCAATGACAAATATTTCTCCTCTAAGGCTATTATTGCCCCTGCATCCCTTTGATTAGACAAGTCATTTATAGGGACTCTTACAGCCTCAGTGTACAATTTGTTTCCAGTTGTTAAACCAAATTAAATATGACTGTACAAGAGATTTGAATTTGATGTTTCTTTGTGCTTTCTGAAATTAAGACATACTTTCTATTTGAAAATATATTTGCTTCCTTCCAATATTTGTTGAGGATTTTTACTTTTCTTTGAGTGCTCAGTCTACTTCTAGAGAAATATCACATTGGAGCAGGTGCTAGATTTGCTAACTAAAAATAGGACCCTCATTTTGTTTTCCAGCAAACTTCTGAGAGCAAAGCAGGAACAAGTCTGCTGGTCAGCAACACTGTCTCATTTGGACACTATTGCTAGTGACAAATACAGATTTTGAGCACAGCTTCATCAGGTAGGAAAGAAACACCTTTTCCCTGTAGGAAATATTCATTCCTATACGGTGGTCAAAGTGAAAAAAGAAGGCTTTTAGTAAAGTTAGACCAACCTTAAAGTTTTTAGACTTGGTACATCATAAAAGGAAGGTAAAAAAAGCTTAAATTCAGAGAGTTATTAAAAGATCTAAGAAATCCTGCTGGCTCAACTTCTATAGCACTATTAATAAAGATGCTTTTGTAGGTAAAATAAAGAAAAAAAAGATTAAAAGGAGCAATGGATGAGGGGATGATTTTAGACTATATGAAATGTAAGAGGTGAAACTTGTTCTCTGAATACTATCATATTAAAGGACATTTTGCTAATATTAGCTGTGATGACATAAAATCTGATTTTCTGATTGTCAGAAAGTGACTTCTGGTACATATTTAATTTTCTTCTTAAAGATGGATTTGCTTTACACTGTCAGATGCACAGTTAATCAAATATAAAATGTGAAAAACCTTTCCCCAGTTTCCCAATTTCTTTACCAGGTCTGGATAAATTTGGTTTGCTAATGTTTTAAGCATACACAAGATAAATCCTGAGCTGTAATTTTCAAATTAATCTAAATGTCAAGGCTCTCTGCTTGTTAGTCAATGAGTGGAGTATTTTTAGTGTTGTTATATGTCCAATCTAAACTCTTCAGATGAGTACCTAGAATTTTTTTTAATATTAGATGGGTGAATGATCAGAGAACTATTTTAGTCCTATTGTGTGTTTGTCATCTGATTTTGCTTGAAAGGCATCAGTTGTCCCATGCTCTTTGGCCAAATAATTCTTGCTTCCCTGTTCATTTTCTTCGTCTCCTACTATGGAGATTTTTTTTATTTTTTTTTTTTTAACATGAAAACTAAATTACCCTCAGCTTACAAAACCACACTTAAATTATGAGTTTTATTGTGCACTGCTGCAAAAAACTAGCAAGAAAATGGAAAGCAATGTGTCACATTTCTGCAGAGACCTTTCCCTGACCCATTTTTTTTATAACTCACAAGAAATCTTCTGTAACAGAAAGGATAAGAGACATAAATAAACCAGTGCTGAGTAACAGAGAAAACATGACTCAGGGACAAGTTTCCACCAAACAATAATATCAGCAAAAAAACGTAGCTACAGAGTGAAACACCAAAGCCAAAAGTTAGGAACATTTAACCAGAAGCCTCAATTTACAGCAGTCATCTCACATTTTCCTGCAAGCAGAGAGAAGCATCCAATTCACCTAAAATTGACCTTTTATTGCAGAAAATGATAGTTTGATTAACTCTGGCTGAGTTTATAAGTGCCTCACTTAGGGCCTATAGCTTGTTGTAGCTCCTGGCTCACTCTCTTTGCTCTCAGTGGCTCCATTGGGTGAAAGTGAATTTGAAGGACTAGGGCACACCAGCTCCTGCCTCAAGCACTCTACCAGCACACAGCAGAAGGGTGTCACTTTCTTAGGGTCAGAGAATAAACCACTGAGCAAAGGAACACCCTCCAAACCATGTCACTGCTGGCAAAGTCAAACATGCAAATGGAAAAATAAAACTAGTTATAAATAAGATATTTAATAAGAGAATAAGGCCAAGGATATCAATGTAAAAATTAAGAAAGCACTGTGGCATAAATATAAAAATAAACATTTGCCCTGATTTTAGAAGCTGCTTTCAGCATCCAGTATATTAAAAATCTGACTTTCTCTGTTATTGAGTTGATACCTGTTTTGCTGGTTTGGGCTGAGGCTGAGTTAGTTTTCTTCACAGTGGCTGGCATGAAGCTGTGTTTCAGATTTGTGCTGAATACAGGGTTGATGATATAGAGATGATTTTGTTATTGCTGAGCAGGACTTACACTGAGCCAAAGCCTTTTCTGTTTTTCATACTGCAGTGCTGGGAGAGAGCATGGGGGTGCCTGGGAGGAGTCACAGCCAGGACAGGTGACCCAAACTGCCCAAAGGGATATTCCAGACCCTGTGACATCCTGCTCAATATATACAGTGTGAGGAATGGAGGGAGGTTTGCCTTCCAAAGTAACCATTACATATGATAGGGCCCTGCTCTGCTGGCCATGCCCATGGGAAGCAGAGAATTCATTCCCTGCTTTGCTTTTGTGCATGACTTTTGCTTTCCATATTAAACTATCTCAAATCACCAGTTTCCAGTTTTTAGCCTTTCAATATGCTCCCTGTTCCCACTGATGTGGGAGTGAGTGACCTGCCTGGGCCTTGGCTGCTGCCTGGGGTTAAACCACACACCACCTGCCCAGGCTCTTGGTGTATCCCTAAATTTCCCCTTTTACTACCCTGGAGTAAATCTGAGTGAGACATAAGGGAATTCAGGACAGACTGCTGTCATCTTGCAGAGAAAGAATTATCTGTTTTATAGCAATAGAGTTAAAAAACGCCAGCCCTAAAATGATCCATTTTTTCTCTTGGAAATGAGGTAAAGTACTGAGCTTCATCAGAGCAGATAAAAATAGGAGAGAATAAATAAGAATTATTTTTAATCAGATAGGTTGTTAATACTTATTTTAGAATACTGAAATTAAGCTAAGAACTCTACAAAGTACCTATAAGGGTATTGCAAAAAATAAATTCTCTCATTCAGTTCTAGAGGACTTTAGCTTAATAAACTTTTTGTGTGTTCTGATCTTATTGAACTCACTGACTAAGCACTCACATAAATAAAATCCTAGAGGATTAGGTTTTAGAGGTAGAATCTTTTTTTTTTTCCAGTAAAGAATCTGAGACTAGAGCATCCTATACTACAAAGCAAAGAATAATTTATATAAATTTAAATAGCAGTAACTAGGAATTACTGCTGTGCAAGCCTAAGAGGAGATAGGAGCACATTATCCAAATGATCTCTTTCTTACAAAATCCCATTGAATCTATCATGTACCTTTGTACTGTCATATCTAACATTAGTAGAAGGTGAATATCAAACTAGAAATGATCTTTATAAATTGCATGCTCAAGAGAAGTTCTTACAAGCCTTTTTAAGTCAGTATTGTAGCAGTTCTGGCCTCAGAGGGTCTTCTAAAGCAGAATTGCAATCTTCATGGGTTAGTGAAGCAACAGAAGGATGATTTCTACATGCTATTTTTGTTGTGTGTATGGAAAGGAAGTCAGTGGGAGGAAAACAAAAATGGACTTAAGCATATTGATTTACCAAAGGAAAAAAAAATAGACCAAATATGAAACAAGATTCCATTTTTAAAGCAACTAAACTGAAAATTCAGGTTAGATGAAGGTTTCTCTTATGCAAAATCTGTGGAGAATAAAGAAGAGCAAGAATTTCTTCTCTGGCATCATCTCCCATAATTTTCCCGCTGTTTCCCCTTCAAACATCAAGTTATAAGTTTAGGGCAAGTCCTCTCAGTTGTTACAGAAAAAGGTTGTATCCAAGGCCAGAAAAAAATGAAACTTAGCAGCTCTATCTAGCAACTCTAGCCAAGTACTTGGAAGAAGCAGCTGGTGGAGGAGAATGGGGGAACAGGGAGCAGCAGGGCAGGGAAATTTAGGCAGGACCTTTTTGGCCATTGAGGTGTTACCGAGTCTTGCAGGCCCACTCTCCAAAGCATCACCACCTTACCAGCTCCAACATGTTTTACCCATTAACTGCAGAGAAGCAACACTCCCACATTCACACACCCAGGTCAGGAATAAAAGAATCAGTAATGCTGGAAGAGAGCTGTAAGGTCACTGAGCCCAACCTTTAACCTAACACTGCCAGGCCCACCGCTAAACCACGTCTCTGAGCACAATATTTACACTTCACTGAAGTTCTTATGTGACTGTCACCAAGGAGATCCAACCCTGGCAGCTGCTAGAGCTCCCTGCTTCAGCCTCATCCATGCAGTTCTCTGCCTGACAAGGAGTTTTCCTCCACTACCTGCTACTGCCACACTAAAGGCAGTGGAAGGCAGATTCCACTGGCTCCCACAGTGTCCTGGCCAGCTCTTTAGCAGACTTGGTTGGGCTTTTTCTTTCCATTAAATAAATATTAGACAGTATTTTTTGAATGTCAATTCAATTATTTTTCAAGAAATAATACAGCCACACAAATTCACACCAAACAGGAATAGTATGTATATAAATAGGTACTCTGTTTCAGGATGTATGGAAGTCCCACTTCAAATGAGACTTTCCCAAACCCAGCAATCTAAAACGGCTTCCACATTTGCCTTCTGCTTTATATTTAATGGTTTATTCTTCTGTTATTTGGAAGAACTGTTTTGAAAGAACTAAGAGATTAATGAGTATGTTATGAATATTGACTTTCAAAGTATGCTACCTCATGATTCTACTAGCCTAACAGATTTATTCCTAGCTTTTTCATGAACAACCATCCTTAATTTAGCTCTAAACAGAGTTCCATACGTTTGAAACATTGTTAGAAATTTGGTGTTTTTACCTGCCTGCTGCTTTCAGCTGCTTAATAGCCTGAGCCCCTCTGAAACCAGAGTGCTGTCATTAGGTGCTAAAGAAGTGCTGGATGTGTCTGGTTTGGTGTTTTCTTCCACTCCCTCTGCCCATGCACTGACATTTGTCCTTTTCTTAGCCCACAGAATAAAAGCAAGTCTATTAAGCTACAACTAAGAAAATATGGGAGCAGGGGAGGGAATCTCTTGTACAGAATACAGAACAGGCCCTGGTTTTCTTCTGAGATCTGTGATTTTTTTTGATTATATTAAGTAATTTCTAAATTTTTTGGGGGGGATGTTTGTAAAAAGCATTCACAAATATACATCTCCTTTTTAACGGATCTAATGTTTTAAAATATATCCTGCATATATAGGTAGGCTACATAATAGTTTGTCACTGTCATTTTGTCAGCTAGATTCTTTAATCAAACTCCTGTTCTGTTGCATGTTGTAAAGGGGGGCATGTCTGGGTACATTCTTGCTGGGTTTTAATGACCAGAACAATAGCAAAAAAGTAAATAAATACACACAATATAAAAGGAAGGAGAAACATCCATAAACAAACCTAAACTTCCTTCCACTATGCTGAACTGCAAAATATGTATCATCTGGTTAGTCTTGAATAGAAAATGTAGTTTAGGACTAAGACTAACTGCAAATGTCAGAATGCCAGAAAATGAAAACATTTTGATAGACCAATAAACACATTTAGGACCTTATGCTGTGATTAATTTTAGCAATTTTGCCTCAGTCAGAAGCAGCACTTGGTTTACAAATATTTAGTAGGTCAAGTATGAAATGTCCTTTGGAAAATTCTGTGTATAACATTTTAATAATAAACTAAACATTTGTCCTAATCTTATTCTAAATAAACACACAAAGACAACATAATCCTTCAGAATTAACCTTTGATCAAATAGAAGCACTCAGTAAAAAAGGAGTAGCTCTTTCTCAGCTCATTTTCCTTGCCTTAGGGTATTACTTAGCAAGTTTTTTAAATTTAGTTTAGACTCAAAGACACATCCAATTCCAAGCTCTTCTCGATAAAAACATACCAGGGAGTAGCCCCATTCTTCAGCATAAAAACAGAAAAAGAAGCAGAGATGTGTGCCCTAAAAACCTTAGGTGCCAAAAGTTGTTCCTAATATACCACCACAGATGTCACCATGCCTGACTTTAGTCATCACAATGAATATTTCTGAATGGAAATCATCATGTTTAGAGGGAATGAGCTCTGATTAAGGACCACACACAAGTCACTTAAATTGAGAGGAAAAAAAAAAAGTGATTAAAGTGGCACGGATTAGGTGGGATTTTTTTCAGAGTAGGCCAGCAACAAGGTTCCTTAAATAAGCACAGAACAAAAGCCAAGCACCAAATAGTGGTACTACAAAGCTCTTCAAAGATGATTATGACTATCACCTTTCTTTCCAAGGATCAACAGAATAAATTCAGGTAAGCCTGAAAATTTCCTCTTTTCTCAACTTTTCATTTCATTTTCTAATTTCCTTGTGTTAGCACAGTCATGGAGAACCACCTTTCCAAGAAACAGACAATAGTGGCTCAATGAAAATGTCACCTTCCCTCCAGTGCTGATGAAGCTGTGGGGTGTGTGCACCTTATCTCGTTACCTGAGCAGATGGGGAAGCCTTTTCCAGTTCTTGGAAGCCAGATTACATATGCAGCATGCAGGGGAAGCTAATCACAGGATCCTTTCTGCTAAGTGAATCCAGGCTCATGGTTGACAATAGAGTGAAATCAGCAGCACAGAGATGAACTTCCAGACGCTTGTTCTACTAATAATGACAATCTGTGGCTTATAAAGCAGGACTGTACTAAAAATACTCAAGAAAGAGTGGAAATATTAGCTGTGAACTCCACGGCTTTTCTCAATAAGTGTCAAAACCCCAAAGCTATCGAAACATTGTTTTTTGCATTTAATATTTACAATGCTGTGATAGTAGCAATGAGATAATTATAGCACTTCTGCTACCAAGGCCATGATTCACCAAAGCCAAACATCAAGTCATTATTTCTGTCATGCCACTAGAAGGGGTGAGGAGGGCATTAGGGAAGAGGAGAGCAATGTAGGCTTTTACTTTGAGACACTGTTTACAGAAGCAGAATATTTGTTTCCATCACAAATCATTTTGCACCTTGTGCAACTGAATTACCATGGAGTTTTTGCTACCTCCATCCTATTGGGTTTTTTTTTTCTCCCTACACCTTGTTAATGACCATCTTAAAAGACCAAGGCAACAAGAAAGAAGGCACATGAAGGGCACAGTCAAGATGTCAATTTGAGAAGTGCCCCAGTTTTTCAACCCAGAATACCGTAGGCTCCGTGGAATTATTTAGCAATTTCATAGTGATAACGCACAGTATAATTTATCATGTGGTGAAGCTGATCATGCCACATGGCATTGTTTTGGGAATTTTTATAGGGCATCTGTGCTACCCATGTAGTTATAGATGAGCCCATTTTCCAAACATCAGCCATGTTCAGGGATACAGCAATTTAGACTAACCTGAAAACTCCTTAAGTAAAAACACTTCTAGGATTGTGGTCTGGGATCTCCTCTAAAGTGTTTTTGCTCAAGATGAATCAAGGAGTATATCAGCAACATCATAAATAAAACAGATCCAATTTGTCAATCAAAATTGTCCAAAGATTTAGTCCATGTACCAATTTAGCAACAATCTGGAATAATCTATTTTTCTGAAAAAATTGTCTCAAGTTAATTGGAAGTAAAATCTTCCCTTTAATAGTGTCTGAATGATGTCCCAGAAAACAGGTAGGAAACTCTCCTACTTGTTAGTCCAAAGTAATGAAATCTGTCTCCTCTTTTCAATTGCTATGCTGCAAAATATACAGCTATAGACTGTAAGATACATGGAGAAATTTTTAGTGGCATTGCTTTGGAGCTTTACCAACAAGTGATCACCATTCTGCTTTTGGGTACCATGATTCAAGGAAAATATAAAACAGTTGGGATCAGAGGGGGAAAGAATTTTAAGAGGAGTAACAAACATGACCAGGGTTGAAAAGAAATTATATCATTTGTTCTAACAAAGACTGAAGAAAGGTGTGTGTAACAACCTTTTTATCTTTAACACTTTAAATTATTAATTAGTAGAGAATAAACATTTCTTCACATCTGAGGAAGATAAGGAAAGCAGTAATGGATTTAACAGAACAAGAGACTTTCAGGTAAAGTGCATAGCACTACAGATGGCTAAATACTTGAAGAGAATGCCTAAGGAGGCAGCCAAATTTCCATTATTATATTTAGAACAAACTAGATAAATATGCATCAGGAATAACATAGGAAAACCCAATTCTACCTTGGGGCTGAAAGTGAAAAATGACCTCTTCAAAATTTGTTCCAAGTTTATTTAACAGGATTTCTGCTATGATTCTTTGCTATCTGGCCTTCTCAGACCCCAGCAAGCTCCCTGCTTGAATGCACGACAGGTTTTTGCTGTCATCCAGATGAGAAACTGGCAATTGACTCAGGTCCTGCCATGCTGAGGTGCCAGAAGTTTGCTGGCAAATCAGCACAATAGTGGAAGAATCCTTTGAGAGTTCTGTGGTAGTACAAGATTTAAAAGCTTGAATTTATGGACAGCGTTGTCCAATTGTAGATGTGGACTTGCCGTGTTTACAGCACTTCAACATGTTTTTGGTCAAAGCACACAAGGCCCATTTCAGGCCACTAACCCTCATCATAAGGCAATTTAATTCAAATCAACTTTATATTAGTAATTATGTTAGTAATATATGTTCCACGTGCTCAGCTGGATGAGATTTTGTTAATATTGAGTTTGTTTGTAATCATATAGGTAGAAGTAATTGCATCATATACAAAGGTAGCATTGTGCCACACTGAACAAACAGAACTCAATTAGAGCTTGCATAACATTCCTTACTACTTTTATTATCTTCTCATAGGTATTCCACACAGAAAATTTCATAATTAATTATTTCAGAACTGGTTTTTATTTTCATACTCCTTCATTGCCTGAACTAGTAGACAGTTTTCTCAGGAGCAAATATGAGAAAGCAATATAAACCTTCCTGAAGAAACCAGAACATTACAAATCCCACTGTTCTTCAAGTGCAATCTCCATCTCTCCATCTCCTCACTCAGTAATTAAGTACGTAAATCAGTATTAATACATTTAAAAAAGTAATAACCTAAAATATTACCAAAGACATACTTTTCACATTCTCCAGCTGTGAAGAGGATAGCCAAATTACACAATTCCAACTTCTTGTGCTACTTAATGCATTGCTTGAGAAAAAGCAGGAATAGATAGTAGCTAATCAGACTGGGGATGATAAACAATTATTTTAAAATCCTTTGATTTTTGAATTCTATTGGATACATTCTTGAAAAGACTCAAAAGGAATTAATCTATGTATACTCCAAATTTCCCCCCCCCCAAAAAAATGGAGGAAATTGTACTAGTGCTTTCAAAAAAAGCACTAACTCTGAAAAGGAACCTCACCTCAAGGAAGACAAACACATGAAAGGCTTAAGTGTTTAACCTCTGGATGAAAGAATGCCTGTCTGAAGCTTTAATCTCTAGCAGGAAAATAGGCTAAGAAGAAATTTCCAGTATATTGAAAGTTGTTAATTAAGTTCAAGACAAAAAATATCAAACTAGAACAAGTTACAAGAAAGTCTGCTCAAAGATGAGACACAGACCAGCTAGGATATCTTAAGATATGAACTGTTATGACTCAAAGGTAGTTATATTAGCTGAAAGAAATCATTACTCTGTAGGGTAATTCAGCTTGGATAGAACATTGCAGTGCTGTGGCAAGCAGTGCTTCCATTACCCCAAACTACCTCACAGCAAGCAAACCTGGGCATTTCTCCATGGTACGATTTTATGCCATAGAAATGTGTCTTATATGAACATGAGTCATGTAGCCTAGCAACAGGAAACTAGAGAGGATACTTCTCTTTAGCATGGAAGTTGTAGGAGGACTAATTACAAAAAAACCCCCAACATGACCAACCTACAGAAGACAAAAGAAGAGGACAGACAAGAAAAAACTGGGAGCATATTGCCTGTGAAAAAGTCACAAGTTTAACTGTATTTAGAAGACTAGAATGAGAATTAGAACAGCCTTTAAGTAAGAATGGAAGGGAGCAGACAAAAATTTTAGCCATTTTAGAAGACTACTCCAAATGAACAGCTTTAATGCTGACTACATACCATTTAATGCTGACACCTTTTCTTGGATAGGTCAAGCAGTGATGAGTTCCCCAAATAACATTATTATGCTTATTTTTCTTGATTCTTCGAGCTACCCTCCACCTATTTCATACTAAACATTGGCTGAAAGCCCTGCAGGGTAATTGAAAATGGAGTGACCTAAGTGATCATTCTCTAAGTGATCAGCCTGTGTAAAACTTCAATCATTTTAGTGTCAGAAAAACAGAGCAGATTGGCTTAAACAAATTACTTTTAATTCCAGTCTTACTCCTGCCTCTCTTCACTTTGAGAACCAGTGGTTTAACTCCATCACAGAGAGAAGCTGGGGTGATAAAGACAAGGGAAGTTCTGACAAATACCACCACTGCAGATGGAGAGAACACCACATGCAACTGAGAAGAAAAATAAGAATCTGCCTTCAATTAACATCCTTAACTTGAGAAACACTGGTTTACACTAATCAATGTGAATAGATTCTAACTAAAACTTATATCTATACTATTTTCCCTAAAATTTTCCTATTGGAAAATTTTTAGTTGCGTTGATAAGAAACGCCACAAACCAGACACCTCTTAAAAGTGCTTAGTTTGTTGTTAGCATAGAATATGTTAACCTTTTTTTTTTTTCAGTGAAGCTCATAACTTGTCACTTTCGGATTCAACCATGATACTTATGTTAAAAAAGTATAATCTCATAGCTTTGTGTAACAAGCATGAAATAAAAACAAACAAATACAACAAAACACACAAAGCAATAAGAAAAGCCACACAAAACAGTATAAGATATTTGATACATCACTAAGTGGTGAATTTTATACTGGTAAAAAAAAAAATTAACTGCCATAGTGGTGAGTGCATTTTCAGGGAATTTACTGATTTTAATGGAAGTCCATGGTATTTACTACACTGCAGAGTACATCCAAACTGAAAGTCACTGCTGAATTTTCTCATCTTTATTTTAACTATGTTAACTGATAAATGTTTATGACAATTTTCACTTGAACACTGTCCTCCAATAATTTAAGAAGAAATAACTTGCTGCTAAAATGGGCTCCTTTCTCAGAGACTTTTCCATTCATCTCCTCCATGTTAAACCTGGCACATCACAAAGTGACAGATGAATTTTATGAGAATTGATTCATGCCAGTCTCTGAAGAGTAATTAAGTTCAATAAAGGCCTGTCAATATCATTTGGTATCAGTTGTCACTTTATATCATGTATAAAAAGTACAGATGCACACTGAGACAGACCAAAAGTGCAAGGACAGAAAGTGCAACGCAGCCAGGACAGGGAGGTGGTAAATATTAAACACTTTCTAGGACTGAAGTCACTGCCTCACCTTAAAAACTGTTGTGAACCACCCCTAAAGGCCAGTCCTCAGTCAGTAAAAAACAAATACTCCCAAAATGAAAGGTTAAAACTCATTACTTCTCTCTCTTCAAAGGGCATAGACTTCTTGCTTGCCCATCTGCAGATCCAAACCTCATAGAGCTTCTTGAGGAAGTTCATTGGAAGAGGACAAGAGAAAGAAAATATGCAAAAAGAATAATTGTCCTTTTTTCCACTTAACTGAGTGTATGGTTTCACAGGTGCCTACATGATGAGAACCATACACCCAAATCCACTCTCCAAGCTTTAGGCTAGTTATCCCACCTCCTGGATAAAGTGTTTCACATAAGAAACCTGCAGATAAAAAGAACCCACAGCAGCAATCCTTTTAAAACTGTTTTGAAAGCAAAAGAGCATCTTATTCTGTCAGCAAGCCAGAGATTCTATGCAGTTAGAAAGGACATAAACACATCAAGATGAAGCAGTGCTGCAAGCCACTAGTAGCAGAACTCCACGAGCTTTAATCCCAGCAAGAACACCAAGTAAAAAGAGATAAAACTCAACCTCCAGCCTTTGCTCTATAGCACTTGCCCATTAACCAATCCCAACGAGATGGAGTCAGAGACTTTTCTGGAGAAGCCTGCCTGTGAAAGTGCTCCACCCTTCCCCTGAGTTTTAATTCACACTCTCTGATTAATACCAGAAGCTGAGGACTGCATGGCCTAGTGGGGAGCAGCTGCCCTTTCAAGGTTAAATGAGTTAAAGTTAATTGAACTTAAGAAACTCAAACTGCAAGTGGGGAGGGCTCATGCAGGGATGTTAAGGAAAGCGAGGACATGCTAAGTTTAAAAAAAAAAAGGCTTTACATGTGGAAACATAGTAGGGTCTCTAAGATAAATAGACCTGAACATTTAACAAAATAGTAGGTGCCCAAGGATGAAGTTGGGGGGTTTGTTACATTTGAAGTTTCAGAACAGGAACAGTGGGTGCTGATAAAGTACAGCTGATAGCTAGGAGACTTTGGTATGCGGCAGGTGATCCAAGAGAAAAAATGAGAGCAGGTTTCAGCTTTTGGAGTGATGACTCTGTGAAATACAGTGGAAGCTGGGTTTTTTCATGGGCTGCTAGATGGCTCAGTCATACTGTCATGACAGACAGAAGCTAAATACTCTTAAAATACTGATGTTAAGTGTCTAACTCTCTTATAGCCTTTTTTTTTCTTTCCTACCTCAGAACAGATCTTCTGGCCAAATTATGATTGGGCCCAGATGAACAATATGAATTGGAATTACTTTATTATGTATGATACTCATCTCCTAATGAACCATTACTCACCATTTTATATTCACATACTCCTAGCAATGATCTAGAAAAGAAAGGTTTATCTACATCTTGTCCATTTCATTTAGGATGTCGTTCTCAGGCTTTCATTTACAGATCACTGGAGGCACAGAGAGCAGTTCTTTGTTTTTTTAAGGAAATCATTGTTCTGTACATAGTGAGGTTTTTTAGGAGTCATACTTCATAATGACTTTTAGAACTTTTTAGGTGATTTCATGACCAATTAATCTGAAATCCCTGTGTAGTTTCTTTCTTCCTGTGCTTAGAACAGCAGCTCCACATCTGTTGCTGGTAACTTTAGAGTGATCATTCAGCTTTGACCACAAATTACAAAACAGTAAGAAGACAAATAACAGAGCCAAAGTCAAATTAAAGAGTGGTTTGGTCTGCAACATTTTCAGCAGAAAAGGGAGTTTTAATATTAGTAAATGCAAAACCTAGTGATCAAAAAAATGGAAGAATACATATAGAAAGAGGAAAGCATCATAACCAAAGTAAATTAAAACATGGAAAGTATTTATTTATTTTTCTTTTTTTTTAATGGCAGAAAGTGTTTAAATCCAACACAGTTTTTCAAAAGTTGTTGATTCTTTCAAAGGTTCTTCTCCCTGTTATAAAACCTGCAGAGGGGATATCTACACGAAATCCTGATGTCTTTATTAAGGCATTATCTATTCTAAGAATATTCTCAATTATCATGATCATCATTAGCATGTTTTATAGCATGTTCATTTGTTTTTCCTCCTTCTGAAATGTTAATCACAGATTAAATTTACTGTAAATCAATCAAAAACATTTTCTTCATTTTAAATTTAATCACAAAGTGTTGTTTTGTGTAATAAATGAAACACAAAAATGCTGAGTCATCATTAGTTCTTATAATAATAATAATAATAATAATGTGAAAAACCTTGAAGTTTATGGCACTGCTAATTTGAGCATAACCTACAGTTACTTTTGAATTTTTAACTAATATTTTTTAATAAAAAATAATTTCTTTAAAGTTTATTTCTACCTCACCAACTTAGTAATATACCTGAAAATTGAAGATTTTTTATTTTAGAAAGTTTTTCCTAACCATAAAAAATATCCTAAAAGACCACTGAATTAAAATGAGTAGACTAGCTCACGAACAGCTTCCCTTAAAGAAGAAACAAATTTAAAAATTAACTTTTAAAAAAATTAATTTCACTTACTCTTCTGGCTGAAGAGTTTCAATGTTAGAAATATTTGGTAAAATATTGCAATCTTATTCTTGCACTTGAAAAAAAAAAACTTCTACATAAATCAGGCACAAATTTTATGATACCCAAGTATTGTAAACATTCCTCAAAATCCAGTGTTGTCATGAATATAAACATCTAGCTGGAGTGTGCACAGAGAAGACCTGAATCCAACTTTGGTAATATTGCCACAGTTTTGGAAAGTGAGAGTGTATTTTATATTCATTTCATGACAATAACATTGAGTTTATGGCCTCAGTAGGAGTGAGCAGATTCAGAGTGACAGTAAATTGTAACTGTCTTTGTGGTGAGCTGACCTTGTCTGGCTGGCAGATGCCCACCCAGATATTCTCTCACTCCCATTCCTCCACAGCACAGGAGGAGAAAATATGGAAGAGCTCATAGGTGAAGGTGAAAACAGGGAGACTGGTTATGAGTTATCACCATGAGCAAAACAGATTCCATTTGAAGGAAATTAATGTATCACTTACGGAATTACAAATAGAGTAGGAGAAATAAACTCAAAACCTCATCACCTTACTGTTACCCCTTCCTTTTTCCTTGGCTCAACTTCATTCCTTTGAGGAATCTTCTGTCTCCTTCTCCCCTCCCTGAGTGGTGCAGGGACATGGCACAAGGGGAGTTGTGGTTGGTTCACAAATATTTGACTCTTCTACTTTCTCCTCATGTAATTCCATGCTCTGGCATGGGGTCCCTCCCACTGGAGCCAGACCTTCACAAACATCTCCAAGGTGAGTCTTTCCCACAGGCTGCAGCTTTTCAAGAGCTGCTTCAGCCTGGATCCTCTCCAAGGGGTAGGCCATCAGGCAGAGACACCTTCAGCATGGTTCCTTCACAGGCTGCAGTTTCTGCCAGAAAACCAGCTCCTGTGTGGGTTCCTCTTCTGCCAGGAGCCTGCTCCAGTACGGGGTCCTCAGTGGGCTCCTATCTATTCTCCAGTGGTTACAGGGAATAACTGCTCTGTCATGAGGTTCTCAAAGGCTGCTCCTGCCCCTGCTCATTCTCACCACAGAGCTCAGAGAGCTGTTTCTCACACTCTGCCCTCAGTTCTCACTGGTGGGCAGTGCTTTGTCCTTCCTCATACTTTATATCTCAGGGCTTTCCCTGAGACACCACTGACGTGACTGCAGGACTCAGCTGTGCCCTGGAGTGGCTCTGGAACCCTGTGTGTCTGGGGCTCAGAAAGCATTTCACCCAGCAGCCCTTGAATAAACAGCACTCTGAGCCTTAACTTTCAGGCTTTTAATAGAATAGTTGAATGTTATCAAATTAGACAGTTTCCTGGTAGTATGAAAAATTATAAAATAGTTTTGCCACTCTATTTTTATCCTATTGGTTTTTGTCCATGCTCATTTCAGCATAAAAGTACTTCCTTTGTGCTACACTTTAATTCCAAATTACCATCCAGCTTCAGCTAAGAATTGGAAATCAATTCCTAAAACATTATATTGATGACAAACAAATGATAGGCAATTCACAACAGGCAAACTGAAAACTTTTGGACAGAAAATCAACATAAATATTTGTGTACATACCAATGGAAAATAAGCTACATTCTAGGCTTCCTGAATTATGTGCAGGTTCTTATTTCAGAGTACAGAGTAATTTGTGCAGAGAATATTTATTCTATTCCTACTATGTGGATCAAGTTGTATAAAAATGTGTGATAACCTTGATTCAGATACCTGATAAGTAGTTAGCACAAAATATAGATCTGAGAAAATCCTGTGTGAATGTTTGTTATCTCTTATGGCTTGGATCTGCTAATATGCTGAAATACAGACTGTGTTAGGAGACAATAAGCAAACAAAGAATTGTTTGTTGAACATGCTGATAGGATGATGAGCAGATTAGTTATTAATATTAAAAAGCATCATGCATAGGATATTCACAAAGCTTCCAAAAAGTAGAGGTGAAAAGAAAATTGTTTTCCTATTGTGTCTATATTAAAATTTTCTATTCTCTGGATTTTTTTTTTTCATAGTGTAAGAAAGATAATGGGAAATATCTCCATTAATGATCTGCTGCAAATACCAGAGTAAATGCTACCCCTAGGTTTTGCTCATTCCCAGATATCCAGGCTGCAGAGGACAACTTAATGTACAAAATAACCTAACTGTCTGGACCTTGAAAACTGAGAACTTTATCTAGAGACAGAATTGAAGCTCCCCAAAGTTCATATCTGAGGGTCCAAGCAATGAAAGTACTGATTGCTTGGTAAATTAAAATCTGGGAAGGGAATTATGTGCCAAAAATATGTACCTGACAAATTTCATAGCTATAATTCATTTTTTCTTACCTGGAAAGGAGGTTTTGAAATAACAGAATGAGAAAAAAAAATAGTGTTTCCCTTTGTAAAAAGTAATGGAGACAAAAATCTTAGTCATAACTATGAAGTTTGACCTGCTCTGTACAAGCCCTTTTTTCCTCAGTAATGGAACAACACTTAGAAGGAAAGGTTGCCACAGCCAATTGGCTGATTCAAGTTATCTGAGGAGTTCCTATAATACAGTTTGCATTTCTTCATACTTCAGTGTCTCATCATTTGTCAGTGAACACAATGAGATGAGAGCAAAAGACAGCCAAAGCAGCAGATGTGACAATGTGCTCTGGCAGAGGAATGGAGGGGTACAATTAGGTGGGATCCAGAGGCTGTTAGTAGAGGCAGCAAGGCAAATTAGTAGTGTAAAAAGGTGATCTATTATTCCTTAGTGAGCAGTGCTGCAATTATTTTCTCTCTCTGCATGGCAGGTCTTCCCCCCCGCCCCTCCTGGCTTTTTAATTTTGCCATAGCATTAACTGAGTGAAAGCTCTGTCAGGGTTGCACCTAATATGGCTGGTGAACTTCTATCTTATATTTCACAGAGAGAAATTTGCTTGCACTCACTGTGCATTATTTGTGGAGGCTTTGAGATGTTTAGAAAAGATGGGTCTTGTTAGCAGAATAGGAGGACGTGCTGCCCCACCAGGTCACCGCAGTCAGAAAGATCCTATAGGTCACACAAAGTTTGCATGTATTTCTCTTTCTCCTATGCAGACAAAGCCCGTGGGCAGAAAAAGCATGAAAAATCTTTTTGGTCCATTAGCCCTACAATTTAGAAGTAGGGTGGAAGTGAAAGGAGCACTCATTGGTAGGGTTATCCTTTTTATTTTGCCGTAAAGTTCAGCACTTTGTGACTTTTCCTGTGACAATGTAAATCACTTAGGAAATGCATGTTTCTACAACAACTGCATGTTGCAATAAAAATAGCAATACACATTAGGGGGTAACAGGGAAAAAGAAGGATGGGAAGTAAATTTTTAACTATCTTTAGATGGAAAATGCAAGTCACTGCAAGATGGCAAAATTAATGGGTTCCACTTAACTTGAGATAGCTGAGTGAGCCTGCTGCCTGGCAGCCATTAGTGAGCCTGGGCTGAAAATTCTAAGCTGGAGAAAACCATCTGGTAAACACCATACAAACAAACCTGAATGCCTTGGAGCACTTGGAGCACATAGGCAATGGCAAGCAAGAGGCAAAACTGGAGTTTGGGAAATAGCATTTCAAGCCGAGTTATTCATTTTTGTACGTGCTTCAGCCATGTGGAAACACCAGCACAGCCTTTCTTCAGGAATTTCTGCATAAAGAAAAAGTGAAGACAGGTAGATCAGGTGTCCTGTAATCATACTGAGAAATACAGCTCTCTGTGAATAACCTAGGGAAAAAGACACTCAGCTGGAATCAGAGCAGTGAACCTGGCTTTATGACAATCCTGAAACTGAATGCATCTCTTAAACCTATCAGAAGGGAAATCATAATATCAGATACGTTTATCAAGCATTTCTAAACAGAGAAGTATCTTAGTTTGAGAGAACCTATATAATCTTCAATGGCTTACTCATGATAATGATAATAATAAAAAATATGTTTTATTTGGTTTTTTTTTTTCACTGATATATTGAAGGTATGGGAAAAGATCTGACTATGAAGCTACATATCTATATTTGTATTATTTATTTTCAGTATCTTTGCATTTCTTAAGAGATTGTCACATGTAGAACTTCACAGTTCACAGGATTATAAGCATAAATCCCCAAAAAATTGGAAAAAAATAGAGAACAATTTCTTATTGTTAAATTATTTATTTGTTTGGGGGTTTTTGCTTGGCTTTTTTATTTATTTATTGTTGTTGTGATAAGGCTTTTCCAAGAAATGGAGGTAATACTTTCAAAATCATGCTTGTGCCCAGGCTAAAGCTGACAAAGAAAAGTCTTTCTGAAGGGATTTAGACATAAAATAAATGGTTCTATATCTATTAAGTTAACGGGTTTCTAAATTTATAAGTTTACCTAACTAATAATCAGTTACAAAATGCTTTGAATATTTTTTTATAAGTGACAAAATACAAATTTAATGTTAAGTAAAATATACGTGACTTTTTCCTTTTTTATGCATGGATAAATTCCCTTTCATAACTGCCAAACATTACAAAAAGAATTCTACCCAAAATCTTTTTTTGGACAAAAGATACCACATATGTGGCAATAATGATTAACTGTTATTCCAATTAACATTTTAACAGTCTACCAGTCCAAATAATTAACTAATATTTTTAAAAACCCTCTTTGGGAATAAAACTGGCATGAAAAACTTCCTCGTATTTACCCTTTATTTTTTTTAGTGCTAACCCTGTTTTTCTTTGGAAAAGCTTCAGTCTTGCTCAATGGCATTGGGAAAGGCAGGGACATAAAACAGTTTATCAGCAGCATCCAGAGGTCCTCACTGGAAGGAATACCATGTTCACACTGGCAGTTTCTCCAGAAGGGAAGGAAAATACATATTGGACCTACTTATTTCAAGATAGAAAACATGGAATCATTTAGGCCTTTAAAAGAGAATAACTGTGTAAGCAAATTTTCTAATACTTGTTCAGCCAAAGTATATTTACTGGATTTTGTTTAGGATGTCACAGTAAAGTGAAGACACACTGGGGCAAGAGGCAGACTTCCCTCTTGAGTCACCCCATGTTCATTAAAATTTGCTTTCCAGCACACCACGATTTGTAATTTTTTTAAATACCGTTTACTCCATCTTCCAGATCAGGCGTGAATACATTGAATAAAATGAATTTTAATGCATATGGTTTGAGTATCCATCTAAATTTCACCCCACATTAAAGTTCACTTTGTTCATTGTCTTTCATCTAGTTTTTCCTCCATGTAACAGCAATCATATTCAAGTGAATGTGGATCCTTTTTGTAAGAATTTCAAAGGCATGCTCTTACTTTACTAAAATGCAAATATATCTGCTGCATATCTTTCATCCACTAATTTTGTAAGTCTATCAAAAAAGCAATCAAATTTGAGTGGCATGACTTTTTTTTCTTTTCTTTTTGTTTATACTCATTCTGATTTTAAAAAATTAATGGTTTTCATTATAGCAGCAAGATAATTCAATATAATGAAATGAGTGCCCTATAATAGTGAAATACAGAATAAATACAAAACGTAAGAATTGGAACTTCATTTTAAAGTTGTGAGTAGCATTCAAATATTTCATTATAATCCATATATTTCAGGAAAGCAAATTAAATAATGCCATGTATAAAGATATTACCAAATAACAAAGAAGCAATGAGCTAGTAGATTCATTTTATTCTCGAGGTAGGGTTCATGTGTTCTCCCACTCTAAGCCTGTGGGTCAAAATTCTTTTGAACAAACTGACATATGACATATGGATATGCTCAAGGCCAGGCTGGATGGGGCTCTGAGCAGCCTGGTTTAGTGTAAGGTGGAAAGGGGTCCCTGCCCATGGCAGAGAGGTGGGAATTAGCTGATATTTAAGAACTCAGATTCACAGAATATTCTGAGTTGGACTTATCTGGCCCAAACTGCTCCATGATTCTATGACAAATGAAAGCATTGTCCAGACAAAATGAATGTGATTTATGCATTTTCTGAGGTTTTTTTGACACATGTTCTGTTACTCTTGACTGCTTGGCACCACAAAGATTTTAAAGTCAGGAGTGAACATAAAGCAGGCCACAGACTTTTTTTTGAAAGTTCTGAGAATTAATGGTTCTTCTCTCCATGTAATGATGACACAAATTTCAGCAACTTCCAGGTAAACTAAAGTGTGTCTTTTCAACTCATACGTGATTTTTAACTGTAAGCCAACAGATAAATTGCCCCCTTGGTAAGTTGCTTCACTGGAATATAACCCTCATTTTGTACAGCTGAATATTATCCCAAATTTGATTGTTTTCAAGCTTCAGCTTTTCAACTCTGTGTCTATGTTTTTACTCTGCCATTTTATGTAGCTTCAATATCATATTCTATGGTGGATATCTACAGTCCATGATCAAATCCTCCCTTAACCTTCTCTGCACGAAGCAGAAGCTACTGAAGTCTTTTAGTAAAGGTAAATATTCCACATCTTACTTACAGTTCATTTTCCTATAACTGGCAGTTGTTTTAACTTAATGAATTAATCATCTGCCATAGATATTCCTGACCAGGTGCTTAAAGTCAGGGGAGGATGTTGAAACAGCTACAGGAATAGGTGATGTAATTATGTGCAGCTTTGACTGCATGAGCTGCTTCAGAGGGCTTCTAGTTGCTATCACACACACTGCAGCATCCAAAACATGAATGGGAATCCTCTCAGGTTCTTTCTTGTCCTTGTGAGAATTTGTGTGAGACCTCATAGGGGAGCCCAAGCTGTGAAAAGGTCTTTGGGTTTATCTTTTGACTGACTGAAGAAGAACAGACTTGTTGGAAGACGGAACTGTGTAGGAGATGAAATGGGAAAAAAAAGAAATAAAGTATTAGTAATTTGCAGTTGTCATCCATAGCAATGAGATGAGCTGACAGTGCCAGGGCTGCAGCTGATCTCTCCTTTCATTGATGAGGAGTAACAGAGCTGCTTAAATGTCAGGCATAAACAAAGCATTAACACTACCTTAGTATCTACTGCCTCAGCTCTGTGGGCTCAGTTCAGCAGCTCTGTTTTGGTTGCATTTCATGATTGTCAACAGGCAGGAAATGAGTGACATAACTCTTGTGTACTCTGACCTTTCTGCCATAATTTAATGTGTGGAAATCTTCATAATGGAGTTTTGACTGCAATTTTCTACTTTGGATTGAATTTTGAGGTCTGTTGTGGTAAAGGTCCTTAGTGGATCAGGCTGTGAGGAAAGTGTAGACAGAACCATTGCTGCTCCCAGCTTGCAAAGGACATTCTATGAAAGATTGAATACAGTAACTTGATTATTTTTTTTTTTTAACAAGAAAAATCACTTACCTGACTTGTTGAATAGTACATGTAATATTTATTAAGAATGTACCAGAAAAAGGAAATAAGATTGGAAAAAAACAGAAAAGCTCAGCTGCAAAATCCAATCTAAGTTAGTTAGCAACCTCAGGAGTCTCAAGTAAATCCTTTTTATTTGAAAATATCTAAATGAGGCTTCTACATATACATCCTGGTTTAGATTTAATTTTGTTTTTTAACAGATTGTAGAATAGGACAACTTCCAAATTGAGATAAAGCACTCCTTTTTTGGATTTTGGGTAGAAAATCTGTTCCAGCATGGATGGAGGACAACTGTTCAATTGCTGCAGTTAACCATAAACTCAAGCCTTAATCTAAGAGCTCTTCTGAGGCAAAACAAGAGGCTGGATTCATCTAACTTGGAAGGATGGACAATTACATGACCTTGAGACCCCTTCCAACCTAAATTATTATTAAATAAAATGTACTGTAGATATTAAAAAAGACATTTAACACTAGCCAGTATAGGAAAGTGTACTCATATATGTAGACACTGAATAGTATACAGTTACTTGCTTTAGGTTTTAAAATACTAAAAATTCAAATTACAATATAGAGTGTGATTTTTATTTCAAAATAAATTCTGCATTTGGGACCCCAAATTTGCACGTAAAGAAAATTGGATTTACTCAAATATTATATATGAGGGATTAAGTTTTCTTTTCCTGTGTAAAAATAAACAGAAAGCTCTTTAAGTTCATGTCAATGACAAAGAAAAAAGCCTTCAAGACAATGGTGATGGCACTTATATTTACTTAGCCCATCCAGTCCTTATATGAGATTCAGAGTCTTCTTTCTTCCTTTAAACCAGATCAAAGTAAAATGAGAGTTGAAGTCTCGAAATCGCTCTCATTTTTTAGACCGAATTAAAGAAGATGGTGGGGTGTCACCTCTTAGTTGTTACAAGTCTCTTAATTGACCAATTAAGCAAGAGTGTTCCCTGTTCCCTTGTTTAACAAGTGTTCATTAGCCAAGATTCTGGAAGGAGCAAAGAGTGTGTGCAACAGCGCTGCTGGGAACATCAGCCTGGCTCTGCTCACAGATAGGATGTCCATGACTATCGAATCCAATGAGTCACCAAAAAATGTAACGCTCTGAACTTCTCCTTAAAGGCTGGCTTTTGTCAATTGACAGCAGGTGACTGAGAAAGTTTAGATGAGTAGATCTTCCTTGAGACAATAAAATGTGAATAAAGATGCAATGCAGTTCCTTAGACAGCTAAGGTTGTTTCTTTGTGTCAACATGATAATTGAAAACAGAACAATGTTCACTGGACTATCAAATTTTCTCACTGTTCTGCTGCTGAGCTCCCCAGACCTCTCTGACTGGGGGTTTTCTGCTCAATTTGTGCAGGAAAGTCTGCTCTAATGGTTTACAGTGTAGACCAGTCCATAGGGTTCAGTGTCTGCACCAAAAGAAACCAACTTTCTTACAAAAGCAATATGAAATCCTATTTCTTCAGAGCAGAAAGAGACTGAGGAAAAACAAAATGAAAACACACATTATTTTTCACGAGCTTGTCTCTTACGGTATTTTTGGTGGTTATATAGCATTTTGGTCTGTGTCTATTTATCCTGTTTTTTTCAGTTACTGACCATCATCAAGGTACTGTACTCTAATTTTGAAATAAAAAAACAAAACCAAAAAGTATTCATTTATAACTTTGAAGAATATGAAGTAAGAGAGCATTTTATATAAATACCAAGTGAAAAACACAGAAAGGAATATTGAAATCTTAACTCAGAGAATTTTGCAGCCCTGCTTTTAGCTGAAATCTTAAATTTAGCTTGAATTTTAAAGACTTTTGTCTTTAAGATTTAGTGATAAATAGTCCTTTGTAATCTATAAATAGAGCATTTCCTGAATACATAATAGTGACAGAAGCCAAGGAGGGAATCTGAATTTGTGTGGGAATCCCAGTGTCAAGCAGAATTCAGTTCCCTTCAGAGACAGGTAAAATAAGAAAAGTTAAATGACATCACATTATTCTGGACTACAAAGCAATACTGAAGAACATGAAACTCAGATAGTCTTGTGTATACCTGAAGAGTTATAAATATGTTCAAATTTAACTCTCAGCTGGATATTAATTAACAATTCTGTTTTTTCCTTTTTATGGACAACAGTGTTTCTGCACACTTTGCCTTCAAGCAAGTGCCTGTTCAAGCAGTACTGTATACTTCTCATCAAAGAAACAAGTTTATTTCCAAAGTATTGACACACTGTATTTTGAGACCTTTGAAAATCCTTGCTGTACTGAAGGCTGCTCAGCACAAACACAGAACCCTTGAAAATCCAGCTGTAATTTTAGGTACTGAACCTTTGAAAAATCAATCAATGTTCCTTTCCAAAAAATATAGGTCTAAATAATCTATACACTTAATAAAAAACAACCAAGCAAAAAACCAAAAAACAAACACCAAAACCCACAGGAGAGCAACCACTCTGCATATTAAATATGCATTCATCAGTTACTTCAAATGTGAAAAGCAACAGTGACTTCTTTCTCATATTAAAACAAGGAAATTTTATACTGGAAGTAAAAAGGACAAGTGGTAAAATATAATGGAGTAAAATAAATGCTAAAGCTATTCTAGTCACTAATTAACCTTGTCTCACTTGATAACAAGCTGAAGAACATTTCCTGCTTTCCTGTACACATACATATCAGAATTGCACTGCAGAGAGTTTGAACCAGTTTGGCTAATTTTGCAAGTTCATTATGTTCCAGACTTAAAGGTCTTTTCTTGCAAAATAGAAGGAAATAATGTCAAATTAGGGGTTATATTTCCTTCCTAACAGGAATGTCATGTGCCTTGCCTCATCCAAGATGTACCACATGAATGCCATGGGTTTGAACATTTCCTTCAGTATATATTTCTGCCTAGGAAACATACACAATAAAAAAAAAAAAACCTTTTCCAAAGCTGCTATTAGACTGCTTTTCTTCAAGCACATCACAAAGAGATGATGATATGTCTTAGTAGCCCTGCCCATCTCCCCCTAAATTTGAATATATATGACAGTACAAAATAGACATGTGTTGGACTAAAAATTATCTTACTACAATTAAAATATAGCTGTCATGTATACCCCAAAGATACTGGAGGGTTTGAGGCATTGAATAAAGTTGTACAAAACCTTGCTTCAAATTCTATTCTTAAACTTCTCAGGAGCAAGTTATAATTTGCCAAAATTATTTTTAATTAAAGAAATGTACAAATTAATTCCTGTAATTATTACCAGCTCTGTAAATTGTTTAGAAGCTTTAATTATGAACATTTAATATTCAAAATTCAAGCTGAATTGTGATTAAATGTAGTCCTATTTCTGCTTCTCTGCTGGATGGAAATAACACTTGGAATGAATGATTTCAGAGTATTAAAAATATACATTTAACAGTTAAAAAGTGTGAAACTGCCTAATATTTACCTAAAGTTCAGTTTCTTCTTGTTTAACATCTTCTTACAGCTAAGAAATACTGCTGGCAGAGAGCAAAAAATTTAGAAATTTGGAAAGAACTGAGAAGAGTTGCATAAGCAGTGCAGGTGAAGGTGAGAGATTTTAAGACCAAAAATCAAATACATGGAGTATTGTGTTTAATTGTATTTTGTAATTGCAATTTGTCTGTTTTGTATATTTGTGTTTCTACAAATCTTTACATAAAGCACATAGCTGCAGACACAGATTTGGTCAGGTATTAGCTCTGTACCCTTTAAGCTAATTTTTTTACTGTGGCATAAGTGCTTTGAGGCCCTATGAGATTTGCTATTTTCATCATTTTCATTACATTTGACACAGACTTGTCCCAGGTTAGTGGCACATGGATTACCTGCTTCTCTCTGATCAGTTCCTGTGATGGAGTCTGTGCAGTGAAAAAATACCTTCTCAGTCATACCTCCTGAGGAGCAGCCAGAAAAGTCTATGATTTGTTGCCACACATTCCTACAAACAGCTTTACAAAAGGTTACCAAGAAAGCAATTGTGCTTTTCTCTTAAAAAAACAAAACCACACACACACACACAAAAAAAACCACACCAAAAAAAGCCCCTACAAAAAAAAACCCTAAAAAAACCCCCAAAACTCCCCCAAACTAAAGGCTATTGAAGCCAGTAATATTCTATAGGAAAATGAAATTCATTTATTTCCCTCTGTGTGTATGAATCAAGGCAGTCCAGATCACTAAGGAATGTCCAATTACACAGGCACCTTTACCCTCTTTGAGTGTATATCCTAGAAAAGGACTGGGAGACTGGCAGGAAAAGGAAGACTTAATACTGTCTCATTCATGATGGTTTTCTGTATTTCATTTCCCAACTAATTAACCTTTTGCTGCAGAAAAGGTCTGTGTTAAGAAGCACGGCATAACAATCAAACAAATCATCATTATTGAAAGACTGCTTCTAATTTAAAATATTTCCACTCTTCAGAAAAAATGAAGTTCCATAAAAATCTTCTATTCTCTCATCCCCTAAAAAAATCACACAGGTATGCAGAATCTAAACTTAGAATTTTTTTTTTTTTAAATTTCAGTTTCCAGTTGATATTGTCAAAAATGTTTTTCTCTCAGCAATATAGAAAGACAGCATTTTTCATGCCACAAATTGCAAATAATATATGAAGGGAGTTTATTATATTCAGACTTGTCATATATTTAACTATGCATAACCTGCACTTCAAAGAAATAATGCTCAAGATGTACAGAAAGCATATGTACACACAAGGGGTCTCCCTTTCTGTAGGCACCCACACACCTTGTTTATATATGAATGCACATATGTGTGTGTGTGTGTGTAATTTTTTTTTAAAGTATACATCCCTCCTTTGTGTATGAGAGCAAACAATACATATAAAATGTGATATGCAGTGTTTTTTATTGACTGAACAAAGTGAATGAGGTGAAGTTCCTCGTTCCTCTGCCCAGAAGTCTTTGTACACGGCCATCAACTCTGCCTTAGTAGAACACTAGTAGAACAGTTGACTCAAAATATATTCTAATTTAAAGAACACATAAGATAAGACACTCTCAGAACTCACCTCTCCTCAACATACTTCAAAATCAGCCACTCATAAAAGAGAAATATCTCCTTGGTGAGATGCTTTACTGCTGCTTTAATTTACCTGACAATCTATTTTGATGACTTCCTTAGTGACAGATATTCAAAAACTCTTCAATATGAATATACTTAATTTAAAATCAGTGAGCTAAAAACCTATAAAATGCATAATTTTAATAGTTTGAAAATCATAGTCACTATTATACAGGAAGTTGGTATAACCAGACATGATTATTAAGTGGATAACACGTTATGGTTGAAAGATTCCAATAGGCCCATTATGCTGAGAACATTTCTGGAAATAGATCCTTTTTTTTTTCCCCCCTACATTTCTGCATTTTTAGAAATGATATTTCTTTTCCACATTTCAAATGTTACCTCTAACAGACAAGTGTATTTATGTGCAAATTTCAAAATGATTGAAATTGCCACTTCAAAGCCAGAGAGCCCTATTAGTGGCAAGCACTCTAACAACTCGTTCCCAATACCTTTTTCTGCTCTGCTCCCAAAGCCCAGCTCCTGGGTGCATCCCACTGCCCATTTCCCTGCTGTGAAGGGCAAAACCTACCCACCACCAGTTTGTATATGAAGGAAATCAGATTAGAGTAGGTTATTACACAATACATTTATCATCATCTGTAGATGCTTCCTCACCTCCTGCTAAAGTCACAACAAGGGCATTGCTGGCTTTGAGAGCAGTTGCCTTCAGGCTGTAAAGACATGCACAGTTTTATAAGGAGGGACAGCTTTAGAGGCAGTTCTCTAGAAAATCCCTTTCCCTATGCAAGGGCTTGGTCTATCACGGGCCATTACGAGGCAGAAGCTTGGAGATCAGAGCAAGCACACGAAAGATGCAGCAGCAGCAGCATCAAGGCTGTCAGACACAGTGTGAGGCTGGATTGAGCGTTCTATCCATGACAGATATGCCACAAGAAGAAAAGAAAAAGAGGCAGGAATTCTCTAGTCCTTGTGCTGTGCCAGGGTACAGTGACATTGCAACAGCACCAATTGGTGACAGACAATACTGTTACAGTTCATGTTCCTTGTCCTTAGCCATCTGAGATCACATATATAGTAGAAACTCCTTGGTAATTCATTTTGTTCCATGCCATTGCCTAGAAATCTCCTGAAAATTCTACTTTGTGATCCAGTGGGCTTTTTTTTTTAACTTTATGTGTTACATTCAGCATCCTGCAAGATATGCACCCCATCGTTTGAAGGCAGGGTACCTATGTATTCCATCTTGCAAGCAGTGTAGCTCCTCAGTATCTAATGAAACCAGTAGGGAGCTTAAGCATCCTTCAGGACATAGCTCTGGCACTTCTTACTGAAAAAAAATGAGAAATAAGATGACTGTAGAGAAATAATTTATGCTATTCCTCTAGAAATCTCTGTAAGGATACTGAGGGAATATACTGACCACGGAATCTGAGTCTGCTACTCTGAAACTCCATAAATTAAAGATTTTGCACCACTACAGTCAATTACCAGCTATTATTATCAAGGTTGGTTTTTTTTTTAATAACTGATGCTTGCTATTTTTTTAATAACTCTTGCTTAATGAATGTTAATGAGGAGAACATGTTTCTTCTTCTATTAGAGGCCTCTGAGATCTAGTTTGGAAAGACATCAAAAGGGTAAGTTTTACTTTAAAAAATATTTTACAAATGAGAGATTAGCTTCTAAATTATTGTGTTCTACCTTCCTTTAATTGATTGTCTTATTCAGACTTGTTTGAAGTTTGACATCAGAGCCCCAGTGGAAACATAGCCATGGATTAAGCACCAGTTTGACCTTTGTGCTACTGCACAAAATCTTCACTTATCTTGAAGTACATATGTAAGGCCTAAAATTCTGATAATAAAGGGGAAAAAAAATGTAGTGGGTACCATGAAAGTAATAAATTCATTAATGAACAATTTGTAAATTATAATTTGAAGTGCCTAAGTGTATATAGACTAATGTTTCTCTTGACAGGAAGGATTTTCCCAGATAAATGTGGTCAAATGTAGTTGGCTTTCTTCCTGCCCTTAGGAGGCAACATGCTCAACAATGTCAAAGGATTACAAATTAACTTTCTAAGTACAGTGGTTTTGGAAATATTATATTCAGTATTAATTGCAAACTTAACTCATATTTTGTAAGAATCTTTCGTGTGTTTGTCAAGACAGTTTGGACATATTTAGAAATACCTAAAATGGGATTTCTGAAAACATTAATCTTAAACAGAAAAGCTTCTTTCAACCTACAATAAAATGGGTTTTACATCTTACATAAGTTTAGAGCAATGTTCACACAGTACCTAGTTCTTAATTAGTAAATGACTTAGAAATTTCTGAATAACTTTTTTTAAGGAATTTATATACCAGGGCCCATTGGACTAAAAAACAAAATGAAAAAAAACCAAACAAACAAAAGGAAAAGTCAGCCAACGAACAACACCCACACAACCAATTAATTCTAAGCAAAGTATATAAAATTATTAGATCTGTTATGGATTAGGTCTAAGCATGACCTAAAAATGTTCATTTCTGGATAATATATTTGTCTTCTGCCTTCCCTAAAGGATGGAGTTCATCTCCTCAAACAGGTGAACTTTCATGTTATAAAATACAATGTGGTCTTGAGGTTCCTCAGGATTCCTCAGAGGAAACACAAGATCTGATTCAGCTTTCTGACACATTTAGGGAAGCACTGAAAAGAATCCAAAAATCATAAGCAGCAAATCCATTTCCCTTCCTGTGTTCTTTTCCCCCTGAATTGATGTTCTACATCATCTGCTGGGAGACAAATGACTTAAGTGGTCTGAAGCTTCACCCAGTAAGCACAGATACTAATGAGAAAAAAAACCAATTACTTCCATGAACTGGACTGAACCTTTATCCATCACTGCAGAAAAGCAGTTGAGCTATTCCTTAACGATGCTCAAAAGAACACATTGTCATAAGCACTGCTAACACAAGTACACCCAGATAATAAAATGTCTTTCTAATTAAGGTAGAACTGAGGAAAAACAGTGAAAACAGAAGAGATGAGGAAAAGGAAACTGTGAGAAGGTCAGGAGTCAGTTTTCTGCAGCAGTGCTAAATAACATTAACATAGAAGTGAAGAGGCAGGCAAACGAAGAGGAGAAATCAAAAATAGATTCAGTTCTTAAACATTTAGAACATAAGAGTTTTTCTTCCATACAGTTCCTGGGATTGTTTGCCTCTTCCAAATTCTATGGTAACTTAATGCTCTGTATATGTATTAATGTTTAGGAAGATTATAGCTAGTCTCTCAGAGACTTATATAGTTATATAATTATATAAACTGCAAATATGCAGTGCTCCTTGTACTGTATATTTGTGGAATTAAAATATCATTCTATGTTCAGGCTTTCAGTGTAAGGCTCTAGAGACAAAATTCACCCTGTGCTGTATCTATATTTGAAGATATCTCATGGAACCAGTCAGATTTGGCCTTACAAATGCCTGTATCTCTTTCCCCTGCTACCAGCTTGGTTCATTTCCTTGGGAATCCCATGCTGGAGAGACAGCAAGGGTAAGGAGTGTGGGGAGAAAAGCGTGCAAAAAACCCAAAAAAGTGCCTCTGGAAAAGCCTGCAAGCCCATAACTCAGCAACCAAATGAACTCCTCCATCATGCCCTTGAGGCTTTGATAGATGATTAATAATAGTGGAAAATTCTAAATAAATCTGACTATATAAGATTTCATAAAAGTTACATACTTGGAAAGTGTTCACAATTTGTGGAAGGTCAGACCATTCTAATTATATCTTGTCTCCAAATGTTCCTCAACTCTTCTGTCAAAATGCCTGGAACTTTTTTTTTCCTTGCCTGTTTGTTCATCTGTTTAGAGTAGGTAATCATCTAGAAAGCATTTTTCATGTTGTGAATTTCAGACAACATCCTCCCAAGAAATTGCTTTGAGTCATGGAAAGGTCATCTATGGGAGTACAGAAATATAAATTAGTAAGAAAATTACTGGACTTTATATTTACTCTAATATTGACTTTTAACATGTATACTTTAAGGTTGAAAGAATTTTGTGCATAGAGATGAACTAAAATCAAATGTTCTGATAGTTAATTTTAACTCCAACATGCATCTTACTGGTCAGCACTCCAAATTAATTAATTGTAGCTACAGTAATAGTTGTCCACAGATCTATGTGCAAATCCACTCCATATTTTAATCCCTCAGTTTTTATAAGGTCAATATAGGTCTTATTTCATTGAAGAGATGAGTAAAAATGAATTAAATAATTAGAAAACTATTAAACTTTCATGTCTAGCGTCCAATTTGCAACAGCTTCATCAAATAATTTAGAACCTGAAATAAAAAATAAAAAAGGGACTTGGGAAGATTATAGTATGTTCAGATCTGACCCAATATATGTGATTATACTATATCTTCTCCCTTTTCCAAACTGATGGGGTAATTTGACACTTTTCTTTACAAATAGGTAAATGGAATTATAATATATCATAATGTAATGTATTGTGCCCAACAGCTCTGAATTAAATCTATTTTAAAAACAGTTTAGTAAACTTCCACTCCAACAGAGCCATGGAGAGATTGAATTGTGCATGTATATACTTAATTAGACTTTTCATCCATTAGGAATATGAATAACATGTGTCAGATAACTTCAAATTCTCTATCAAAGCCAGCAAATAATATAGGATGAAGTCATGTCAGCTTTTAATGAGAGGAACAATCCTGTCAAGGTTCTTTTACCTCCAGGGAAACAGAATGCTCACATATTACCTATTCTTCTTTCGAATAGTTATCAAGTTTAAATTTCTCTTACCTCAATTAAATCACATTGAGTTCATTATAATCTAATTTCCTGATCCAGAACCACTTAACTTTTTCTTAATGGTGGTACGATGCATATACTTAATTGTGTCTACATTTTCCTTCTGTGGAAAAACCGAAGGATGATCTGGCATTGTAAGCTGAATTATCTAATGCAAACCCACTATGTGATATTGCTGTCTTTCTACTGTATTTTTTTGAACCACAAGATTTTCATACCTACTTAAGTAGAATTTTGTTGCTGTTGAAACACAGGGTTCATGCTTTGTCCCCATACCCTTTCCTCCACATGCATTATGCTATATATATCTCTCAACAGGTTTTTCACGGGCTGCACAAAAGCTCAGCACCTAAATCTTTGATGAATGTATCACTAAATAGATTGAAAAGGAAGTTATATGCTGACATGGATTGCAAAGTCATATGGAATTCCTCAGAGAGGATTTTTCCTACATGGCAAACCTTAGTAAAAATATTTATTAATATTTACTAATATTTTATTAACTATTTACTAAAACACTGCAAGATATTAATTTTTTAAGAATTATTTTTCAAATACGGACACTATGAAAACACTTTCTTTTTTTGTAGCTTTCCCAGATATGCTTTTTCCTCAGTAACCAACATCCCACCTTCAATCATGGCTGTGAATTTTTTGCCTCTATTTTTCTGTTGAATGTATATCTGAAAAAAAAGGGTTGGATTCTGACCTGGTTTAAGATAGAAGTTTTTAGAGCAGCCCCACTAAAATCAATGGAGTTTTTCACCATGTGTCTGGAAGTCAATCTGTTTCTTTCAAACCCTTCCTTAGGGGCTGATGGGAATGTCCTTATTTCTGGCAAGGATTTATTTTTTTGAAAATGCTTATCACTTGGTTATGCCTGGTGTAATGAAAGACATCTGAATTAGATTATATAATCTCATATAATTTTTTTTTTAAAATACTGCCGCTGTTTATGGAGTAGCAAGGATGTGTCTCTGCTTTAAAAATCATGGTAAAGTGCTTCATGCAAAATGTCATGCTGCTCTGTCCTAAACTGTTTCCTCTAAGGGTGAACAGGGTTTAAAGGTGGCTCAGGTAGCTCCTCACTTTATTCAATCACTGCTGTGTAGGTTCAACTTGTGACAGGTTCCCTGGTTTTGATTTTGTCACACACAGAGCTGCAGGAGCTGCTGAAATCTTCCCAAGATTTCCAGAGCTCTGTGTAGGATATCTCTCATACATTCCATCATGTGGGTGTTTACTGAGCATGACATAGCTTCAAACCATCAGTGCCTTTTATCCCCTACGCAGTCTGAAGGCGTTTGACAATGCCTTCCTCTTGCAAATGTGAGAAAAGAGAGACTTCTCCAACTGTGTTCTCCAAGACTTTAGCCACAGATTAATCATCCCAGAACAGCAACAACTACAGTGTTCTCATAAGTATGTTTTACTTTATACTACAAAAAAACAAAAAAAATTTCAGCTACTCATATTAATCCAAGGAGTAGTTTCTACAAAAGGCAGTTGATTTCATGATCTGAGTCTGGTCTTGTACTCATTTTATCCCAAAGTAGTCAGAATATTTGTTTTAAATGACTTTTCCAAAATTAAATCCAAGACCGGCTAATAACTTTGCTTTTCCTATGCTATAAATTCATTTTTGCCTCTCATGTTAAGCAAGATCAGAACTCCATAACTTTATGTTGTCTCCCTCTCTTATCTTTTGGGATCAGTGGCCAGTTGTGAACCACACTGGGAAGCACCCATTTGCACCTGTAATGCCATGGTGTTTGAGGAGCTGACTGTGGGGTGAGAACCTCCTTAGCACAAGTTGCATACTCCTGCCCCTACACCAAGAGCTTTTTTTCAGACTTCCTGAAACCTTTTACATCAGCTTAAAATTTATATTAATTTACACCCTTTTTATCTTTGAACAGATGTCTATATATGTGTGTGTGTGTGCCTGAAAAGTGTTGTATGATGTTCCAGCCCTCAGAACATCTTTCCTACAAAAAAGTTAGATCCTGCTTGAAAGCTTCCTTGGAATTGCTGAGATTGATTGTATTATAAAAATGCACAGTTTTGTTAGGATGCGAGGATTTCTGGCTGCATATTATTTTTGCTGTAAAGTGCACTGAGATGATAAGCTTCCAGCAACTCTGTCCAACTCAATTATCTGCACCCTTCCAGGTGGAGATGTCAGGACTTTATGCCATGTTTGTCATTTCACTATTTTACAGCTCAAACTTCTACGTGGAGCCAGAGCAATCTAAAATTTTAAATGTCTATTAAATTTCCCACCCCTCTGGCAACCAATATGGCAGCTGCTCTACGACATCAAGGAAAAAATTGCCCCCTTGGAGATGAACTTTTGGAAAATGGGCTACTCCTTTTATACCACAACTTGCTTTAAACATGTGGCAGAACGACCTAAATTTTGATCTGTGCACATTTGGGCCAAGTCATGCCGCCCCATATCACTTTCACCTTTCCTTAAAGACTACACAAATGAAGATGGAACTTCTTCCTCTGAAAAACACCTTTGTGCTTTAGTTGTATTTCCCTCAAGGCAACCTCCAGGAGGCAAAAATAATCCAAGGAGCAAACTTTCCAACTCAAAATCAAATAAATGGAGAATGAGACAGCATCTTTTATGGAGACAAGCTCCTTCAAGCCTTTCCTCTGATGTTGATGCTACCAGAGCTCTATACTTTGAGATATGTTGACGGAAGCTGTCATATGAAAGAGAGGAATCAATATCAAAATAACCTGTAACGGCTCAAATTTCAGTTGCACTCACTACTTATTAAAAAAAAATATATACTTTAGGATGGTAAAGTTGTAAACACTGCATTAAAAGCAGCCAGTAAAAACTATCTTGCCTAGTACATAATGATATATTTACAGAATTTTACATAGAGAAATGTTAGCAAAGTTTGTGCATTAATTATGTTTTGTAATTTAAAATATCCTCTTGATATCTTAAGAGACAAACTTTAGAAGAGCAGTGACTCAGGTGATCCACATTGCATTTTGCACAGCCTGGGTGCAAACTATGCCTTCAGACATCTTGTGATATGACAAATGCAATGTACATTTTCTTCCTTGTGGCTGCTTTAAAAGCAAATTAGAGTGGGATATTTTTAGAAGTTTATTTCCCTGAAAGATCAGATAGTAATCTCTACTCTACTCTTCCTTTTCTTTACATATACTGCTCTTTAAAAGGGAAAAATACTTTAAGAACCACACAGTATTTCAGCATCAAATATAACTATTAACAGATACACTGAGAGTAAAACACACTGGTCATAGAAGAATAATTAAAAAAATTCAGAAAGTTCCAGAAACTTTTGCATTCAAGTCCCAAAACTGCCCCTATTCCAAAGATATCAAACCTAAGTTTTATTTCCAAATACACTCTCCAGTTTATCAGCTAGGTAATAATTTTATTTCTGGTAAATATAATTGAAGAATGAAGACTGAGATTCGAGATCCAAAATCAGTTGTCCAATAAACCTGAGGCATTGACATAGGAAAGTTTTTCATCTAATTTTTACTTCTTTTATTCATATTTTTTGAATTTATTGTGGTTTTAAATATTATAGATGTCTCTAATGGGAGAAATGCACTAGTACTATTTCTAGAAATTGGATATCTAAGGTCATGAGAAAAAAAAAACAGTTTTAATCTATAATAAGTACCAGGTTTCATTCAAATGTTATTGTAATTTATGGAGTAATATCTAAGCAAGGTAATTAATTGATCAAATATGTTTTCCTAGAAAGGCAAAATAATCAATACACTTCAGCACCAAGGTGCTATATTCACTACAAAACATTACAAATTAATGTTTCTGTGTCCCATTTGTCCTAAACTTCAGCTACACATAAACATTAGGCCAAACTCACAATGTACCTGTAATAAACAAACCTTATTTAAGAGGATAAACTCGAACCTGACTTTCAGCCATTCATTCTGTCAAAATCCATGGTCCCAACTAGCATTTTTTATGTCCCAATGCTCAGTTTATTGTATTTATTCCTAATGCTCAGTTTATGTATGTATTTAGTCAAATAGTAAGGTTTCAGTGATAGCACCAGCCCGGGAAGCCCCTCCCTGCAGCTGTTCTTGTCAGGCAGGGTCACAGCATTTACACATTGGTGCCTTTGGCAAGTACCTGAGTGCACTTATCAGCATTTCCTAAGGCACTTATGTTTGTAAGACAAAGTAGGAGCTTGAAGAATCACTGCAAAGGGTGCTTCAGAGAGGTACAGGAAGCTCAATTGTCACTTCAGGAAATTATGATCTCTTTAGAATACACAGGTCACGTGAGAAATTCTTCAAGGCTAGCAAAAGTCTTTAAAAACTGGTTATACTGCATTAATTCTAATCAATTAGTTCTTAACAAGCACAGTGCAAAACCCAGCTCAGCTCCGGCAGGTGGCAAGGTGGTAGGAGAGGAGTTTTGCTGAAGGGCCCTTCTGGTATACAGGTCCAGGCAGAAAAAACTTGAAATAACTGTGGGAAAGGTAGTAGAGGAGATTTGGGTACCTTAGGCAAGAGAGAAAGCAGACAAACTGAGAGCTAAGTGTTAGAAAACTCGAATGTGCACAGGGGAAAAGCAGGATGGCAAAAAATCCTCAGTGGTGGAAGATAGTATATTTGGCAGCTAACTTTCAGAAGTTTAGAAGTAGTACTCACTCAAGGGAGAAGAGCACAAATTGTATTTGTGATTGTTAGAAAAGAAAATAATTATTATCTTGGAAAGATTTTTGTGGAGTGGTCAGAGACAGACCAAAAATTACAGACAATGTCTCCCATGCAGAGGAAGACTAACAAAGTCCACCAACTTAGTGGATGGTGGAAAGGCTGTGGGTGTCGTCTCTCTGCACTTTAGTAAAGCCTTTTTGACATCATTTTCCAAAGCATTCTTTGGAGAAATTGGCTTTTTATGACTCAGATAAGTATACTGCTCACTGTCAAAAACACTGTCTGGATGGCCAGGGCAGAGTTGTGGAAAATGAAGTTAGATCCAGCTGGCTGCTGGACAAAAGTGATGCTCCCAGGGCTCAGTTTAGGGGTCAGGTGTGTTCAGTACCTTTATCAGTGGTCTGAAGGAGGGGAGCAAGGGTGCCCTCAGTCAGTTTGCAGATGACACCAAGCTGGGTGGCAGTGCTGGAGGGTAGGAAGGCTCTTCAGAGCAATCTGGACTGGTTGGATTGATGGGTCAAGGTCAACTGTGTGGGGCTCAACAGGGTGAAGTGCCAGGTCCTGCACCTGAGTGACAACAGCCCCATGCAGTGCTCCAGACTGGAACAGAGTGTCTGGAAAGCTGCCCAGTGGACAAAAGCCTGGGGAAGGTGTTGAACAGCAGCTGAACAAGAGCCAGATTGTGCCAAGGTAGCCAAGAAGGCCAATGGCACCTGGCCCATATCAGCAGTGGTGTGGTAACCCAGACATGGCAGGGGTTGTCCCTCTGTACTGGAAAAACATTCCAACATGGACATTAAGGTGCTGGAACACGTCCAGAGAAGGGCAATGGAACTGGGGAAGGGTCTGGAGTACAAATTGCTGAGGGAGCTGGAATTTGGAGAAAATGAGACTCAGGGGAGACCTCATCCTTCTCTACAACTCCCTGAAAGTAGGTTGGAGTAGTTGGCTGGAGATCAGCCTTTTCTTCCAGGTAGCAAGTGATAGGATGAGAGGAAATGGCCTCAAGTTGTGCCAGGGAAGGTTCAGATTCAATATTAGGAAAAATTTCTTCATGGAAAGATTGGTCAAGCAGTGGAACAGGGTGCCTAACCAAGTGGTTGACTCACCAACCCTAGAAGTATTTGAAATACAAGTAGATGTGGTGTTTAGTGTCATGGCTTAGTGGTGGCCTTGGCAGTGATAGGTTAATGGCTGGACTGCAGGATCTCAGAGGCCTTTTCCAACCTCAGTAACTCTGTGAATCTATGACAGGATGCTTAAAATGGGTTAAGAGCTCATAAGGGAACAAGTTGAGATATTTTATGCATTCAAGTCTTGGCTAAATTAAATTTAAAAAAATCTGTAGACTACAGAAAAGCGTTATCGCAAATCACCAGGAACATGAAGGGGTGATGTTTTTGGGCACTGTAAATAGCTGGTAAGAGAAAGAGCAAAAAATGTTAAAAGACAATGGGTGATGTGCAGGATAAACAGTCATCTCAGTTTTGCAGTGAGGGAAACTAAAACCATAAAATCTACTGTCAAAGTTCTGAAAACCTTGAAATGTTATTGTTTCTATCAAATTTAAGTATGCATCTGTAAGTTGTAATGATTTCTGTGAAAAGAGCAGAAATTTTGTGTCCACCTCTGTCTAGAAGATATGAGGGGGAAGGACTCTCCTTCTTTCAAAGTTTATCTGTGGTGCAACTCTTCCCAAAAAAGAAATGGAAAACCCATAAATTGTAATATCTTTGCTGCAACAATCACCTCATAAGAATATTTTTATGAAGGAGATTAGCTAGACTTAATAAACTTGCAAATCTGGTCATTATCCTATGAAAAAAAATTACTTCCATCCTGGAATGGGAATGCCCACATGGAAGACATTTTATTGAATAACTATTCCATGTAGACTGCTTCCATAATCATAGATAGATCAACAATTACAGTCTGTGCATGCAGTACCTAAGAGAGGGGATTGTTTTTCAGTCCTGGCAGTCAAGGTATCAAAGCAGAAAAGAGTTAAAAAAAGATTAATTAGAAAATCTATATGAAATCTACTGAAGTACAAAAACACATAGCTAAAAATAAATGTATTCAGTCCAATGCCAGGTAATTTTAAAGTTTCAGTAATCATTCCTTATATTAGAATCTCCCTTAAACTGGAGTACTGATTTACAGGATTATTTGAGCATGTCAATATCGTGACGGACATCCTAGCTAGATTTTGTTGGAAATATAGGGGATTTGTAAAGTACAAATTTGTCTTTCAAAGCAAATTATTTAAAATTAAATACTTAATTACATAATTTTTACCTAGTGGTATTGATTCTTTCACCTTGTAATCTGTTATACCAAATGTAACATATACAACAAAACATTTAAAATTTCATTCTGAAAGGCAGAATTTAGATATTCAATAGTAAAATAATGGAACTGCAACAAATACACATTCTGAGCTTTTCAATCATGTACCACAATATAAATAATTTAATATAATTTAATTTAATTTAATATAATTAAATAGTACTATTGTACTATTCAATTAAATGTACATTGAAAGAAAAAATTGCACTTAGGTTAAAACAATATCTAGTGTAATAAAACTTGTCACCTTAGGCTACTGTCCAGTAACATTAAGAAATAAATTCACCAATTTATAGTCAATATCTATGCTCACATATTTTTAAATATTATTTTTGAATAATATTTATTTTCTCTTTTATTTTCTTTGGGAAATCTAATGTTTTCTAGATATATGCCACTTGGGCAATGAAATGTTTAAGACAACAAATCCTTTTCTGCTCAGGACAGAAATTGCTGTTATTTAGAGAAGCCTCAAGTATTTGAAATCAAAAACTTTTGTTAACAAGTGCAGATTGGAATTTTGTGATTGTTCATTATTTGTGAATTTCACAATTATGCATTTGGACTTGGAAAAACACAGAAGGAGCTGATTTATTTAAATTGTCTTATAATCAGCAAAAGCTGCCTAAAACTGAAATAAGAACATATTCTGAGAAGACACCAGCTAGGTGTTTGGCAAACTTATCCTGTATCTTCTGCTACAATTTTCTTTTGCATGCATGAAAAAATAATTTAGGGCAGAATCCTGACTCCACTGAAACCAATGACAAGCCCTCATTGACCTACTGAAGTCCAAGCTCCATTTACATTTGCTGTTTGGGTTTTGTTAGCAAAATCGAAAGAGATGTCTATTCCCTGCTGAAATTGTAAAAACCTTAGTGCATGGACAGTCTTTTGGGCACAATGCAATCTTAAGTATTTTAAGTGCAATTTTTTTACTTTATTCTCTTTACCTTCTTGATTTGCACATGTTTTAGAAGAGATATATGCATATAGTGTTCAGTTAATAAAGATATAGGCTGCATATGCAACACTTGTTTTCCACAGACAGGCTTGGATGTGTCTCCTCCTTGATGCACTTGTGTTACCAGTATCCAGCCACATGGATCCAGATCCTCATTTTAACTTTTAAAACCTACTAAAATGTGAAGGTGCTAACAATCCTGAGGTGATCTGCCCACACACCAGGCAAGAAATGAGGTACCACAGCAGAAAGCTGCCAGAGCACACCCAAACTGCCCAAACTGAACAAATGTGTTCAGTTTACAGCTGCATGGCCCCTAAATCCACTTCACCCTGTCTCCAAACACATCCACCTGCTTCTAAATTCTCTCTTGTAGTCATGACCTTCTGTATTACTATAAATGATAATAATCAATTCCATTAGCGTACTGTAATATTCACATATTTTATGAATCACGTTTTTTTCCCCTTCTGCTTGACATTATTAAAAAAAATAGCATTGCATTTTCCTGTGAAATGAAAAGAAATCTTTTCCCAACAGTTTAAATAGATAATTAAATAAAATATTGCTATGGAGTCTTTCTATATGCTTTTTATTTCATTCTTGCATAATCTTTACAATTAAATGCTTATTTTAATGTTTATTTTTTAATATTTTTTCCTCACCAAGATTAGGAACTAGTCATTTGTTGCTTTTCCTCCTTTAAATACAGAGGAGGTAGGTAAGAACTGTGGGATTGATTTCTGCAACAGGCCTGCAGAGTTAATTTTATTTTATTTTATTTTTTCTGTTTGAAGGTTTGAGGAAGTAAAGCATAATGACCACGAAAACACTCTGTGTTCTTAATGTATGTCATCTACCTAATGCCCCAAGTAAAAGACATCATATGCTATATATTTAAACCTCCTTCTCCAATGAGGTTGCTGTTTTGTCATTCTAAATTTTGAAAAATCACAGGAGGTATGTTCACAAAGCCCATTAACAAATAAGATTTGTGCTCACACTTCCTGCACACTGTTTTGAAAATTGATCCCTGAGGGCCTAATTAGCCATTATGCGCTTTTCCTACTGGAAAAGGAGAAGGAACTTTTATGCTTAAAATAACTTAGCAACTAAAATCTTCCAGAAGATGTAATCTCTCTTAGTCAGTATCTCACCTCCAAATTAAGGGAATCCCACAGGGCTCCATCCCAGCATCCAGTGAAAGAACCACACAGAATTACCCCACTGGATATCAGTATTTGTCATCATGAGTAAAAAAAAGCAGGAAAATTGTCATGTCTAAATCCTCACAGATGCTAAGTTCTCTTAACTTAGAGGGGAATTAGAGATGTAAAAGATGTATTCCCTCAAAAGGATGAGCCAAAAGTGTAGACAATTGTGCAGAGCACTGGGATAGAAGAAGATGCCGAAGCAGAAAATGAGTGCAGAAAATTGTGCTGTGATTATAAGGACTTGGATGCTTCACTTTAAGACCTCCATGAACACAGCAATGGGCATCCTAATTATTTTCTTCTCTCAAGCATGCTGCTAATTTGTCCACAGCATTTAGCAATCAGGTGGCATTTAACAAACAAGTGCCCAGCTCTACATAAAACAAGCGGCCCCTCACTGAAAGGTTTACGTGTGGGGAGATTCTTGTTAGAAAATTACTCAATATGCTTGGGACAGTATTTTTCCTGGTCTTCAATATCCTTTTACTCCCACTGGCTTGCACTTTTGCTCTGCCCTGTTGAACCATGAAGTTCTTGCCCTTCACAGATACCATCAACAATTTTTCAGGCAGGATCCTTCAATTTGGAATTGCTCTAAGTTAGCTATCTTCATAAAAGTAAGTTTTGCTACACTATCTTGGAATCCAGTTATCTGTTTGACAAATGTTGGACTTTGGGGTTTTTACTACCCACTCAGAAGAAAAATAAAATTAAAACATCATATTTAAAAATAATGAGATTAGTTCAGTGCTTAATTCTGATAATATACTTTTCAGAAAACAAATAAACAGCAGATTTCTATTTTGATATAGACTTCACAGATATTAGTTGAGCATTTTAAAACTATTGTAGAATGAAAAGAATTACAAATGAGTTGTTCTTCAAGGAAAAAAAATCCATTCTGAAAAAGTTCAAATTGAATGTTTTGTCCTTAATGATGTTAAAAAATATCTGAAAAGAAAACTCTGCAAAAATGTGTATATTTCTTAGAATTTTTTTACTTTCAAGAAATCATAATTTTCCATAAAGACTGTTTTGGGGAAAATTTTAATTAACAAAATTGGATAAAACACATCTAGTGCGATACTAAGAAATATGAACATTTGCCATTGAAGGTGAAGGTGTGGGTTCCTAGAGGATGGATTCAAGAAAAGCAGTGTAGCCTTTTCTGTTTTCAAGTCTAAATCTTTGTTTTGACCAAGAAGTCAACCAGCAGAATTTTAGTGAAAGAGGCAAAAGAAAATAATTATTTTGAATAGCTTAATTAGGAAGTTAAAAGTAGCTGAAATGGTAGATGAATTATATGTTTTATAGAATGGTTCTAGTTAAACAGAAGACTTGCCAAATACAGATGCTTAGTGACATCTAAAGACACTAAATGATTAATTACTGTTAATAGCAATGGAAATGTTCAAAGAATAAATGATTGGGTTTTTCAAATTTCCATAATCACACAGAAGAAATTCTTAGAGTAGGACTGAAGGAGCATAACTACAAAATGCAAATGAGTTATGTGTGATCACCCAAATATGACTATCTTGCTCTCAGCATTTTACCACAATTTACTTTGTTTGATTAAATCATGTTAAAATGAAGAACAGCCATTCTGAGTGCAAGTATTTTTGAGTAAGGTTAAAAGATTAAGACAAAACAGAATTGAAGCATAATCCATTACCAATTTATTTCCATTGTTGACTCATCCATAATAGACATAAATCTGGTATTTTGCAATAATGGTTGCAAAAGGCACTCTGTGTTCATTTGTAAAACACGTTGAAAAAAATATCAGTGATAAAGATATTTTTCTCTTGGTTTCCTGATAATTAATGTTTCTTCTACATATCACCCCAGCTAAATTTATACCTTGGTATTTACACCAATTTCAATAGAGTTCAGGAATGTAAAAACTTCAGTATTTTTTATTTTTTTATTTTTTAATGAGGAATTTTGTTCTAATGCCAATCCTGTATGATATTATTGCTATGAGAATAAACAAAGCAGAGGGAGAGGTAACCCCACCATAGTGTGGAAACACATGTCCTATAAGCACTAGAGGAGTAAAGGGCAGTCTGGTTTTCCTAATAGAAATGCATATCACATAAAATATACAGAACAGCATTTCACTAGAGCTTACATAGTTTTCCATTTAATTTCAGACTAACTTTTCATTTTATATTCTACAACTAGCAAGGGTTTTAAATAACTTGCACTTATTTTGTGTTTTGCAATTATAATAAGGTAGGGTAATTATACATAGAGCATTTTTGCCATCTATTTCTAATTTGAAACTTTCCCAAAAGCACGGAATCCAAATAAAGTATTTGTAATTCTAAAAAAAAAGGAAATAGCTATTTATAAATAGGAAAAATTATCAAAGTCTCTTATCAGTCTGCTATCATTTTAAAAAAGGACCATGCTGTCATAAAACAGTAAATAAAAATCAGTAAATGTCAGCAATATTAAAGAAAAGAAAAAAGAGAAAGTATTAAATTATGTTAAATATATATTAACATATATGAGTGGCAGCAAAAGTAGCTAAAGGGTTGGCAATTTGAACCTCTTTTCTCTACTTCTTCCCTCATTCCTAATGTAAATAGAATAATTACTTGACCAAAAATATTCAGAGAATGGAGAAGGGATGTCAGTTATCAAAAAAACTTTATATCTGTGATGGTATAAACAATATACAGGCAGTTACTAAAGAACAGGCACAGTTATTTGTACTTTGGCATAGAGTCCTTAGCTTGAAAATTGGAAAGTGTAAGTCAGATAAATTATATTCTTTTATCAAGGCCTCAGCTCTTACACTAAAATGCTTGGATAGCTGGGAAACTGAATTTGAAAAAGCACTATAAAAGTAATCACATATGACTGCTGGATTTTTGGATGTAGAATTTATTTTTTTTTTTAATTTTAACTATTTATAGGAGTAGTTGTCTTTAAGACTTTAAACATAAGACTTTAAACAGTTTTCTCTACCATGAACAAATAGTATTTGCTTAGATTCACAGTATTTAAAAATACTGTATTACTACCTAAAGCTTTGGATAGTTGCCTCATTTTTTGCTGTAGAAATCTGGATAAATTAATAATGAACCTCCCTCTAATGATTAAACAAAATGTGTTTAGGATGGAAAATTAATTACAAAGGTAGTTTCCAAAATAAAAAAAAAAAATATTAAAATCCAGCTGTTTGCAATACATCACAGTAGTGCCAGGCTTCTGGCTGTGAAACATCCAACAGGCTGCAACTTAGGTGAGAAAACTGCTGTCCATTCTCTTCTCTAATTTTTCCCACCATTTGATTTGCCTTTGGGAAATTCTTAAGGATGGAGAACAACACATAAATGTGCACAGCATGTTTTTGGCTCACGGGATTTAGAAAATGAATATTCACCTTTCTGATGGAGTAACTCAGACTAAGGAGAAAAATAAACCTCTAAAGAGAGCAGAGACACTGTTTCTGGCTATGGCAAAGCAGTAGGAAAAAATTAGCTGGAAAGACATCAGTTCTTGTGAGCTGTTGATCCAGGATAAGGAAGGACTGTTTTTCTCTTTGGGTGGTGGGTTTTTTCATATGTCTATCTGAGCACGTCACAAGTTTAGCCTAGATTGTGAAAAGAACTTGGACACTGTGTGTTATGAATGTACCCTTTCCTACTGTGTTATGGTTGTAAGGTTAATTATTACAAATTATATGGCACCCAGACCCCGAATTCTAGTGGAAAGTATAAACTCAAACAAATTAGTTTTATTTCTAGAAAATCTAGAAGTTCTTACCTGTATTCAAATTATGCACTTACAAAGGTATGCATCATCTCCAAGGACTCAGAAACTGATTCGAGTACTTTTTAAATAAGCATAATTGGTAATTTTCACTGTTTCCCTTATCATTTTGAAATAAACCACGTGACAAAAAAACAATAAAAAAATTAAAAATGAAAGCTGTTAACACCTTGAGCTGCTCAGCATCCTCTCAAAGGTCAGGATGCAATATGAGCTGTAGGAGAATCACACTGTTCTCCTCTTACCCTTTTAGTGATGCAAGAAGTGTGCTGCATTCCAGAGTGGCCATCCACAGTGAGACAAGGTCTTTAACACACGACATCTGGCCTCCTGCCTCCTTCCCTATGCTCCCTGAATAGCAGATGGACCTCAACGCCACAAGTGTCACCAAGTCACTCGATCAAGCAACACCCCCTTAGAAATTATGCAGTGGTTAGCACATGCCCTCCAAAACTGAAGCCAAAGAAGCCTCCTGTGGAGCAGAGGGGAATATTATTTGTAGTTCTAGACCTGAGCATTAATCACAGCAAGGTCAGACACATGAACAAACCCAATACATTTAAATGATTCAAAGCTATTAATCTGAGCTTGTAATACTAGGTTTTCACCATGGCTATCCAAGCTTTCCCTCTCATAGTTTGTCACACTTGTAGACTCGTTTTATCTTTGAGTACCAGTCCTTGCTAGCAGTAATAGGTTTTCCCTATGTGATTGTACAGCATCTCCCATGAGGAATTTCTACTGCTGACTGGGCAGGTGGGTCACTACCTATAAATTTGGTTTGCATAGCACAAAAGGTTGAAGGAAATAAAAATAAAAGCAGCAACCATTCTCAGTAAAGGTCATCTGAAAACTCATACAAAGAATTCAAACTAAAACTTTAAAAACAATGAAATCAGATTTTGATAGAAACCTTTTTTTCTCACAAAATATTCACTCAACTCAGGTGAAAGCAGAAGATATTTTTCCTCACCAAATGTCCATTAAAATAGCAATCAGTGACTTAAAACAAGCTCAGATGGAATTGTTTGGGTAGCTGCAGCCAACCTTCTTTGCATTTTACTGTGTGCAAACAAAGTACGTATCTCATGCACTTCAGAGTGGTACAGAAAGGGAGAACCAAACAATCTGGAAATTTGGAAATGCAGAAGCTCACAAACATGACCATCTATCAACATTGTACACATTATTTGAATATGGTGAATAAAAATGCATTAATATGTCACAAGAATTAGCTGTCAGTCTGTAGTAAAAAAGGTCATTTTTGATGCTGAAGGACTGAGTGATTGAGGGGATTAGTGAGCACTAAAAGCAACAAAAAAACAGTTCATTCGACTATTCTGAACATCAGATAAGGTTAATAAATGGTCTTAGCATAGTTCTCAAAGTGCAAGAACCCACACCATAAAACTGTGAACGTTAATTGATACTTTTACGGGTAGTCTCAGCTGAAAGGTCGCGCAACGGGAACACTTCCAGATCTGAAGCACGGAGCCCTGAAGCTTATACACATTCTGCCTTTCCTGTGTCCTGCCAGAGCAAGAGATTTTATTCTCAAGGACTTTTCATCTGGAACTTTTTGTGAGCACTAAAACTTAAAAATATTTGCTAGCCTCTTCTACCTATAAATCTAAAAATAGAAACTTGGAAGGAAAAAGTCATTAAAATTTACCGTTGCCTTCTACTTTTAAGGGAAAGTATTACCAACAGAGAGTGGGAGGAGGATGAGTAATCCTGGCACCTATTCTATATTTCAGCTCTCTACATCCTTTATTGTTTGCCTAGCTGTTGCATAAATTCAGGAATTTACTATTTTCAAAAGTATATATCAACACGAAATATATATAGCTCAGTACATACCAACTACTGAATTGTGTGAGCAACATAAACAAAAGGCCAGATTCTTCCCTGGTGCCCCTGAACACAACCTGGCGTGCTCTCAGAACTCTGAATCTCACCTCACATCAGCCTTCCAGTCACAGAAGCATCAGTTATTCTAAATATTTCCTCTAAAATAGGTAGCCTGGGAGCAGTGCCTGTAGGAACTGAATACAGATTTCAGCATCCCCCCTCCTGTCCTTGTGGGAGGCTGCAGCCTGCACACACACGTGTGTTCTCTCCATGTGGGCAGCAGTCTCCCTTCACACACCAGCCCACCCTCCCACTTTATCCTCTCTGCTGAGTGTTTGCCATCCTGGAGAACAGGTGAAGTGGGAGAGGACAGGGAGAACACAGTCTGGCTGCTGTGCTGGGCACTGGGAGGGAAAATAAATGGCAAATAAATTCCCCTATAAAAAATGTCTCTCTGTTTGGGGTGGAAGATTCTAGGCTGAGTGGAAGACAAGGCTACCACTGAGCTGAGCATGTACTGCTCAGCCCAGCTCAGGCTTCCCACCAGCAGTGGGGGCAGCAGCAAACATCCCAAACTCTGCCTGTGCAGGCAGCCTTTACACACATATTTCATTCTGTTTGATGCATTGTAGGGTTTCCCTCTGGGCCTACTGAGCATTATATCAATCTGTGCACTCATATAAATCCTCTAGGAGGAAGACAGGATTGAATTTGGTCCTTCCTACCTGTCATGGTTTAACCCCAGCCATCAGCTAAGCCCCACATGGCCACCTGTTCAAACAACTCCCTCACCCTGCTAGCTGGGAGGGGAACTGAAGGAAAAAAGCACTGAGATAACAACTGTTTAAAAATTGAAACAAAATAAGGTATAAAAATAATAGTAGCAATGAAAGGGAAGGAGAGAAAACACTGAAGAGAGAAGTGATGCTCAATGCAACTTCTTCACCACCCTCTGACTGATGCTACATCTCTGGGCAGTACCAGCTGCACCCATTTTGGAGTGGAATCCATATCCCATACTGGATTGTCATACTGGACATGATCTTTTATGGTGTGGACCATTCCTTTGGCCAGCTCAGCTGTCCTGGCCATGCTCCCTCCCAGCTTCTTGTGCCCTTCCTCAAAGGCAGAGCATGAGACACTGAACAGTCCTCGACTGAGGGCAAACCCTGTTCAGCACCAAAACATCAGTGTGTTATCAACATTATTCTCACACTGAATCCAAAACTCAGCACTGCACCTGCTACCCCGGAGAAACTTAACTCTATCCCACCAAAAACAGGATATACCACTAAAACAGATTGTTCTGCCCTCCTCCCTAGACAAGGACAGTACCTGGTGATGGTACTTACAGAAATGTTTATGAAAAAACAGTTTAGACATCAGGAGCATTGAGGAAAAAGCTTCTGAGAGCAGAACACTAATACTAATTCTCAAACCCTGTTGCTAAGGTTCTCCTGCACAAAGTAGGCATCAGTCTGAAATGTGAACAGTAGTGTGGCATGGATATTGAAAGATGCAAAAAAGGGAGCAGGTGGTAATTCATTGTACACCAGGCTGTTTATTAGCTCTGAATTGTCATATGAATTGTTCATAAATGACCTTCAGATGCCATCATTAAAAAATTCAGAGGTCTATGTTTGGAAAAGTGAGTAATCTTAGAAAGATAATTAACATGTTCTGTATGTTATCTACTAGTTATTATTTTCAAAACTTTTGAAGCATTAAAATGTTAATTAATCTTAAAACAGTTCTAAATGCAAGCAAGCATTTTTTCAATCCATTTCTGACCTCTTAAAAAAAATAAAAAAGTAGAATTGATGAATTAAAATCAGTATTTACACCAAGCAAGCAATTCATTCTCCCTCTGTCCATTGCCAATTTATTGACAACTTTCATTTTACTATTTTTGCTTTATATTATGATAGTTTAATTCCAGTGCATGGCACAAGCATAAAATATTTCTCCTACTGCCTGGAACTAGAGAAGGGACATGGATTGCTGTTTAAATGGAAGTGACACATTGACAGCACACAACACTCCAGCCTTACAATCAAATACGAGCTTAATTAGGGATACCAAAATTCAGGTACCGTACTTTTGGCCATATCAATTGACATTATCTTCCCCCAACCCTTAAAAATGTTCTTTTAAGAAGCAGTGAGTTAGGATGAAGCCAGAATTAGAGCTCTTAAATTCTGGAAGAAGTAATAACAACAGAATGGCAGAGGCTTTGCTATAGCTTAAATAGCCCCAGTTTCCTTAATCCATATCATGAGGATTTTTTCCCCTGTAGCCAATAACAGAGAGAGTCATGGAGCAACCTACACAATTTTTCCAAACCTATCAAGTTTTAACCACTGAAAAATCAGGTTTTGATTTTAAGGTTGGGTTGTTTTGTATTTTTTTTAGTGGTGTTGGATTTTTTCCCCCCTTTTAAAATTGGGAAGCACATATAAAGGTTTTGAAATAAAAGGCCTACAGTTTAATACACATCAGCATCAGTTTTCCCCAGGGATATGAATACATATATATATATATATATATATATATGTGAAACTGCTTCCTATAGATTGATAACAGCTTCATACTGCTTTCTTTCAGGATAATAGTCATAACTGCTATAACTACAAGGACAGGAATTGTTTTATTAAAATAAGTGCACTCTTCTATAAATGCTAGTGTCACCAGCTAGGTCTGCATAAAATGCAAAACTGCTGACAAGAAGGGTTAAGCAACCAAAATATATCAATGCTAAGTCTCAACATAATTGTCTAAATGTCAGCTGAACCTTAGAGGACTACCTTTCCAAATCTTAAAACTAAATATGATTAATAGAAAAAAAGTTAAATATCAATCTCTAGACACAGAGTAATGTTTTAAAAGGCTGGGTTTAGAGATAATTAACTAAAGATCCATTTGAGAAAGGTTATAAGTCTCAAGTAGCACAGTCAACATTTTGAATGCTATTAATCCTAAGATTTTAAGCTATTTAAACATTTAGATCTCATTTAAATACCCTCTCTTATATGTGATTTGCCATATTAGCAAGGTCATTTGACAACAATTTTGCACAATTGATGTAAATGACATTACAGATGAAACTCCGCTACCAACTGTGTGATTAAAGCCAAAAATGAATAGGAAGATCCAAATACAGTAAAAGCCAAAGCCTGATAATATCAAGATATCTCTGAAATATGTAACAGTGTCTTAGAATCTGAAAAAAATATTAACTGATAGGTGAGTATGATTCATAACTGCATCTGTCAGCGAATATGTATAGGCATGGCTGTGTATGTACATACCCATAAAACAATGGTGAAAGTACTATTGGCTTGCACTGCAAATTATATGGAAACCACATGTGAGCCATTGAAACTTAGTCCTCATGCTTATGGTACTCTTTAGACATAAGATCACAAGCATGAAAAGCTAATGAACCCCTTAACTCCTCATGCAATGCACAGCTCAGATGGAAATCATTTATGAAAATCTTTTCCATTTTTTATCCCTCTTCATTTTTTATGTTCAGTTTCAGCTATTATTAGTGGCACACTCTTAAAACACTGTTCTAAAAATGGAAACTTAATTCACACATTTCTGCTATGTGACAGCTTCCCAAATACCAATTTATTTCCCCAACCTCTCACCCCTCTAAAATGAAGGGGATGTATTCATTATTATATACATTTTAAAGAGAGTGTCTGCATCACAGGGAGTTAAGGTCAAAAGCATCAAGTGATTTTGCATGTGAAGTTTGAGAGAAACTGATTTTTCAGCATTCCTAGTGTTACATAGCACTTTTTATGTTTGTGGATTTATTGACTACAATTTTAGTTCTGATTTATAAACACTTGTCCCAGGCCAGGCAGGGTTTTTTTGCAGGTGATGAGGAATAGCCAAGACCTGGAGGTTGTTCTATACCACCTCACACCATTGCCAGGGGTGTGGGGAAGGGAGTCTTTCCAGAGGAAGGTCACTCTGGATGTTGGAGAGGCTGCAGTCAGGTCATGGGCTCTATGGTGAATATTTTGGCACGTGAATCATTTTGTACACTTTTGTTACTTGGGTTGCTGTTCATGTTTGTTTTCTTATCCTACTGCTGTTTCCAGCAAACTCTTCTCATCTCAGTCCGTGAGGGGTGAGTGGCTCATGGTTTTATTAGGAACATTTAATTGGAGAATACCATTCCTAAAATATGACAACACTTTTGCAACATAAGACACCAGGGAAATGAAGAATCTTTTCTACAAGAGAGAAAAGTCAGGTTGAAGTTATTTGATAGCATAAAATAACATTCTCTGTCATAATAGGAACAAACTCCTGTTTCTCAAAAAGATCCAGTTGCTTTCATTGTCAGACCTTCCTTCACTTCACTGCAATCGCTTACCTCATTCAAAATTCCCCAGTAACAACTCAGCACAGGTCCCAGGCTGCATAATGGCCTTCTCACCCTGATTAACCCATAGAACATTTCTACCCTGAGCACTGGCTGGAATAGGATTCTGAGAAGAAAGCTGGATGTGATCATTGACTTTTGCCAGGGTCATCATACCTAGGCACAAGAAATAAGTCAAGAATCTGCTCCTCCAAAATAACTCAGCTGGCCTGCTGCCTTGCCCTTTCCACCTCAGGCATACACAGACTTCCTGCTCTTCCAACAAACCCTGCAGTCCCTCCCCTCCCACAGTACAAGATGCAACCTAAACCTGAAAAAACTGGTCCAAACCAGGACAACTCAGGTCACCAGAGAGGCTGGGTTAAAATAAAGTAGTTTTAAAGGGATTATGCATTTTATATGTTATGGGTGGCAATAAGAAACAGCATTCAAATAGAAAAAAAAATAAAATGTGTGGAAGAGAAATAGCTGTAAGGAAGCCCTACTTTTAGTTTGGGGAACATCAAGAGAAATGGTTGAGTCTATCACTCAGTTATATTAAGAGCACTGGAGAAAATGTTGGGAGAGAAATGAAATTAAAATGAGGGAATGAAAAATGGAGACTAAAAGCCTACATCAGAGAATTTACTCTGAAAACTTTAATGCCTCTCACACTTTAAAATCAAACCCAAGTGCTGACAGATAACACAGAAGTGATCCCATACAGTTGCACTTCCCCAAAAGAAAGACGTCATCAATTCATCATAGCAACTTAGCACAAAATGTGCTGTTTGAATTTAACTCTGGTCATGGTGCGAGCTGAGAGTAAATAGTGATAAATGGTGGTTGAATAAAAATTAAATAAAATTGCAATACAATGTAATGGGCATGTTCTTTAGAAGAAAAATCCCCAAACTTTTCTGTGATCGCCTCTCTTTGCAGATGACAGCAAAATCAGTGCAGAGTAGTTGAACCATGAAACTTTCCCTTGATTAATCAACCAAAGAAAAAGCTTTCTCACTTAAATACACACTATTCCTACAACTGCTTAGTCAGAGCTTCTAATCAGACAATGAGCTTAATTCAAACAAACTTTAGAGTCCTCAATTTTTATTTATTTATTTTTTTAATTGGATTGAAGTCAGCTAGTGGAAGAAATCCTCTAAGACAGAGTCATAAGGTTCTTCTTTTTAGGTTCAGTTACTTTTCAGAGATATAGGTTAGATTTCTCCGATTTTTTTTTGTTCCTTTGGTTGCATGCCACACAAGCGTAAAGAACTATCAAGGTGAGATACAAAGGTTGACATTCACCCAAACACAAAACCAAACTGCTTTTCAAGTAAATCATCAAAATATGATGTGTAATCCCCGTTCTGTCACCTGCAAAAGGGTGAACCCCAGGCATTTCAAGACATTAAATGCACTAAAATGCACCACTTCATCTGTTAAAATATCACAGACAGAAATTCAGGTTTCTGTCTTAGTTCTATATGTGTATGCTCCAGGAGGCGAGGAAACTGAGATATAAAAATTGGAGAAATATCCAAGAGGAAAGTGGGTTAGGGAAGAAAGAAAGATGATGCATTCCAATACCAATGCAATATTTTTTAATCATCCTAGATGATAGATCTAATGAAAGCACGAGCCTTTGTGGAATATGCTCCAGTATTGCTCTCACTGTGCTTTCACTCGAGTCTATGAAGTTAAAACTATTGCTTTATTTATGGGCAGTGGTGGATCATTTCCTGCAGAGTGTAGTCCTGGAACAAGAGGTAAAAAGAATATATCACTTGAGAAGTCTTCACCTCTTATCACTACAGCTGAGCATCTAAAATCATTTAGGTGATATTAATAATGGTATTCTGGCTTTTGCCTACAAAACCGTGCAAATTTCACTGGGTTTGACCAGACAGCCTTAAATAGAATGGTGTGATATATCACCAAGGAGCAACCATTATGAATCAAGGCTTTTGAACTTTCAAGTAACTGGATTCTTTTTCTCTCTGTGCAGTACAATGTAGTACAATGTTTCCAAAAGTCACATCATGCTGATTTATTCCTAAATACAAAAATTCCCAAGTATTCATTCCCTGACCAAGAGAATATGAAGGCTGGAAAAATTCACTCCGTATTACTGAAGCAGAGATTTTCAAGACAGTTATTTCTCATTCCTTGACTTAGCAAAGGAGCTACAAAGGAAAAGTGGGTCCTACCTGCAGCCACTTAGGGATCTCCACATGTTCCATATCTTAGCTCCCTCTCTGCTGATGGAGAGAAAGATGCTTGAGATGCCAGTGGACAGGTTGATATTGATGACATTTTTCTTTCTTTCCAAAAATCTGAAGAAGTCTTTTCTTTTAGGGACACACCCTTAATTTTGTTCAACATGTAGCAGAATAAATTAAGAGGGAGGGAACTATCTGGCTTTAAAGCAAGACTAAAAGAGAGTGAGAAATTCTCACTCTTGCCATTCTATCACAGGTTCACAGTCTCTGGGCACCTTGCCAGTGTGCAGGACCACACTTATATGTGACATAGCCTTGTGTTTCAAACAGATTAGTAGCCAGAATCAAAGCATCTGGTGTTGGCTGTGCAGAACCACTCTTCATAATTAGTTTAATATTTTATACCAGCACATATTTCATGTGTCTTAGCCTACTAATCCGCTAATATACTCTGTGATGCTACTGATCTGTGTTCTTCATTTATCCATTCACTGTGACTGAAGGACATCACTTCTTTCATTGTTTAGTGTCCACAGCCTTTGCCTGATGGAGATGGAGGAATGTAGACTGACCATGTGACATAATAAATCCATAGGGATTAGTGATGATCTATATCATTTTCATGCTTGTGAGAGCACTGACACTGTGATATTAGTCATTGATAATGATCCAGCATCTGCACCTCATTTCTGTGGAATATTTCTCTACATCAGCTTTTTCCACTAACTAGAACAACTGTTTGGGGTTTATGCTTCCAGTTTTCTCCTGTTATTTTCAAAGTTACACACAGTTTGGGGACTGCTGCAGCCAGCAGCTTCAGCATATTGACCAATATTTCTTTGGCTTCATGTTTGCTATATCACAGCTTTCATTTTACACTTGATGTGCTATGAATCTCCCTCTGCATATGTGACCATGTGGGCTTTGATGATAGCACTTTGCCAATTACTGCTCACAGCTGCAGATCTTTCCCAATGGCATTTTCTTGATGCACAGCATCTTAGGCTCTTTTTCAGGGCATGTCTCACACCAGTTGTGTTGCAGAGATGTTATTAGAAGAACTAACTGGCACATCCCTATTTTGGCTAATATTTATATTAATCTTTGCCAGTTGAGTCACTCTTTTTTATGTATTACAATGGTCACATATGTCCTAAGGGTCAAGAAGAGGCATGAGAAAGACATTAAAAAAAATTCCTGTCTAAGTGATTAACTGGAATTGCCAATGCTGCCATTACAGTGAGGCATCATTGACAGGGGCAGAAGAGCTTTTAAGAATTATCCAGATTGCTATTTTCATAGTCATCTACAAGGCTTTTCCATTGATGAAGATGACATTGATGAAGATGATAAGATGAAGCATAGGGAGGAATATGAGGAGCTTGTCTTCAGTGATTTCTGTCAAATAACTCATAGGATTTGAGGACCTTGAGGGCAGATCTTCAGTGATTGTGAAGAGATAGAACTGCTCAGCCTGTTCCCAGATAGGCTGGGAGAAGAGTCATTCTTTACTGCAAAGACCATTCCTTTCTTCAGATCTGGAGATCTTGACTCCCTGATTCCAAGCAGATTTGTATTAACTCCTTTCAGCCATTGCTTTAGAGTGTAGCCACAGGTTTAACACACGGGGCATGATATGTGTTCCTGGCCTTTCAGCCAGCCTGGGTACAAGGCGTACAAAGTTATGGCATATTTTTATCTCCTTCCAGTAGTAAGATATCCTCATATATTTACATCTGCAAATCTCAGGTTCTCTCCTGCCAGAGGAGCACTGATGGTCTCAAGCTAGGTTATGGAGGTATATATGGAAGAGCTCTCTGAATATGCATGGTGAAAGGGTACAGATGACATGCATGTGAAAGGTCTGAATTTTCATAAGGGAGCAGTAAGAGTGCAAGTTGTGATGTAATGCATAAATTCACAAAGAAGAAAAGCCAGTTAGAGAAAATATGTATATGCAAAAATAAAGTTGACAAGAAGTTTTATTCTGTCAGTTATAAAAGACCACTGACAGATTATGTCATGGGAGAAAATGTTCCACTAATGCAGTTAATGTGGTATTATCCCAGATGTATCTAAATTGCTCTCATTATTCTACACCACACAGCCTGAATGCTTCTATTTTGTCATGTCCTTGTTTGCTGGGCTGTCTTTACCTTGCAGCTGGAGAGACCAAGAAATTAAATTCTCAGACACTTGTAGATGTTGTAGAAGCAGGTGTCTCCACTTTTTCCTGCTAACAAATAAGAATATTTTCATATTAGTTGGATTTGAGGAATTATTTAGGCAGGTATTTGCTGTCCATTCAAGGTGGCTGGTGGTTTTCTTTGTTCAGTATCTGAGTATTTTAAAGATGTATTTATTTTATAATATCAAGGAAAGTAATGAGTCCCTATGAATCCTTCTTTAAGTACATTGCACTAGTTTAAACATGTAACACCTACAGTGGAATAAAAATCTTCTGTCCTGTTTATTTCAACTCTGGTGTTTTCTTTTTCATTTTCAGCATAATTTTGTTTCAGCTGAAACTATTGTATTCCAAAGGACAGCAGGAGGTGGTACAAAAGCTCTAACAGACACTGGATAAAAAGAAGAGCTCATAGCTCAGAAAACAAGTAGGAGCCTCAGTGCTTCAGCCTCTCAATACTGAATGACCAAGGAACCTGTTCCAATGGCATATTGCAAATCCTACTTACTTCTATGCTATTTTAACCTCAAATAATAAATCTGCTCTGGATCTAATAAATAATAGAGGGACAGAAGAAAAATACAATCATTTCAGAATTGAAATAGAATGTAAAACTGAATCTTTATAAATGTTCATGGCCAATATTTTACAAAAGCAGGAACTCTTTATCACTCTTACCTTTCCATAACCCAACTCCTGAGATACACAAAAGGGTTGTGTGAGCAAACCCCTGGCTGGTGATGGGAGAAGTGCTCCTCCTTTTCCCTGTCTGCCCAGCTGCTTCACACCCAGCTCTGGGAGCAGGGAAGCAAGACTGAGAATGGCTCCAAGGTGTGTGGTGGTGAAACAAACACACCTTGCTGGTCTGCTTCTCTTCAAAGAGATGAAGAGTAAAAGAAGCAGTAAGAGCCACAGAAACCCCCTAGGCTGCTTTTTCCTAGTAGTTTTTAAATTCCTTTTAGCATCTAAACCCAGCAAAGCCACTCTGATACATTGCATTTGAGGCAGTCTCTTGCTGCAGCACAGCTCACATTATATTGCACTGGCTTAGTCACTTACTTAGTGTCAATCACTTTCCCCACTTATTAAGTAGAGTTTCTTCACCTGTTTTGCAGAGGAAATGGTGATTGAGTTGAAAAAGGAAAAAAAGAAACAAAAATCCCAAACCAACAAACTCAGAGCCACTACTTCATATTTATTAAGAAGCAGAAACAAATATTGTCCAGTTGCAGTATACTTGTTGTTTACCAAGAGCACTGCAGCCTCAGTTCAGTTGTTTGTGTTATTCATCTTTGTGCACTCATTTAAGTGAAATATGGGTAAATGGATGCAATGGCAGCCCATAATGACAGCTGATGTGTGAGGAAGGGAAATAGACCCTTTTACCCTTCATGTCTCAATCCCTCATACAATGCTTTTATGGGGGACAGAGTGGTTGATTGTTTCCCTAGATACTAAATAATCCATCATATGCTTCCTTATCATCCCATCCAGAGGATTTTGCTCATTTTGAAATCTTCTTTAACTGAAGAATCATTAGCTCCCCTTTTCTCCTTGAGATAATAATGTTTACTCCTAAACCCCCATGGTTTCATTTCTCTCTTTGGTCTTTATCTCAAAGGACATTTTTCCTTTTCCTTTTCCTTTTCCTTTTCCTTTTCCTTTTCCTTTTCCTTTTCCTTTTCCTTTCCTTTTCCTTTTCCTTTTCCTTTTCCTTTTCCTTTTCCTTTTCCTTTTCCTTTTCCTTTTTTCCTTTTCCTTTTCTCTCTTTTATTTCAAAATAGTTATTGGCCCATAAATTAACAAGAGCTTTAACTAATCTAAGGATTCTGAAGATAACAATAAAATAATTTATTCATCATTTAAGCCCTATAAAAAAATTTCTTTGATCATTTAATTTTAGAAAAAAATCTGTTATGTGAAATTAATTTATATTTTAAACTTAGGTACAACCAATAATTGTAATTACAAATTGTAAATTTGTAGTAATAGAGATGTGTATACTGTAGCACAACTCTGCCTGAAGGGTTTTAACATTTCCAAGCTACATACAGATCATAGTAAAGCCCTGTTTTTTAGTCACTGGATAATAATTTTAACATATAAATAGTGTTAATTTCACTGTGGAGCTTATAAGAAGTATTCAAAAAATGAATCTTTTTGACTTTTGGGTTTTTACACCCACATTTAGTTAGAAAATCACCAAGCTGATTACACCAAAATCACCAAGTTGGTTACAGGAGAAAGGAAATTATTAACAGAACTGGAGGACAAAAATCTTGTAACTGAAGAAAGTTATTTGAACCTGCCACCCCAAATGAAGTTATTATAATGTTCTGGTCCTGAGAGTTGGTAGTCATGTGCTTAATGACAGAATTTGTATTAGTTTGCTGGTCTGGATTTGACCCACCGAGTAATTCAATAGTCCTCCACTTTTTGTTACAGCAGATTTATAAGTGTAGGATGAAGGGGTATTAGATATCGGCATTTATTCCCCTGGTGGTTTGGGATCTATTTTAAAAGACCCTGACTACTGACATTATTGGTGAATTAATTGCTTCTACTGAATCTCTTCATAGACAATTACGTAGGATTGCCTCTCAGAAGTCTGTAATGAAAGTAGTGCTGAAACCCCAGCACTGTAAAAAGCATTTTACTGTTTTTTCCCCAAATGACAGAATATTTTACATGTGAGGGAGGAGCTTTTTAAGGCTTACTTTTAAATTTAGAAAATTTTATATTGCATCTATAAAGAAATACGTTGGAGCTGAACCACCAAGCAATTCAAAACTCAGCATATTTATTTCAGGAGTTGCATGAACACACATGCATATATATTTTACAGATTTTATGAGATACTATCTATATTTATGAATATTCTGTACATTTATCGGAAGTAATACAATATTTTTTCTACAGTTACAAAAAAAAAAAAGAATATTTCTGAATTGAACCATCTTTTACTTACTAATCAAAACCCATAGAGATTATTTTTAGTAGGAGGATACCTACAATGAACATAGCCCAACAATATCTACTCTTCTTAATGTGGCAGTTCACTTCATTAATGTGCCAAAACTAGATGAATCATAGGTCTATAATTATGCTATTAAAGACAACTAGAAGTGGATAGATCATATATGCCCCAAAGACTCCATCTTTTGAAACAAGGAGGGAAAAAAAAAAGAATCCAGTAAGATCAGAGTATGTTAGATAAAGAATAATATTATTGTGCAAATATCCACAGCTGAAGGAAATTGAACAGAGGCAAGTATTTGCCATTATTCTGTATTGGACCCTGGAACCTTCATAATCCTAAGTATGGTGCTAATAAAAAAATACAAAACATTTTTTAAATGTATCCATGATTTTTTTTTTATTTTTTATTTTTTTTTAAGTTGGAAGAGGGAGTAAAAGAAAACACAAAGGAAGGAACCACAGAGGAAAGAAGCACAGAGGAAAGAAAAGGCAACAAAATTTTATACCCACAGTAGCAACTGGTTAGAAGATTGTGAAAAATGAAATGACCAAAGGCAGCTTCTAAATGAGAAATTATAAAACTGCAGACTTGATTCATAAATATCTAGTTTGTGAAATCGAAATAATTTAGCAGTATAGTTGAGTTTCAGTTTGGTATTTATTTATGAAAACTCCTGAATCAGAGTCTCACTAAGGATAATAAATAGGACTAGAAAGAAACCATTATTAACCAAATAAGTACTCTTGAATGGAAACAAAAGGTGTACTGAAATAACACTATGGAAGATTGGGAAAGAAATAAAGGAGAATTTAAAAAATATGGTATATACAAGCTCAGCAAAAGGCCTTATGCTATGCTTGAAATTATCCAACAGCAAAATATTTGGCTATACTGCTCCCCTGATGCTGAAAAACTACTTTGCATGGAAGAGAAGTATAAAATAAGAGAAAAATCAATCCCAGATGGCAGAGGAACAATAATAAATTGAAAATAGGACTGTCTCATATGTTAAGAAACCTCTGTAGAGCTGTGAAGGAATAAAGAAGCTTTAGTTCTAATAAGGATAAAGCTTTTTAAGAAAAAGCTGATGACTGAGAAAATGCAGGGAAGATGCTTCCCTCCTCAACTTCTCTGAAAAACCAATCAAACAAAACAAAACCTGATAAAGTGTTATATTTCATGAGGGATGATCACACACCAGAAAGGGGGACATAGCTTATATCTCACATACGGCAGATCCTTGAGAACACATATGTGTGTTTCCTGTTTATCTTCAAAAAGTGGCAGCTTGGATGGAAACACGAGCATCCAGAAACTTTGCTGGCTCTAGCAAAACTTGGCATAAATATGAACAGCTTCCAAGGCTTCACATGACAAATAAATTCCTCAGGCATGTGAACAATAGGTACCAGGATTATCCAGTTCCAGTTTTGGGGCACCTCTATGGTTGTCATGGTCTAAGCCCAGCTCAGCCCCACCCCACCACTCTGCCCTTTTGGGATGCAGGAGGCAATCAGGAGGGTGAAAGTGAGAGGCCTTGTGGGTGGATTTTAATAGCAGAGCAAAGGTCAGGCGTGTAAGCAAAGCAAGAGGGGAAATTCATTCAGGACTTCCCATGGGCAGCAGGTGTTCAGCCATCCCTAGGACAGCTGGGCTCTGACATACAATGGTGACTTGGGAAAATGAGCACCATCACTCCAAACATCCCTCCCTTCCTCCTTCCTTATGTGCTAAGCATGATGACATATGGTCTGGGACATCCCTTGGGACAGATCAGATCAGCTGTCCTGGCTGGGACCTTTCCCAATTCCTTGTGGACCCCCAAGGTCTTCCCCCAAGCCTTGCCTGCTGGGGTGGTGTGAGAAGCAGAAAAGGCTTTAGCTCTGTGTAGGCTCTGCTCAGCAGTAAGGAAAGCATCTCTGTACTATCAATACAAATCCAAATCACAGCCCCATACTGGCTACTGTGAAGAAACCTAACTCTATTCCACCCCCAAACCAATACAAGTGTACATTGCAAATGGAAGCATTGCTTCAAATTAATTTCTTTAGATTCTCTGTTGACATCTTGACAAAAAAATTCTGAACCATTTGATAAATGGCAGTGTCTAGGTGACATAAGTCATTCAGGAAAATCTAAGTGGGATTTTCAGAAACATGGAAATTTATTGTTCAAAATAAGTTCTTTGGGCCACTCCTCTTAAAAACACTGATGACTGAGAAGCAGAGATGCAAATAACTGAATATCTAATTTGATTATTCTAGCAGAGAAGTGACCATCTGAAAATTTACTAACAGGAGTAGCAAATACCTGTAAATTACTCAAAGAGACACATGTATGGATAATGATTAATAAACATATAGTATAAAACAGAGAAATACATAGCAGAACTAGATGACTATTCTGGTTTTCCACCACATCAATAAAACTAGCTCATATTTTGCAAAGTATTCTTAGGTGAATTTTGGGTGTGAGGTTAAAAGAGATCAACAAACATTAGATGAGATAATGCAAATGGCTAGAGCAGAATAATTTAATAATGTCTTTGCCAAATAGCTCAAATTATCTCATTCCCTTTCTCAGAAAGAGTTCTGGTAAGAATCTGAAGATTTTAAAAAAAGAACAAAATAGGAACTCTGAAAATCCATACAATTTCAAGTGACAGAGAGCCTTTCTGAAATTTTCCTTTTTAATCATCCTGTTATACATTCCAGAATACACATTTTTTTTCCTATGTTATATTTTTAGGGATACAGATTGAAAATTTGCATGAGAGTGCTTTGTGCAAAGAGCACTTCTCTTGCTTCCATGCATCTTGCCTTTAAGGTTGCCCTTTTGCCTGTCTGAAGAACCACTCTTGAAAACTGATCATCTCAACATCAGCTTTCAGCATAAACAGTGGGCAGCTGCACAGATCCCTGCAGTCGGGGGAAGGTGGGAAAAATCATAATTCTATTAATTAATAAATCTTAATGTTATTAATATTAATGTCAACATGACTATATATGTTATTTTAAGAAAGAAATGTACAGCCAGCTCTCAAACAATTGGATGATTACATATATATATATATATATATATATATATATGTGAAGCCTGACAGGAATATGTTTTAAAAAAGGAAATGGGAAACAAAAGTAGTGACCATGTTACCCTGCCAGCAGTCTCAAGCCTGTGTGATTAGAAGATTAGAAGGTCAATATGTCTGTACCAGCAGAAAGTACACATTGTGAGAAATTATGGAAGGTGTGTTGTCATGTCAGTCCCCTTCATGCAGTGAAAGGCCAGTGATCCACTGTGGAAGAAAAACTACAATTTCTGTGTAAGACTGACTGACAGCACAGATGCTGTTGGACATCGTGTCTGGTGTCAAAAACCAGTGGACAATAAAGTGGTTTTAGCTTTATTTTAGATTTTGGAGCTAAGAGCAAAATAAAGTCGCATCCGACATTCATGAAAAATGGCACCTGAAACATTTCATTACATATTTATAACCCCTAATAACCCTTGTAATTAATTGTGTCAATAACCTTTTTGGAGAAAATGGACAGGATTGTTTTCTGTGATAGTCCTGCAGCTATCAGTGTAGCTATTGACAGGCAAGAAGAAAATCTGTGTCTGTCAGAGCAGTTTACATGGGCCAGCTGGAAGGGAAAAGAATAAATGTGAGCAACACATAGTGTCATAATGAACCATACCTCGCTTCCTATGGGTTTGGGGTAGAGAGATTTGATTTCACCTGTAAATTTCTCAGGTTTGCTCTCCCAGACACAAAGGTCCTGATTGTCTTTAGATACATAAGTTACATACAGGTAACTCCACTGATGCAAAATAGGCTTAAGGAGAATCAAATCTTTACTTTCCAGCAGTCCCTGGCACTTGGATAAAACGTAGCTCATCATTCTCTTTTTACCTGTGAGTCAGTCCCACAAACACAGTGCCTCATTACTGTCCTTGAGGAATGTTTTAGAGCTCCATCAGGCATATTCAAACAATGCATAAGAGTCCTTAAGCAGAACTCAATTACTGTTCAAGTGGAATAGGTAATTGGACAACACTCATCAGGTTTGGAATAAATGATATTAGGTGCCAGATCTGAAAAGCAAACCTTCAGGTTATAATAGAAAAGAGAGATTAATTTAATGAAAGACAAAAATTTCCAGTTCTCCTAGGTTAGAAATAATGAAACAAAAACTTTTCACTGAATTTCAGATAGTAGTAAAAGAGAAGGTGCATGTACACTTGGCATTTTAAATTATCTAAGCTACTTCCAAATGAGAAAAGGAACCATAGTTAGAAGTTTTTTAAATTATTCTTGTATCAAAAAGGTTTCATCCCTATGTAACCTTTATCGAGCTGTGACTCAGAAGAAGTATTAATATGAAGTTTTATGAGTGCAGATGGGAAACTTTATTCACTAATTTTATTCTACTTTAAATTAATTTCTAAATTTAATCATTGATACAAACATAAATGAATGGAGCCTCGTGTATATATTTTCTTAAATGTAGTTTTGGTGGTAACTTTTCATAAGTATCATTGGAATGTCTAAAAGTAATGTGGATAATTGATTTTCAAAAGAAGCAATAACAAATAGGTTTTCATAAACTGTTTGTAGAAGGAAGAGACAAAGTTATAAGAGAAATTTAGTATATATTTCCATATTTAATCTATGGTTACTAAAATAGAAGGGATGTATTGCACGATTATTGCTTCTTTTAAATACATTAAAACAGAAATGTTAATCAAATCCCCCAAATTCTGGAATATAGTACTTGAGGTAACCTGAAGTTCACATCTTGAAATACAGAAATAAAATATTTCAGAGGAAGTCAAGGTTGATGGAAAGTAGTGGTGCTATGCAGAAGATCACAGCTAATTTTTGTGAAAATAGGATTCTGAATAAAGACTAGATTCAGTGTGCAACCCTGATGGCCCCATAATCCAGTGTATTTGGCCCTGCAATTTTTATTCAGAAAGAATGCAGATTCTGAGGCAACTAATTTACTTTTTTATGAATTCACAGTCCTAATGGAGCCATGTTGCCAAGACAATATACTGCGTGCATATATATATATATATATATATATATATATATATATATATAATATATAATCAAACTTTATAGATAAATCTTTGATGTAGGTGGGTGATACATTTTCCAATTTAAATAATGACACTGATAATTAAAGAAAATGTAAAAGCTACAGGGAATGGAAACACATACATTTTACATAATCAATTTAGGATCATAAAATAGATATGGTCAAAATGTTTGTAAAAAACAAAACAAAACAAAAAAACACTCAATAAATATGTGAATTTAAAGGATTTTAGATTCAAAGTAGTGCAGATTCCTTTTTACTGTTTCAGATGTTGTTACATTTTGGATGGTACAGTAAAATATTCATTTCACTGTACAGTGTCATTTTGGATAGTATAGTGAAATGAATATTTCACTGAGGACGGGAAGTGACCTTGGAGTCTAATGACTTGTGCAGTTACCCTGGATGAGGAAAAGTGGGGTTTCAGTTCCTGCACTAATGAATGTTCATGTTCTATATTCAACAATAATTGTACAAAATGCATAAATATTCATAGGTGTTGAGACTCTCTCTCCTTGCAGATGAGTGTTCTCATGCTCAGGTGAAAGCCATGCCCAATTTTCTTGTCAGTGTGTGATTTGACCTCATGGTTTCTCTGGTGATGAGGTGGGAGAGGTCAGAGCTTTGGTCACTCTTCAGTTCACCACTCATTTACATTGGGCTTTGTCTAAAAAGGAAATGCAGATTTACATATACCCTCCTTCTTAATATGTCTGTAGCTATTCCATCCTAGAAGGATATTGTATTTCCAATACCCTATTGATCCTACAGTACTTTGGGAATTTAAATGTATGGATCAAATTTTAAGAGAGATCCAAAGAAAAAGAAGTCACATCAGAGAAAAAGTATTCTTGTGAGTGAGCTGAAGACCAAATCAATGTTCACAGTCACCAAGTATATATTGCATTTAATTTGTTTTCCACAGTATACAGTTCGTTTTGCAAATTGCAAGAAAATTAATCTGGTTTTACTGGAAGCAAAACTGAGGTAAAAATTCCTAACTTTGTGTTAAGTTTATAAACCATTTTCACATATACAAGTACTGAGAAAGCAAGTTACAATTTTGTTTTTACTGTCTTCAGAATAGAGGTTTCTGAATAGCAAGTTAACTTTAGCAGCAGGGTCTGTAACATTTTCATATGCATCAATAATGGTGTCATTTTATTATTCCTTTTTTTTTTATTATTATCATTCAGCAACGTCACTCCCCATCCGTGACATTTTTCACAAAAATTGTTTGCTGACTCCAACACACACATTGGTGCACAATTCATCAGTACAGCTCCTAGGAGGTGTTGCAAAGATTGTGAGGAACAGGACACTCCCCTTTCATATCTCTTCATTTCAGCCTATTTTCTGACTTCCCTTTCTAAGGATCCTCTACTAGAGTGACTCTCTTAACTGATATCAACTGCGTCTGCTTCTTGTATTTGGTTTAATCTGTTACCAGTCTCTCTTGCCAGCCTGTAAAGTGTTCCACAGTTATTTGAGAACAGCAAATTTAAAAGAGGGATGGAGAAGGTTAATTACAGCAGCATAATTAATATAGTTGCTGTTGAAGTAAATGGCAGTTTTGTCATTTTTTGTAACACAAGCAGGATTACGCTAATTATAATTTCATAATCTCCCCATTAGAGAAGCACAACAGCAACTCCATTAAAACATATTGCTTAACATTACATTCCCTGCTGACAGGAGCCATAAAATAGAACTTTAGATGCTGAAAACATGAGATATGTAACATGATGTTATGTCAGGCAATAGCCATGCTCTTTTGGAACTATTCTAATCATTCCCTTTATGTAAAATTCACACGTTTTCCGATTTTAATCTCAAAAAAAGGCACGCCATATCTCAACTCTTTTCTCAAATATACTGAGTGGAATGCTCAGCTTGACTTTTTTCCTTTTGTAAAGCAGGAATTTCAGCCTAATAAGAGAAGAAAGAGCAAAACATTACTTTGGCACAGGAAAATTTTCAACTGTGGGGATAAACAGACTAACGAAAAGTGCAGTCTTCTAACCCATTACCAATCGTTCTGTTTTATTATTTTTTCAAACCCCTATTTCACCCCCCCTCCCATTTTACATAAAGAAAGAAAGCAATTAATGTGTTATCATGGCATTTGAATAACAATCCTGCTTCCAGGACTTTGTATTACTCATCCACAAGGAGGCCCATGGTGCCCTTCCAAAGCACTGCAGAGCTGTGATTTCTAGATCTTTTAGGAGCTACATTTTCACTGAAGTTAACAACACTAACTCAGCACAAAACCTGATGACAGATTCCAAACACCTGTGGGAAGTAGGTCAGAATTAGAGCTCACATTAAAAAAAAACCAGAAAAAAAACAACCAACCAACAAGCAAACCTCCCTCTCTGCAAAACTAATTTAATTATGTCAGCTACAAAGTGATGCCATAAGTAGAACAGCCCTTTACTGAATATTTTTTAAATCAAAAAGGTACTGTGGAGAGATATGCAGGAGATGGATCAGCCCATCTACAGTAGTTTCACTTCAATGAAAATTTGCCAAGATCTGTAGATTTGGAAGGAATCACATCATTTGTGGTGTATAACCATATGAAGATTTCTCCTACTCTGCTAGTCCTTCCCATTAATTCATTAATATGGATATTAAATCATTAATATGGATTTTATTCCCTCTGTAGCTATGGTATCAGTAACATCTTTTATATTTTCCCTCCTAACTTGGACTTAGCACTTCTGTTCTTTCTTTTCAGAACCACGAGGTTTTATAAACAAAACAGAAGGTTTGTAGGTAGCCACAGTTTAAGCATTTCTTCTTGCTTACATTCTAGCCACTAGATTTCTGTGCCTGATTTTTACCCTCAATTTCCTGTAAAGTTGATGAGAAGTAGATATTCACAAAACAAAAACAGCCATGTAAAATAAACTTGCTCATAAATAAGATAAGCCATATAAAATAAACCATATATGCTCATAATTACACTTTGGCCAGAGGATTTTTTGACTTAAATGTACATAGCCCTAAACGCATCTTAAAGGAAATGGTGATGCCCCAATGCTGAGAGTAATTTTTGGGAACCTTATTTCAGTGATGTTTCTCATAAAGTAAAATGCCTGAAAAAAACAGAACTGAATTATAAAATAATTCAATTAATAATAATTATGAATAAATAATTAAATGAAAATGTTAACATCATATTCACATTAGTTCAGCACCTTGAAAAATCCCTAAACACTAAAAAAAATGTTTCTTCAACTATTTTTAATTTCTAGTCTACAGTTTTCTTTAGCGTTGTCACAACCTGCTGAATCAATACAGATGTGGCTCAGAATTGGCAGCTGAGGAAATTCTAAATTGTGAAGTGATACTTCTGTATTTACCCACATATATGTGTATTATATATATAAAATTTTACATCAGGCCCACTGAATATATATATATATTAATATATACTAATGATATAGTAGCCTAAACTTACCATTAGTGCACATTTTAAAGATATCAATATGTACTTAGACTGAAAATACTTGAAATAAATTTCTAGAGAAATCAGATTCTTTCAGTACCTGCTTCAAATAAGACACTCATGTCTGGTTGAGCACATTCCTGGTCACAGTGGACAAGAGCTGGGTTTGTGTTCAGCTTCTCTGCCAAGGGCCCCTCACACAGGAGTAGGAACAGAAGACAATCAGAGAAGCTTTTAAAGCCTTACTATTGTAAAACATAGGTTTTTTCCTTGATCAAGAGGCAATTTCAACTCTGTATGCAGTTTCTAGGGGAGGATATTTTATTATAGTTTAGTGAAGAAAGCTGAAAACTCCTAATAGTGTTCATAATGGAACCATACACTAAACTAAAAAAAATAATAATATGTATAATTGCATCACTATGTCTGAGATTCACCAAACATTTCAAATTCACTTTTTTTAATGTTAAACTCATACCCTGTACATCAGTACTGAAATGTTTAAATACATTATTTTCATATTTATACCTTAGCACAAAGCAATAGGGGAAATTTTGCAATGCATTACCCACATGTGCAAACAAACCACAGCATGGAATCAAAGGTGGGGTTTTTTCCTGGGTGTTTACTTTGCAAAATGAGTTCAGTTGGCAAATATGGGGCTGTGATGAAACTTTAATGATGAAAGGGACACTTGGAAATTGAAAAGCTGTAATTTCTTCCTGTAAATGTGCTGGAAAGCTGCAGCTCTTCAGGAGCCCTACAAGACCCCAGGAACATAAAACCAAGGGACCTCTTCCTCTGAATTACCAAAATATGCAATTCTAGGTAATTAAAAACCAGCAAACCTGTTGTTGGCACAACATTGTTAACATTGTTAATGGCAGAAAAGGAACTAAAAAGCCTGTAAGAGCTTTCACATTGGTGCCTGGCAGAAGGAGATTGCCAATGATAGAAGTTACCTGTCTTTCAGAATCATCAAGATAGGTTTTAGTGAAAGCTGAACATTTAGATAACGGGGAAAGTTGGCAAGGCAAGGCAGCCCTGGGGGATTGCTGCTACTTGAACATATCCATCCATCCATCCATCTATTCATCCATCCATCTATCTATCCATCCACCCATCCATCCATCCATCCATCCATCCATCCTTTAAATCCCCTCCCTAAGAAAGTTCCTTAGCAATAATCTCATAAATTCTGCCAGACTACAGTAAAAGTAAATTGGTGTCCTACTACAGCTTCCCAACAAGCAAAGGAAATGCTTCTCTGAGACCGTATCTTAAAAAAAATTCCATGTTTAGAGTCTGACATGCACAGAAAACTTAATGAATTAATGAAGATTACTTTAATTAAATGTTCCCAAGGTACCATGGGGAAGTAAGAGAAAGAGTTTGAAAAGCAAGTAACATTATAGCTTTGTTATATTTAAGATCAGAAAACCAAATTTCATTTCTTGTGTTGAGTCACTGAAATAAGGGCTTGGACTTGTGTCCTTGACACCTCTGGTAATATTTGTGTCATGATGACCTTAGTCTCCCCCTTTTGCTGCTGACTTGCCACAATTAGCTTCAAAAAGTGAAATCTCAATTAGGGTTTTTTTGTTTGTTTATTTATTTTTTTATAGATACAAATATATGTGGCCCAACCTTATCAGTTAGTCCAATGGAATTTCAGAGAGGCTAAACTTAAACTGACAAACAGAGCTGTGGAAAACACAAAATCATAGTTATTTATCTCAAAAATGTTAACCATTACAGCTCTCACCATGACAGCCCTGTGAGTATTGCCTTCAGGATGTTTTCTGCCTGGCCAAGCAGAATTCATTTGTGTGTTTTTATTGAAGATATATTATGAGCATCTGGTGGTATTTATATGTCTAATTTTTCTAACTTATTAATTGCATTTAAAAATAAAAAGACTACCATAACTAGAAAAGTTCCTTTTAAATACTTCCTGTTATCTCTCATCTTTCCCCATGACTCTCAGCATGCTTTTGTAGTGGGCTTTAGATCTAAAACATGTAAGTCTTGAAAGGCAAATTTATGTGCATTCATAACACTAAGCAGTGCATGATTAGATTTAAAGAATGTAACTGATAAAACACATCTACTTTCTGTGTTGTTGCTGATATTTATAGCTGGCACATGGAATTTAATATGGATCATTACTTTCTCGGGATTTTACACATTAGCTATGGTTATAGCATTACCCCAGTACTTCTTGATGTAAAATATTTTTGAGTTGTACATATTAGAAAAATTCTTTTCATCACATTTGTCTTACCTTAATAGAAGAAGACAAAGTTTTACATCACCATAGCAATGCATTAATTTCTGTGCTGTACTTATCTGTCTTTTAATATGATTCTAATATCAGGCACAACACATCATTTCTATTGAATATATTCTATTTCCAGTATGGAAACATCTGCAAATCATTCATGGATTTTAAACAGCAGCCCATTTTTGTGTATTGCTTCATAACATTTTATACTACCATTTATTTAAGAGCAAGCCCTCAAGGTGAATTAAAATATTATTTCATTTAAAAAATAATTCAAACTCAAACCCCACCCCCAACTAAAACTGTTTGCATTATTTGTAAGTACTTGAATTTTAAATAATATTTAACCTAGCCAAGCTAAACCAATATGCTACATTTTTCAGATCTCATCTTTGCTAAATATTATCATTTTTGCTGTAATCCTTCTGAGATTTGTGCTCATCTCTTAACATTTTAAATGTAAAATGTATTACCAAACTCATTGGAAATAGTAACATTGATTAATAAAAGATCGCAAATATGCTTTTAAGACAGAAGTATTTACATGGATGTAACAAGATTGCAATACTTATAAAAATATAATGTCTCCCAAAATACTTATAACATCTTAGAATTTAAATATGTCCTTCAAAGTGTTTCTTCAGTACGCTCTCTAACCCATTGTTGAAGATGTAAATAAATGGTTTTTAACTTCTCTGAGCAACCAAGGATTCTTCTTCTTTGTCTAAGATTCACTTAAAAGGGGGACTCCATCTTTTCCATAATCCCACAAAATTTTATATTAATTATTCAATGTAGTGATAAACTTTATCTTTTCTTTTTTATAACTAGATATTTTTTACAGTATGAAAAGTTATGGGAGAACAGAGTGCAGAAATATTCCAACCTGACATAATCCTCAAAGTTGTATATTAAGTAAGAAGGAAAAAAAAAATAAAGAAAAAAAAAGTGAAAGAGAATAAAAGCCCTCAACTCCTTCAGGATTAATGATATATGTGCTACACTAAAGACTTTAACATATTTTCTTTTCAATATGCAGCACTGAATAATACTTTCCACTATTTAAAAGCCTAAGCAGTGTGAAAATTGTTGAAAGAAGATACACCAAGCTAACTAAGCTGATAAGGCAGAGATGACTGAAACTATCAATAAGAGGAAAAAGTCCCATCTTAGTAGCATTCTGTATAAACACCATGCACATTTTTCCAGATGGTTTAATTCCTTTTAACTAGAAAATAGCACATAACTTGCACTTATCTTCCTCCTAGTCAGACTTGCTCATAACAATAATATTCACCTTGCACTACACAGGCTAGTCCTGAAATAGATATAAATATTAAAAAAAAAGTTAAAAAATTGATTTACAATATCCAGTAAAATCGATATAAACATCAGTGGTGACTCAAATAAATTGTTGTGAATAGTGTTTCTTAAAGCAAAACAAAGAAGTTTGAGAGCTGTTAATATTAGATGTTAACAACTCTTCCAAGCTGTGAATGTATAGTAGTGACAGAAATTAAAAAGCAGATGTCCTCCCACGTTGAAATTCCCCCCAACTTACTTCAAGATTACATGCTTGATGAAAGTACAGCGAGTTCTAATTTCTAGGGGGAATAATGACTTGTAGTTGCAATAATTTAAGGAATAATGTACCCCAACTGTACTTAATAAGGCTATAATTCCATCAAAGCTTTCCAGGGACGTCATAAACCATGAGAGTGAAACTCAAGCGGTTTCCTCATGTCACCAGAAGGCTGAGATGGAATTACAGTTTGAATTTATATTCATTTTGAAGGAGACTTATTTAATATTGCACATTGATCATGATTAATGCCCTTGGAACTGCCAAAAACTATTAGGGGTGTTTACAGTCTTTTGAAGCCACCAAAAGTCAATTATGTCACTGACTAGTGATTCTCAGCAATTCCTTTCTTTTAAAGCTGTGGTTTGGCCAGCACAAATTGCTTAACCATGCAAAAGTTAACATCAATTTGGTCATATATTTTTAATAGTTTTCTTCTTCATATTGAATGAAAGTGGGAAATGTTTCTTCTGTCTATGTGCATAGCTCTTTATTTGCAATTTCATTGCAAATTAAGGGGCAAATTAATTGGAATCATTTGGCTAACTTAACCACTGAGCATCACTGAATTAATATAGTTTTATTAAATAGATTTTTCACTTAAATGTCAATGATTTGTCCACATCCTATGTGAACTAACTGAACAGGGAAGAGCTTTAGTAACAGGATAATATTATTTTTTGCTCTAAGACTGTAGGTAATCTGTTTTAAAATGAAGGATTGTATGGAATAGTCCCTAGAGCCTACAGACAAAAAGTTGTGGCATGGGAAAAAAAAAAAAAAAACAAAAAAAACCAAACAGAAGGTGAAATCTGGCTCTTAAATAATGTGTGAATCAAAGTTTCTAGAGATAAAATAATCTTCAGTTTAGGCCTTCAAATTTCAATTCATTTTTGGACTTGATGCTGTCTGCCTGCACAGCCTCCTAGCACAGGAAGTCCAAATGTCATTGCTTAAAGGACAGCTACTCAAAAATGTGGTTTATTGTGATCTCATACTGAATATCCTTACTTGCATAAGCATAAGGACTTAGAATCTTTGGGATGCCCTTTGGTGTGGTCTCTGGACTCAAGATTTTACTCTCCTGAAGGTTCTCTACAGCTCCAATGTGGATATTTGCCAGCCTCTTGTGGATTTCTTAGATATCATAGAGGATCTATTACAGCAGAAGATGCCTTTATTTAGATGATGGCATAAAGCCAAAATGTTTACATGTGTCAGAGAACCTGCCATAAAATGTATTTCCCTGGAGATGACAGTGTGTCAATTTCTGAAATTCCTAGTGCTGAGTAGCTGATTTGATTTACACTTCTGAACAGAAAACACGTCAGGGTAATCTCAGCTCCTCTTTACAACAATATATTCTAAGTAAAGGATTTATTTGTAATTTGTTAAGATCAGATACAGATAGAAATAAGTCACATACAAATCCTATTGAAAGTCTTTTGGCCAATTTCTAAGATGATGGTAGAGCAAATTGATCTTTAAAGTCAAATACATGACAGCATAGTAATCAGCTACATGGCACTTTTGAGCAAGATAAATATACATTCTGCATCCCAAGCTAAAAAAGCATCACTAAAATGTAACAAAACAACAAAAAACCCCAAACAAAACAGTGTTGTTTGCTTCAAGCACAGCAATCACATTTGGCTTTTGGAAGATTTTCTTAAACCTTGGGCCCAATTGCTAAGGTTGCCTTCAGAAAACCACAGTATGTAAACCCTCTGATCCTTGCATGGACCACTAAAAGTCAAACTAGAAGTCAGGTTTTCACGTGATACATGAAGAAATGTCCCTTGGCATTTGTTGTTTTGAATGCTGAGGACTCAACATAGGGTGTTAGAACAAATGAAAAGAAGAAAAATCCAATCAGGATACTGGCTGAGAAAGTCACAGAGTAAAAAAATTTTGAAGGCTGAGAAAAAGTTCTTAGGTTTAATGCTATAAAATAATGCACAATAGGGGTGTCTTGTTCTTACAGACTTCCCTTGCCATTCGGTTTTGGACAAAGTCATATGAACTCTTTGTCTGCAATACCCAAGAGAGATGCTGCTAGTGTTCCCCTCCCCACAACAAATATTAAATCCTGGCTTTGCTTCTCGAGATGGATTGAAAGTCTTTCAGTTTCCACATGTAACATTTGCAATTAATGACAAATTGCTCATATGTTCCATCTTTATGTGGAATCTAGCACAACTCAGCATTCTCAGTGCTCCTTTGCAACTATTTTATCAGTAATCACCTCAGCCTGGCTCCCCTGAAAAATTCTTCAAATCCATTAAAAATTGAAATTCTTCAAGAACAGACTATGTCAAAAATAACAGCCTTCTGAATGTTTTCCTTCCTATTAACACCAAATTCTTTGAGAGAAAAACTGCCTGAACTTGCCCAGGTTGCTGTCCTTAATTAGGAGTTCCAACACTGGAGGAGATTTTAATTGCTGCAATCCATTTCTCAGGATAAATAAATAATAATATCTTTGTACTCCTGATACTGTATGGTCTTAAGCTGTCCTCCAAGAAAAGGTGTCCCCAGGAGTTGTCTACTTCCTTCTCTACTTCAGTTTTTATTTATGTGGAGTAACAAAAATACATTTTCATGGCCATTTCTAGATGTGCTTTCTCAAAAATTAGCACATGAAGCATAAAATTCTGGATACACAGGTACAATCACAACCAACCAATTAAAAATTTATCTAGCCAAAAGTGTTCTGCTGCAGAGTCAGCTTGCATGCTCATTGCTTTTGTGATCAATCAGTGAAAAATAGCAATATCTACTGAAACACAGAAAAGCATATAAAATTTTAGATGTTTTTTATCCAAACAGATATAAGGAGAATTTTTTTTTCGTCCCTCTAAGGACAATAGAACATTGGAGCAACTGCCCTGAGAAGTTGCAGGCAGCTTTTCTGGAGGTTTTCCACCTGAATTAAACCCTGAGAAGCATAAAGTGACCACAAAGCTCCTTGGGCATAAGCACAAGGTTGGACAAGAGACTTCCTGAGGTCCCTTCATCCTGTGAAAGCATCTCTGTATGTCTTAGGCTGCTGTAAATTAATATGTAAATAAATATATAAATAAATAGGCCAAAAGCAATTTAAAAAGTTTTTGAATTTTTTACCCAGTTATCTTCACATACAATCCTTTTTCTTTGTTGTGAATAAAACAGGGGGTGGCTTTGACAAATTATCATAGCTCTGAACTCTATTTACCTAGACCTTGCTTTGTCAGCAATTGTCTTCTATTAGTTTCTGTGCTGTACATCAAAATTGGAAATAAAGAAGTTGGCTAAGTGGAAATTGCTGTTTTTTCTGAAACTATTTTCAAAATATTTTCCATTTTTGAAACCTTATTCTTAAGAAAAAAATAGAATAAAAGATAAAGAGATAGAAAAATTGATAAATTGGAATTTATATAGTATATTGTCAGTATTATCTTAGTCAGCTGTTAACTATGAATGTTTATTACATTGGACTAAAAAGGTGCTAGCTTACAACAAACAGCAAAATAATGGAATATTTTTGTACAGGTCCAATGATGAATCTCCTAACTTATTTTCTAACTTTTGGTATTGAATTATTTGTCTGCAAAGCTTGATGTATTTCGGATATTTTTTCTCAAAATGAAAGCAAACAACTATTACAAGATTTTCACAAAATTTTAACCTTAATATCTCTCAAATCCTTTAATGCATTCCACAAGAACATTGACAAGGTTAAATGCATGGTAAGGAGAATATTTTCAGGTAAATAGGACTCTTTCTGTAGATCTAGCTGACACTTACAGGTCAAGATGAAGGTATTTTAAATCAGTGGTGATTCTTTTTCCCTCCACATAAATCCAACTATAAAAAATGCACTATGGGAGGTATTCTGAGGAGTCATTTGTGTGGAAATATATATATATAAATGTGAACAGACATGCATATATGTGTATAGATATATAAGTGTATCTGCACACAGTGGGCCAATAACCACAGAGTAAGATGTGGTGACATTCTGTATGATGGAAAAGATCATGAAGTTCATGAAAGAATTATGGATATGTTAAATCTTTGGTGCAGAGAATTCACAAGAAAAGAAAAGAGTGGTGTGATAGGATATCTTTGTTATGCCTCTTTTTAATAAAAGTTCTCAATATTCCTAGTTAATTGATCTCTGGAGAATACAGAGTAAATTGTTTTATACTTCCCATATATTTCAACTTATTCTAATTGAGCATAAATTGAGAGAAAACACTTTTCCTCTCTCACATTCTGCTATTTGTCTCAGAGGGCCATCACCACAGATAAAGGACTTTTGAATCTCCCCAACAGTTCATTCTTCTCAGGGCATCATCAGAACCTGTTTGTACAGACACAGACATGTCTCAATTAATTGATGACCTCAAATCTGCAGCAGATACTCCTGGCATCTCCTGTGCTCTGTGGAGCTCACTAATTCATCATAACTCCATACAATTCTTATTAAAGGACACACTTTTGGAGCTCACACTGGAGCTTCTGCCTGCCCAGTACAGCAGGATTGGCCACGTGCCCCCACTGCAAAACATTCCCAGTACAGCAGAGTAGGGGGATCAGCAGAGTAGGGTGATCAGCAGAGTAGGGTGATCAGCAGAGTAGGGGGATCAGCAGAGTAGGGTGATCAGCAGAGTAGGGGGATCAGCAGAGTAGGGGGATCAGCAGCACAGCACAGCAGCAAGCAGTGAAAGAAAAATCAGCCCGTAACAAGCACCAGACTCACAGTTAGGCAAAGGAGCCCCATGGCAAGGCACAGGAGCTGCCCATTAATAGCTGAACAGCAAAAACAGCTAGGGATTCTATCCAGCACCTCCCAATCCAGTCTGTCATTGCCTTGAACCCTTTGTCCCACACTGGGTGCCCAAAAGGGCTCTCGTGGTTTAACCCCAGTCAGCCTCACCCAGCCTCTTTCTCACCCCCTCACCAGCAGGGTGGAGGAGAGAAGCAGAAGGGTAAGAGCTGGAAAACCCATGGGTTGGGATAAAGACAGTTTGATAGGGAAAGCAAAAGCTCTGCACACAAGCAAAGCAAAGCAAGGAATTCACTCCCCACTTCCCATGGGCAGGCAGGTGTTCAGCTATCCCCAGGAGAGCAGTGTTCCTTCCATATCTACTGGAGACTCAGAATCACAAATCACTCTGGAGGTCACCCTGCTCCTTCCTCTTCCCCCAGCCTTATATGCTGAGCATGTTGCTACATGGTTTGGGATATCCCTTGATATCCCCTGTCCTGGCTGTGCTCTCTCCCATCTCCTCGTGCCCCTCTCCAAGCCCACTTGCTGATGAGGTAGGAGCAGAAAAGGCCTTGGCAATGTGCAATTGCTGCTCAGCAGTAATGAAAACATCCCTAAATAACCAACATTGTTTCCAGCACAAACCCAAAATACAGTCAGTTATCAGCTACTGGGAAGAAAATTAGCTCTACCCCACCCAAAACCAGCACCATGTCTCATGTAAGTTTTTAATCCATCTCTAAAAGTATTGACTGAAGGACTATAATACCGAGTGAACAAAACTGTCATTAACATGCACAAGGAGGGAGTTGCCTGAATGGCTTAAGGAGATCTACTGTTTCATTTAGAAATACTTGAAACTACAGTTCAGTATACTCTTCCTACATATAAGTAGATTTCCTTTTCAGGAGGGTTAGGAATCTGAGATGACAGTGATCCAAAAGGAGCTGGAATACCTCAGATATATATTCCTTGGCAAAATGTACAGATCACTAAGAAATGGATTTTTTTAAAAAAAATCACTTTACACTTGGAACAGACCTCTATTTTTTCATTAAGTGCTTTCTAGAATACCCAGGAACTTCTTTTCCCTGGAGTCTTAGTGTAATGAAGCCTGAGGTGTCCAAGGAGGTGTTGGTAAAAACCATATAAACTACAATTAGTTTTTCAGGTGTAGCTTTCTCAACTGTAGTGTTCTGCTTGCTTTATTTATGAATGAACTACAATTTTCATGAGTTTTTGTTTTGTTTTTTTTAATATTAAATTGTTTTCTTGCTAAAAAAAATAGTTTTTTTACAGGAATTCATTTTCTGAGTCTTTTTATAGCTTGAAATAGTATCACAGATTCAGGGGAAATATATTCACACTCTAAAAGTGCTTAACATAAGACAGCGCCTTATGACATAATAGGAAATACTTTAACTCTTTCAACTGTCTTATATTTATTTATTGTTTTATCTTGCCTTAGCTTTTTTCCTCTCATTCCCACATAGCACTTTCAACTCAGAGCATAATCTTCATATAATTTCCCTCTAGATTTGAATCCAATGGCTGGACAGATGTATTAGTACAGAAGGCAAATTTGCACGCCTTTCAGATTAAGCTTTGTAAAGGCTTCTTATTGACAGCATCATTAGATATCAGGGAACAAACTTTATGTAAGGATTTCTTCAATGACACTCCTTGAACAAAATCAAAAATAAAAGTTCATTTCTTTAGCTGCTCCATATAATCAATATTTCTGATAATCAGTCTGATTCAGCCCATTTATTTGCTGCCCTTTACATCCTCAGATTTTGGGATACTAAAAGAGCTGATCTCTGTCACATACAAAGTGAAAGAACAGAATATGTCTTTTCCTCCACTCCATCCAGCCCCCCATTAATTATGTATCACTCCAGTTATTTGGGTTTTTGTGACTTTCCCCTACTGTGTGGGGAGCACAATACTTACAAATGCAGGCCCATGCTAGCCAGGAAAGGCAGGTGATAGATGATCCCTCTGCCAATATCCAGACTGAGAAAATGCACATTTTCTACTCACTGAAAAATAAAAATACAAAACAAAATAACATAAAAACCTGATGATTTTTACAAACCTTCCCAAGCCCTCCAGTTTTCAGTAAAACTGATGTCCTTGTCAGATTCATTGTTAAGAGCATTGGATATTTGCTCAGCTGTAGAAATCTGGAGCAAAAGATTGTAGGTTCAATGAAATGGCATTTTCCAATTAAACTGTGTTTTGCTGGAAGTTCCCCAAGCTCTACCAAACACCATGGTTATACATCCTATGTAAACTACAGATTTGCATCATTTTTGCATGACAGATTTTTGAATACATAAGGCTTGGGGAAACAAAGCTTTGCAAGGTGAACATTACAAAATGCCCAGTGATTTTTTCTTTCTCCCACAGGCTTTCCAGCAGGCATGCATAACAGGGACATTAGTTATTAAATTGGCACTGGGTCTTTCTCTATTTCTCTATCATTTTCAAACAGGTTAATTAAAGCTCATTTATATGCCAGTTAAATAGAAGGTAACTTGAGTCAGAGGAAACATCCACACACATTTCATCATAAATCCTTCTGAACTTATAAATGACCTTCCACCACTTTCAATATCTGCCTCTTGAAAGGTACAAATACCTGCAACTTTTTTTTTTTTTTTTTTAAAACCAATGCAAAAAAGAAAAATATATTTTTTTTTGTTTTATGTGGAACTTTCTTTTCCAGAATGCTGTGTTGTGACTGTCAATAAGCTCAAAGGAAGAAATTATTTTACACAGTTACAATTCACGAAGAATTAGAAGAAAAAATGAAACAATCTCTTCAGATTATAAAAAAAAAATAACTGCTTACCATGGATTTCACTGGCTGATGTGCAAATGCACCAGCACTGTGCACTGCAATATACTTTCAGCCTAAGTGAGATGCAGATAAACAACACAAGCATTTCATCCTCAGCCTCTCAGCTCCTTTTGAGACAGATGTTGACACAATTGCAAATGCAGTTTCTGTGTGCAGATCTATCAGTGACAGAAAGCCCCAGGTACTGCTGGTATGCAAAAAATGCAATTAGCCACAAGTACACAAAACTTTGTCCTATCTGTGCTGCTCAAGGCTCAAAACCAGAATGTTAGGGCTCACTTATACCAAGGTTCATTTCTGTTTCCTTTGTGTGTGCTCTTAACCAACAGCAAAACAAGACAAAACCACATGGCTCAATCTTCTCTGAGTTTCAAGCTTGTAGAAAATGTTTTAATGTGAGTATGCACATCACTATTTTGGAGCATCAGGAGCAAGGGGTATTAACTTTCCAGGTAGAGTGCTTGTAAACACTCTTACAGTCATAAAACGCTTTAATTCTACAGATTTGTTTTTATATATTTTCTTTGTTTTTTCTTTTCCCTTTAATCTGCTAAGCTCCATGAAACTGTCACTGAAAAATCATAAAAACTGTGTCTGTGATGATAATACCCAGAATTGTTTTTTGTATCCCCAAAGACTGTCATAGAATATTCTAGAATAAAACAACTTGGATCATATGTAACCATTGATTTTTAGTCATAGTTCCTCATTGATTTCAGTGGGGAGCTCTTATTAGGCATCCCTGGCATGAAATGACCACTTGTATTAGATTTTTCTAGAAAAAAAATACACAGTTGGCAAAAATAATCAGCAAGGCATTGAGAAATTTGCCCCATATTGTGAGCAATCGCAATAACAAAGTTATCTATCCTGCACCAGAGAATAATTGCAGCATAAAAGAAAACAAAATTTATTTATTTTTTTTATAAACATTAATCCTCGGGAGCTAAAAGAAGACAGATTAAACCATATGATTTGGGATTAGTTTTTGAAGAATTAAAAAAAGAAATCTTCAGAGCCTAGAGTTTCTCACTGTGGGAGCCATCTTGTGGAGGGAAATTATTTTCCCTGTGATAGCTTAAAAGCAGATTTGCTTTCCTGTAATTGGAAAAATATAGATGTAGAAGGCACACAGCCCTAAGTATATCTCCCTTTCACAGCTTTAAGAGAAGAAAAAAATAGACAGATGACTCAGGAAAATGATTTTGGGGTGTTTTTTTACCCATTATTGGATGTTCATTCCCTAAAGGTTTCTGTGCATGATCCCAGATATACTAGAGGGAAAATTTAAAATTCTGAGGTCAAGGAAAAACTCCTTTTTTTTCAAAAAAGTGCATGATGTTCACTCTTTAGAATTTGGATATGAATATTTCTTATGCCATATTACAAAAAATCTCATGAAATGCAGTTCATTACCTTTATCACTGTCCTATTTTCTGAAGAGTTTATCATACCTAAAGGACTTTTTTCCTCACCTGTGGCAAGTTATTAGCGGTCCCCATTTCCTAGATAGCGAGGAGGATTAATACAGGGCATATGAGAAATTTGTGGAAGAGGCTGGAGTCAACCTGGAGAAGTTTTCCCCTTTCTCACACCATGGGTTGAATGGATACTGAGCTGTGCTGTGCTGTTTTCCCATTAGCAATTACAATGTTTATAAAATTCCTCAACCTGTTATTCCCTCAACAATACAAGTCCACAATTCATGAGCAGTTCACCTGATCTGGCTGGCAGTCGTTCTGGCTGCAGGACTTTACCAGCTCTTTCTCTCTCACAGCAGGACTTGGAGTTGCTTCTTTTCCCAGCCAGTCAAGCATCACTGATGGGGAAATCGTGTCAGTCCTGGTTGCCTTTGCTCCAGCAAAAGTGTGCATTTGATCTGAACATCTTTTCTCTTGATCCTTCCCTTTTGCTGGCAAGCACTTTGCTCTTCCAGTGAGCTTGTTCCAGCTGCGGTTTCCACGGGTCATGTTGGGATCTGAGGTTGTTATTCAGTCATGGTGAGCAGGAATCCACTCCTGCAGAACAGACAGCCCCATTGTCTCCTTTCCATGCTGCCAAGTTCATTTCTTTAATGATCTGACCATTGTTGTTCTCCACTTCAGCCTCTGCAGGCCGAGCTGGAGCCTCACTGCTGCTGCCTGAGGGAGACAGGGCCCTGCTGCTTCTGAGAGGAATTGGGTAAGGACAGACACTGTGCTAGGAAAACAGGTTTCTCTTCCTGACAGATTATTCTTTAGTCCTCTCTTTAATCCTGGGTGCATTTATCCAGTCTTTCTCACCTTGCAGAGAGGGGCTTTTCATGGGAGGTTTTGCAAAGGATCGTGAGGTCTTGCTCTTTGGGCTATGCTGCTGTCTCTAACATTGTTTTCTAGACATGTCTCCAAAGTGTCTCTGACATTTCTTTCTAGAACACTCAAAAGATTTTACATCCCCTTTTATCTCCAGATTTTGTTCAGTGTGGTCTATAGGCTTTTAGTGTAAAAAATAACACCAGCAGTGGTAAAATTCAACTGATTTCCTATGGGGCAATGTTAGGTAGCACAGAGGAGTATTCCAGACCCCCTCATTCTTAAAAATTAGCAGCAAAAATAGAATTATAGTTTTACAAAACTATAAAGTAATATGAAGGATGAGTTCAGTAATATTCCAAAGAATTGAGTTTTGGATTTTTCTAAGTTTTTGGCAAGTGTTTTGTGCTTGGTTCAATGTCTATTTTCTTTTTTATATTATACCATCAAAGCTATTCAATTTCACAATATCTTCTTTACTCCTTTGGTCTGTCACTGACTTTGATATTCTCATTGTAGGGTCAGCTCTAAGAATTCAGAGCTTTCCCCAAAGACAAAGTTTTATCATTTCTTCTAGGTTTCCTGACCCAGAAAATTTCTAAAACAGCAAGTAATATGAACAAAGCAGACATTTAGTCCACAGAAAATAAAAAAGTGCAGATCCCAAGACAGAAATGCAGTCAAGGACAGAGGCATTGCTAAGAAACAAGGAGAATGGAATTGCTGGGAAGAAATTATGTCCAAAACAGTCAAGGCCTGCAGATAAAGCAGGGGGTAAAGTAAAAGAAGGGGTATTTTTGGAAAGATTTCATCCCTGCACCTCCCACCCACGCTTTTCTTTAATGCTGCAAAATAGAATGTAGTAAAAAAAATTGCACATGAATCATTCATAAAAAATATCTGTGACCAAGCAGAAAAGTATTTTAATAAAGTTTATGTTCTTGAGGTATAGATAAAGTGTTAAAAATCTCCTCCCAAGCCCCATAATTTCTGCTTCAGTGATGAAAGCAACACTGATATTTTCAGTTTTCCTGTTAACATACTCAGTTTGAGACAGCTTTTTGTCCACTTGAGTTCTTTCAAGGTACCTTTGGTTTTGTTTAAACAGGCAACAGAACACAGGCATTTCTTACAGCATTAGTTATGTAATATATGATACTTCATCATCTTAAGCAGGCTACTCACTCCAGTTAAAGAATGCTGTTGATTTTTCAGTGTTTGTCCAGCCATAGTAGATCTGACCTAAAACTCATTTAAATGAAAGACATCTATTGAATCCATGGGCTTTGGGTCATAAACCAGTCAGCCTTTCACTGACTCACTCAGATGCTGTAGTCAGATATATGATTCATGTTTCTTTCCAATGCCTTGGACTTGAATGTAGTTATTGAAGGAGTTAGTAATCACAAGGCCAGTGTTTTATAAGCCATGAGTGTTATAAGAAGGCAGATATATCAACTCAGTACTGTTCTTTCTGAAAAAGATGATTTTTTAACAGTGCAATACAGATTCAAAAAGAAATGAAAGGAAAAATTTCAGGACAAATAAAAACTGTGTTAAAGTTGCTGTTCAAAACTGGAATTTGCAAGTGTTCACTTTCACAATTGATATTAGGAAAACAAGAAAGGTAGATAAAGTGCTCACTTGTAAAAACAGGTAACTAAATGTCAAAATGATTTAAATAGAGAAGAAATCTATGGACCACATTTTTTATTACATTGGTGTTTGTTGACATTACCACTAGGATTTACTAGCTAGATTTGTATAGAGTGACAGCAGATTTGGTAAATGAGGGTAGATTTTTTTGAAAAAGGTGTACTAATAGGATATGTAGGGGGAAAAAACCCACAAACCATCAAGACGAAAATCCCAATTATACAAAATCTGTCATTAATTTAAATAAAGGGATAATTTATCTAATTTTGGCTATATGAGGACAAATATCAATGAAGGAACAGACATCTACTTGCCTTTTACTGATTTGTCACACACTCCCTCCAGTTTACTTGAAAAAGACATTAATATTTTTTTCCCAGTTATTGTTCATTAGTATTCCTTTATGTATTCATTAACTAAAATACTAAATTTAGCAAGTAATGCAATCCCTAATTAAAAAAAAAAACTTCTTTTAAATAAGGGCAATATATTTTAGAAAATGGTTACATTTTTTCAGCTCGAGTCTGTGTTTATCAGTAGTTACTTGAACAGCATCATTCAAGAGTTTTATGTTGTAAAAATAAACCCTAGTGCTGCAAACATTAGTGGAGATGCATAAGATATGTGATGAGTATTTCCCTGAGAATTATAGCAGAACACAAGGTCCTTCTCCTCTTTTACTTGGCTTTCAGGAATTTCACTAGGGTCCCCTTAACTTTGTAGAGGGAAAAGAAAGTTGAGGTACAGCAACAGATAAGGAGGCCTTCAAGTTTATAGAGCAGATTTCATTCCTTCCTTGCTAGACAGCTAATGTGAGGAATGATTGCCATCTGTGAAACCTCTAATCTGCCCCACCAAGATAAATAAAATGGGGAGCAATCAAAATTTTCAGGATACCCTTCACACTGTATCACCCATGGCCAAATTACCTGTTTCCATGAGATTAAACCACACTTTAGTGTATTTCTGAAAGGATGTGATAGAAGCACACTGTACAGCCAGGGTAGGAAGCATTGGTATTTTAGACTTTTATAGAGTAAAGCTTTAAACTGACATTTTTTTTCCTGTCAGAGGAAGGAAATGATGAACCAAGAAATCTGTCTCTGCAATGTGTCAGAAGGTGATCCCAAGGGAGAGAGGTATTAGTAGAAAAAAGAAGCTCTGCCTTAGTTTCTTAGATATGTACAGGTAACACTGCCAGAGGACAATTTCATATCCTGTGAAGAAACCCAAGTCAAAAACCCATGTCACAATTAGCAGCAGAGTTTCTGTGAATTGTTCAAGTTGCAGCAAAGAGAACTGCACTTGGGTGCAGCCTCTTTCCACTGGAAATAAAAAGGATTCTTTGATTCTACTTTCCTTGGAAATATTGAAATTTTTTCAATCCCAGACTGATATTTCTGTGTGTGACAGAACCATTTTGAGAGAGTCCTTGTTTCAAGGCCACTAAGTGATAACTTGGCTTCTGCCACTGCCATGCAGTTGCCAATCATTCTCACTCACTCCCTGTTTTTAAGCAGGTAGCACCATGGAAGGCCAAATACATACCCAGTGATAGGTGTGTGTCACAGAAAGCCCCTCATTCCTAATCAGCCAGACTGGAACTGTTGGAAATGTACCCTCAGGTTCCAACTGTGCCCAGAATTCCTTCCAGAAAAGGAGCTGCTGATCAGGAGAGGAAAGGGCTGGTGAATTCCCAGATCTCACTTCAAGAAGGAGTCAGGATGTAGTTAGGGCCTGATGAGGTTAGACCTGAAGGCTCAGAAACACAGAGGTAGACATTTAAGATATAGTCCCACAGTCTGCAGGATAGTGACCTGAGCATTATAAATTACTTAATCCTTAAAAATAGGATAAAAATGTGATAATTTCATTGTCTACTCTATTAATGGACCATAAATGCCCTTTCTGTTAATTATCCATGCTCAGTGCAACTGGAAATTACAATTATTTTTTTTTTTTAAATATATTGGAGAGTTTGTGAAATCAATCATTGCTATTAATGAAGCAGCAGCTAAAGATGTCAACTGTCTTATTTTGCTGTGCCCTTTCCTGTAAAATTCTGTAGTTTGAATAAGATAAACTGAATATTTGCATATATATATATATGTATCAAAAGGTAGCTATATCTCCTTTTTGTTGATGAGGAATTGTAGGACAGACAGTTGGCTGCTAACCAGAGTGTTCATATAAAAATCACATTATCCTTCTCAGTTCCATGAGTCCAATGTCACCCTGTTGATTCTCCCTAAAATATGCAAGAGCACATTATTGTCCCATATGAATCCCTATTTGCTCCCCACAGGAGCTCACTGCCACACTCTGTGTCCCTTCCCCACCAGTGAGCATGCAGGCCATTCTGCACTGGTTTGAGGTTTTTTTAACTTTGAACTAAGATGGAGAGATTCTGTGGAGTAAAAGTAGCAGGCTGAAATGGTTTTATGAGTAGTTACCTGGCTTTTTTTTCTTTCAGCAGGCTAGGCAAAAAAAGTATGAAGGATAGAGAAGAGGACAGAAATAATATTAACAGGGAAACTAATAATTTTATGAGTTTTACAGGACTTGGGCTGTAGGGCTTGTGTGCACTGAGATATGCAGTGCCTACCGAAAGTCCTAGTCAGTGGTTAGGAGTAGATAATATTTAACATTTATATAGTGTTACACAGCTTCAAAGAACTATGCAAACATAAATTAATTAATCCTCAGGATTTTAAGATCTCTATTTAGATAGGTAGATTCCTCTCAGAAAGTTCTGTGTAACACAGATGATTACATCTACTTACAAAATAGGACAAACAACAGCAATAATATCAGTGGCTTTGTGATTCAGTTAAGCACTGTTATCCCTCTTTTGCTGATGGAAAAGCTGAGGTTTAGCTATCAGGAAACTTCTGTGAGGCATGTCAATGAGAGAGCTGAAATTAAATTTTTGGAATGGCCTATCTTTTGACTCTTTTCTGCCTGCTAAATAAATCTAAGGAACAATATAGTTTAGTGATGTGAGACAGATAAATAAATTAAAAAGTTCAGAGTTATGGTACTTCTTTTCTCATGAAATTTCCTTCCCAATAGTGCAGTTTTTGCAGACATTTTTTTGAAACTTACAGCAAAAGTAATGTTGGGGTGCAGGAAAAGATATAGGAAGAATGTTCATCATCATATGGTCAGATTTTGACCACTGTCAAAGATCAGACCTGTTTTCAAGGGCCCTATTAATTTATCAGTTTGATGACTTTGGAAATTTCTTTCTTTGTTGTCCATTGTTTCAGATTTTCAAACACAGCTACCACATGTTCAATAGAGTCTGATGTGATGCAGAAGTGTCCACCAGAGCCTGCAGAGATCCTGTAATAACATTGATCTCACTTAGGAGTTAACTCAGAGGCCTGATGATAATTAAAAATGTCAACATCATTAAATATTTCATTCCTCAAATATGAAAGACGAGGTTGAGTCTCATATTTGCATAATTTACATAACAGCCATCTAATTTTGGTGATTGAATTGATGACACCTGGGATGTCTAAACTTTTGGGTTTTTTTCTTTCTAGTCCACAAAGTGTCATACCCAGAGAACTTCTAAATTCCTATCAGTGTATTAAAGTTCCACTATGGGTATTGAAATCCACAAAATCTGAGAAACACAATCTTATTGGGGTTGTTTGCATCACTTGTTTTAAGCATGATGGCAGCTGATACAGACAGAGCACAGAGAACTTTTCTCACTTTATTGTTCTCACTTGACTCCTGCTAGGAAGATAAATGGCAATGTTGTCAGTCAAAACTATTTTAATATTAAGTTTTCTCTCTCAAGTGGGACCAAATGATATTACAGCTTTGCATCAATTATCTTATTACTAGCTTTTAGGAACTGTAAATTGTGTTTTCCAAAATTAATTCAGTTCCACAGAACCAATCATTAATATTGCAGCCTGGAAACTTCCTGTCTTACTATAATTCATCTCTAATTTACAGAAAAATATCCCATTGGTAAACCAAAAATAACCAAGGAATATATCCAAGAAGACACTTCACCATAAAGGTAACTAACTTAAATTCCGTTTTGAATCATTGCTACATAATTTAAAATGCTAAATCTTTTGAGGTTTACATTATATATGTTTGTTCTGGTGTTATTAGCTGGAGTTTTGGGGAGGGAGGTGGTTGCCTTTTATTTTTACATTAATATTGTAATATATAGACTGAGAATTTTGATATTTAGCATTAAATTGTTTTGTTAGAGTTTTTGTAAAGAATTTAAAAACAATATGGCTTAGGATAATATCTCAACTCATGGGAAATTCAGCTGTCATGGGACGAGAGGGGAGGTCTTCTTATGAATTAATAAATAGCTTAAATAGTAGGATTAAGTGATCAGCTCCAACAAAAGTAGAGGTTTAACAGCAGAGTCCCTCAGGGAGCTCTGCTGGGATATCTACTGCTCAACATAAATGATCTAGAAAAAGAAGGGAATAATGAGGTGACTAAGTGTTCTGATGATATAAAATTCTTTAAAATAATTGTGATGAAAACTGACTGGCAGGAGTTGCAGTGGATTTCAAGATATCAGTCAACTATGGGACAAGGAGCAAATGAACATCACTGTGGATAGAGTAAGATAAGGAGGATGGAGACATGAGAGGGGGGAAATCTCTTTATTTTGAGTATAGAGTGATAGAGTGATGGTCACTAACCAAGCTGTTATCATTCTGAAGAGATATTTAATTGTCATTGCCCATAATACTAGGAAAACATTAATAGCCAGACACTCAGTGACAGGCAAAGGCTAAGTAGAATAAGGAAAAAAGAAGCTTAGGGAAAGAACAGAGACTAAAAGAGACCATCACTATGGCATCATATACAGTCATGGCACAGTCATATCCTGAATTACAGATTAATTTCAGTCTCCTCAGCTAAAAGCCAGGACTGTCAAAAAGGCAGGGCTAAAAAATCCCCAAAAGTATGGATTGCTCTCAGTGTTAAGCAAAACCTGACATATTGGCTTGGCAAAGTGAACTCTTAGATATTTAAAATCATGAACAAAGAACAATTATATTTTTGCACATCAAAATTAAGAAACCCAAAGTTAGTTGGCAGAAGCATTACTGACAAAATACATACATTTTCAGGATAATCGTGGAGTTTTTTGCCATTTGTTGCAATGATTTGGATCTGCAATGAGCTTAAAGTCTGCATCATGGAAAAGGGGCCCTGACAGGCTCCTCTTACAATGCTAAATTACAGCCTCCAGTTAAAATGCAGGGTGAGGAAAGGCAGAAGAAATAATAATAATATAAAAATATTATAATAATAAAGAAGTGGGAGAGGTCCCACTCTGTCCATTCTCATGCATCAGAAGCAAAACTGTTGGCTAGATGAAAGTTTCAGTCAAAGTGGTTTTATTACCTTGGATGGCTTTTTTCCAGTTACAGCACTTCTGCTTCTCATCTGTGAAATGGGGCTAAAAATACATGCTAGTCTGACTTTGGAAGCATGTTAAGATTTGAGATTTTCTGTGATGTCCTTAAAGGTGCATTAAGGTACAGAAGTGGTGGGTTTTGTTTGATTGCAAAAATACTCTGACATTTGCTTGTGATTAAACTATTTTAAACATCTTCTAAATAGCTTGGAGACAGCTTCATCTAGTTATAGTGACTTCTAAGGAGAAATGACTTTGAGTAGAAATTGTATTGGCATGCTCATCCTACACTCCATCATTTGTGTTTATTGAGGTGAGGGCTGTTAATGTTCTCTTTGGGCCAGCCTCTGCCTACATATGCAGAAATCTATGAAATCACAATTAAACTGCATTTTGCTATAAATAAATGGCAAGCATTCTGTTATTCCCAGAACACTTTAAGTCGGGAGTTTTTCAGACTCCTGTTTCCCCTGTCCTTAGCACCTAGGTAATCCTGATCCTGATGACACACTCTGCTGCTGGAACAACTGCAGCATTTTTCCACGGCCTCTTTTTGCAGCAATTGCTCAAATATCTGCCTGGTGAGTTCTTTGGTAACTTGCCTGCTAATGAAGGAGGTGGAGAAAGAAGCCATTGTGTCGATTACATGGCATGCAAGCATCACTTTCAAGGGAGTGGTGCCTTGACCTGTGAAAGTAAGAAGTCCATATTCCCTCAAAAAGGTGATTGCTGCAGCCTTGTTCAGAGGTATTCATCTCCACTAAAAACTTCTGGAATTTACTCTCTAGGCAGCTTGAAGGCTATTGAACAAAGAGGTTTTCTAATACATCATAATTACGCAAACACCTGTGCTGAGCAACCTTGTACTGAGCTACCCAAATTTTTTTTTCAGCTGTTCACCAATGCTCAACACCCCTCATCTGCAGTTTGGTGATCTAATGGCTGAGCATAGGATGGAGTGAAGTACAGATGGGAATTCTAGATCAAAGACAGTTAAAGAAAAGTGCCCAGATATACCTGTTCACATTATTGATTTTGATATAGTTTTACAACATGCTTTGTAATATAAAACTGCTTAATTTCAATGTAAGGACAAAATTAGAATGAGACATAATGTCATTTACAGGGCTTCTCTTCAGATTATGTTAGAAAACCTTAACAGATTATTTGTTTGACTCAATATATGGATGCCACCCTGTACAGTACTGTGTTCAAAGTGTCTTTTTAAAGATTTAATTAGTTTTCCAGATTGTTCAGTGGCTTTTAGCCTCATACAAATTTTAGAGTTTCCAAATCTTAAAGCTATTCTTTACCAAAGATATTCCTAGTATCACACTCTTTTGTGAAGTTATCTTTAAAAATATAAATACTCAACACTGAATATGAAAATTCATCACAGTGATTTTTGTGAGTGTATTTAATGATCCATTCTGTCTTCAGCCATGAACTAGAATTCACTTTTAGATGAGCAATAACTCTTTCCCTATGTCTGAACTTCTTTCTAAAACTTGCTAAGAACAATATCTTAACAAATTAGTATATTCTCAGTTTTTCTCACATCAACATTATCTGGTGTCATCAACACTTAACGTTATTAACAGAGGAGAGGTCCTTCTCACCAACTTACAGCACCATTCTTTTACTTTTTTTTTTTACTGTGGTTGAAATTGTTTGAAAATCTAACCCTACTATGGAGTTTAAACACTGGGATTATTTAAAGAACAGGATCTTTCAATTCAGCATTAATGTCATTTTCTTTGAAGAAAAACATTAGTACTGAAAGCCAGAATGTTGAAAATTCTCAGAACATTAAAGCAACTAAAAATCTATGTATTGACATAAAGTTTCAGACCTGAAGCTGGTGTGGAATTGGAGAGATTACTTTGAATCATGCATATATAAGAGAAATTATAGGAATAAAAGAACACAGACCATCCTGCCCAAATTTCTCTCTACAGCAGTGTATTCCTCCAGAATAAAAGGCTAAAACCAGAGTGATAATTTTCCAGGGCACTCTTACAACCTACAAAGGTGGTCCCTTTGTAATTAGCATGCTTCATCTGATTTTTTTCACCCAGAATTATTCAGGTTCTTTTTCAATCCATGAAAACATTTAGCACTATTTTTTAGAAAATTATGTGTAATCACAAGGACTAGAGGTTTGGCTCAATTTTCTGTGTCTTGGTTTTTAATCTGTTTAGTAAACAATCTGCCTACTACGAATCATGGGGATAGAGAATATCATTACAAAAACCCAAGCTGTTAAACCATGAGGCTGACAAGGGATTAATTCCTAAAAATTGCCTAAGGCTTGCAGAGGATTTTAACAGTTTGGAATTAAAGACTGATGGAGTGGTTGCAGCTCAGCCATGATGTGTTTTGTCCCTGTTTTGACTGTGCCAAACAAACTGCAGTCAGAGAAGAGTGACACTAAGATAAAGCAGAAGAGGTTTCCTTCTTTAAGGTTTTCTTCTAGAGCTTCAGATCTCACAGAAAGTCAACCTTCTTATTCAAGTCAGGAAAAATAATCCTATTTTATATAAAATATTTCTATGTTGCTCTCACTGTACTTGACAAAGACAGGCTCTTTTCATACCTGTGGAGGAAACTGAAAACACTCTTTGTCCTGCTTGTTCTCATAATTCCTTTAAGCTGGAGGATCCTGCATTCAGTTTTATTGCTCTCTGCATCCTTTACTTTTCATTCAAGTATTCAGTGACTGTTTTAGATGACTATATAGACACAAATCTTCTAGAATATCATTCATCATTCTCAAAAGTATGTTCTGGAAGCACATAGCTTTTCAGACATGGTCTGGAATAAATAACATCAGTCACATCACTATACAACAATAAGACAAAGTAATATTCAATATTGGACTATGGGGCTTTGTTTTCTTGGGGTATCTTTAAAATATAAGTCCGCACCCAAAAGTGTTACTATTTCAAATGCATATTTGCACAGCACAAAATTAATGTGCAAGAGAAGTATTATGGCATTGACCTAAGAGTTATGTTATTTAAATTAAAATAGCAGTTAGCAATTTATCATTCTTGTTTTCTTTTTAATGAGGGTTTTTTACTTATTTTTTTCTCATATTATCTACTTAACATCACATAGAAAATAGATTTATTTTCTGATAGAATTCTAGCCCAGATACTTGATTACATTACTCTTTGGTAAGACAGATATACCTGTGAACTTCCATTTGAGTTATATATATTTTTCCTTTAAGTGCTAAACCTCTTTGAGCACAGCTCTCCTTGCAGATTTTCTCTTCCTCTCAGCTTGCTACTATTTGACTCTCAAATCGAATAAGTTTGAAGAATCTGCATAAAGTGTAAAAAGACTTAATGATTAATATTTAATTCAGAATCTTTTGTAGCATTCAAAAACTGAAATATTCTTCAATTTTATAACTCTCAAAGTGAGATATTTTCAATACCATTAATTCATTTTCTTACTTATTTAACCTCCACTGTGAATTATCTCTTGTCAGTACCAGCATTATATGTACACATAATACACTAAAGAAATTATATTTCCCTATGACAGTAAAACTTTTTGGACTTTGGGCATTGGAAAGGTATTATTTTTTTTATTATAAACAATGATATAACTAATAAACCAAGAAAGATGTGTTAAACTTTGACACTTCATTTCATCAGCTTGGGTTTGACTGGAAGGCTGTTATTGAAATAGACATCTCCTTTCATTAAGAGTGTCCAAAAGTTAATTCATGTGTAATCTGTAATTAGGCGATGAAAGATGCTTGTGCTCACAACAGAGTAAGATTTTCTGAGTAAGAATCCTTCATTTTGTCAGTGATAGCTGTCTAGGATTTAGGGACCAGCACTTTGTGCTGCTTACCTGTTGGGAAGAAAAAAATAAAATTACTCATAAAGGAGAATACCAGAATTAACTCATGTTTGTGACACTGAATTTTTCAAATGGAAGGAGCTATCAAAACATGAAGATGTTATAAACATGAGAATACTGGTGGACATTGTTCCTTTTCTGATTTTAAACAGTAGGTCTTTCTAATCTGACTGAAGGGAAGTGATGATGCTTTTAGCAGCAGATGGGAGAAGACAGACAGTAGTATTTCAGAGTGGTACAGCTTGTGCTGTGTGCTTGCAGCACAGCTTGTTCCACAGCACTGGGGGCAAATAGTTCTATGTCTAAAAGCTCTTCAACCCTTTAGGGGTAATGTGCCAGATCTCCAGGAAAAAGGGATTTCCTAGGAAGAAATATACTGGGGTGTGGGGGAGGTCAAATCGTCAGGGGTGAGGAGGAAATCCAGATGATTTAACACTTCTGTAGTGAGAATATCCCAAAAACACCAGCTAACTACTCTCTGGTAATTTGTATTTATAAATTTTTTCAGGACAAAACATTTCTGACCCCCTTGAAAAACAGCACAGATGTTAAAAATAATACAAAAGTCACTACAGGGTAACAAAACTGAAGAAGTCAGTGAAAAAACTGTATCACAAGTTTTCTGCCCATAAAAATATCCTTTGATCCTAATTATCTTCTGCATCATAAACATGGGGCTTATATTTAGCAACAATTTTACAAAATATAATCATGCTTTAAAATCTCAAATTTCATACCAACAGACCTTGACTGTCTTAGCAAAAAATTAAAGTACTAGAGGGAAAAAATAGTATGTACCTAACTTGGAGTCTATCACAACTTGACAGACATTCCTGTAAGACAGATATATTAAACACAAACTTAGATTCATTTCTCATGAGGACACAGACACAAAATTAAAGAATTCGATCTCATTAAATGCAGTATGCCACAATAAAAATATGTAGGCACATCATATTGCAAAAGGTAACAAAATCCTCCTTACAGAGTCTGTTCTGAAACTACAAGAAATTCAGTAGCTTAAGTTTTTTATAAGTATCCCTGCTGAATCATTGTCAAAACAATGCTTACTGTCATTAAGGGGTTCAAACATATTCTGACTTCAACACACTTTCTCTACTGTGTCATTTGTGGTCCTAACACATTAATTTATGCCATTTCTGTAAGCAATATTTAGGCTAGGCGAATTAAAGCTAAGAGAAGTCACCTGTCATAAGATGTTTTTGAGGAGACTGGAGAACAGGAACAGGTCACATGCAAGGCTGTCTAGGAAAAAACAGGAAAGCTGTTTCTTTTTAAGTAAAATTTAGCCAATAAACTGCACTTAACAATTTTTCATAAGCCAGATTTTCTACAGAGTCCCTGTATTTAAGCCAGTGGAACCAAACAGTACAATTAACAGCCTGTTACATCTAAGCTGCCTTCTCAGTGCCCTTTGACTGACCAACACATTTGACATATAGATCATCCTGAGCTGGATGGAAGTGATCAGGATCACTGAGTCCAGCTCCTGGCCCTGCACAGGACCATCTCTAAGGGTCACACCCTGTGCCTGAGAGTGTTCTCCAAACATTTTTTGAGCTCTGTCAGGATGGTGCTGGGACCACTGCTCTGGGGAGCCTGTTCCAGTGCCCAACCACCCTATGAGTGAAGAACCTTTTCCCAATATCCAACCCAAACCTGCCCTGACACAGCCTCATACCACTGCTTATGTAAGCAGGATGCAGAGCAATATATTTGTTAATTATATATTAACTGTATATATAGCTGTATAATTATCATACAGCTTCTTTTTTTTAAGTGTTATGCAAATCTATGAAGTATCTGAGAAAAGAACTTCAGAAAAAATCAGTCTCTACAACAATGACATTGAGAGCACCTGTATTTCTGAAGTGTAGGTTATAAATGTTAGAGTTATAATTCCTTTATTAATCATTAATTGATGTTACATTAGTATCCAATTAATAAACAATCATTTTTAATAATCATCATTAATAAGCAAAGCATAAAATATTGATAATATTGTGGTCTGCTTCTTTTCCACACATTTGCAAGACTATCACAGTGAAATAATTGCTTGCAAAGGACCCAATTACAAATTCTAAATCAAATGCAATATTTTTGAGGAAACATCAAGTAGCATATGCGTGCATTTCTTGAATTCAAATTTGTAAAACAATTTAAAATTTGGATGTTTTAAAAAATTGTTCTGAAATACTTAGTTAATATGTCCTGGATTTCACTTATGGAGTTCAAAACACTGAGGAAAACATAATTGCCTTTCTGGAAGTGAGAAAAGTGTGAGATGGCATAGGAAGGATATACAGAACACCTCCCATAACTTGGGAGGAGAAACAATCAAATATAACCATGAGTACAAGTTCAGATTTTTGTACTTCTGGGCACATTGGCTCTTTCAGTGGAGTACTATTTCTCTTTCAGTGGAAGATTTGTAGTATGAGATCTGCATCATATCTTACTGAGCTGGACTCTGGTTCAAATCAAACATCAATCAAAAGAGATCATGTTGTACTGAAAGGAGCTAAAAATGCAACTCTCAGTTTTGAGGGTATTTTTGCAGTTGCTGTTTGGGTGTTTAAAGGTCTAGAAATCCATTAGAAACAAATATGTGCTTTAAGGATTGAGGTAGTTCTGCCTTCAGCAACAGCAAAGGAAAAGCTTTGCAAACTGGAACTTATGATGAAGAAGTTTGTAGCCAATGACATTTAAATCTCTTGTGAGTGAATGGTATCTCTAGCAGCTAATAAAGGGATAGATCTTGGAGAAAGCCTGCCAGTAATAAATAAAACTTAATGAGAAAAGTTATGGATGTGGTTCCTATCCCTGTATTTAGGCATCACAGTCACAATAAATTTAGTTTAAAATTCTTTACTAAATGACCTGCAAAGCAGTTTGGTGTATTCTCTTTCTGTAAACAAGAAGGTGAAAATTAGAAATGGAATTGTTTGAAGCAACTAGACTTATTGTTCCTATAACTGTAAGCACAATAAACAGCCATTACAGCCCCTCATTAACACATTAATATTATTTATTATTTCTATGTATCACTACACAAAAATATAGCTTGTTTTATATTGTTTTGTTAGTGCAACATTTACTCCCTGTATCTTGTGTTACAAAATATAAATGTATTTTAGCAGTACATTGTATTTTATCTATGCTGTAGAGGCATTTTATTGAGAGCATATATAAACTTTATTTCTTTTGTTGGTTATGGCTTTGGAAATAGTTGGGACTTGAATTTTAGGTGTACATACTAGTCCTTCCATTACTTTCTGTCTAGTTAAACATTTTCACTTGTTCAATGTACTGCAGGAGACAGATGAAATGAGACAGATGAAATGAAATACCAAGGTAAAAAGAAAGGAAGAAAATTAAAATTAATTAAGCAACAATTCATTGTCTGTTAAAGTAGCCACAAATGGGAATATTTCATTTCAAAGCAAAGTTTAAATTTATTTGCAAAGAATTTCAGTCATTCAATAACGGGAAATTAACAAAGAGGGAGCCTGGATGCACCTCTGAAGACTTAAACTGTTTTTTGAGTTTATAGTTGCACTTCAAAAATTGTCTTGTTGAAGTTCATAAGTGGTTAAAATGTGAACCCTCAAGTGTGTCAGACACACTAAGAAGTGCTGTAATGACAGATTACGTTTTCAAACTAAGTTTTTTTCTTTGACCCTTACAAGTTAAACCTACTAGTGGTATGTAATTTCATAGAAGTATAAAAAAAAGTCATTTAGTCAATTAGATTCATACAGAATAGTATTAATTTCTATTGAAATATATTGACACCCTGCAGTTTAGCTTCTCAGATGCTTTTGCTGATTCAGGAATTAGATTTTGCACAATTTAGCAGTCACGATTAAGATTTTCATAGCTGCTGAGGAAATTTAGTCACATTTATTTCCCTTCCATTGAGATATATGTGTGAAGTCCCTTAAATAGCATTAAAAATAACATTTAAAAAAAATAAATCTCGGTACCTATTTTATACCTATGCAATAGTCCAAACAAGAAAATGCAAATAGGTGAAAACATAACTATCATTTGCACTTTCATGCATAAGTGTATGTATATTTGTACAAACAGAGTCTTCTATACAATTTTATTTATTCTATGGTATAAAGGTTATGTAATATCTACTATAATACAATTAGAGATTCCTGAATAGCTGGGTTATTTTTCAATTAAATTTTTTAATGATATGCACAAAGGAATAAGAAATGCTTATTGAAGGGACATTCAGGGAGCAGATTCCCCCCCTCTACTCAGTCCTAGTGAGGTCACATCTCAAATATCATGTCCAGTTCTGGTCTCCACAGTTCAAGAAAGACAAGGAGCTACAGGAGTGGGTCCAGCAGAGGCCACAAAATGATTAAAGGACTGGAACATCTCTCTTATGAGGAGAGGCTGTGGGAGCTGGACCTGTTCAGTCTGGAGAAGAGAAGCCTGAGAGGGGATCTCATCAATGTGTATAAATATCTCAAAGGCAAGGGCCAAGTGGTTGGTGCCAGAGTTCTCAGTGGTGCCCAGCAACAGGACAGGGGGCAACAGCCATAAGGCAGAACTCAGTGTGTTTCACATCAGCGTGAGGAAGAACTTCTTTATATTGAGAGTTGCAGAACACTGGAATAGCTGCCCAGGGAAGTCATGGACTCTCCCTCTCTGGAGACATTCAAACCCACCTGGACGCTTTCCTGTGTCACCTGCTCGAGGTGACCCTGCTTTGGCAGCAGGGTTGGTTTGGATGATCTCCAGAGATCCCTTCCAACCCAAACCATTCTGTGATTCAGCTTCTGAGTGTTGAAGTGAAACAAAGACGGACCCTACTGGGAAGGCAGGGAGCCAGAATTTACAGAATCAGCAGAGTTTTTCTGCCAGGTGTGAAGCAGTGAGGCCTCAGGTACCACTCTATCACAACTGCACTCTCAGAGTACTGACACGCGAATTACTCTGAGCGGAACATCATCATAACAAAGTGCAGTTGACTCTCCTGTGGATAAGTGGCATCTGTAGCAAAAATCAGTAAGAAGGCAGTGAGTTTCATTTTCCATGAGGTGCTTTTGCAGTGCTATCAGCAATTGTTCAAGCACTATGGTTTTCCAGAAGGGCCACTCACAGGAAGGACAACCCGCTACGCTGCCGTGAATGAACAAAGAGAGAGTGCATTTGACTTTCCAACTTAAAAGCAATTTGTCTAATGAATTATTCTAAATGGGAAACAATAAAATTAAACTAAATGAAGAGAATAAACAGAAAATTAATGTGACTTGCAATCTACTGTTGCAAAACAAAGAGTATGACTGATAAAATATATATAATTTTACATGTAAATGGCATGTGATCTAGCTATATACACAAAATGTGTGTAAATTTATAATGTTAAAATTTATTATTAATTGGTTTAATAATGTTTTACTTGTTATTCCTATATTTTCACAGTTTAAAAAATTAATCTTATTCCTTTTCAGGATAAAGTCAAGACATTTTCACAAAGAAAATTTGCAATGAATCCCATCCTAAATTAACTTCAAATTTAGCAAATCACCAAAAAGATAGGTACTGAAGCAGTGGTGTTCATTTTTCCTAACTTTAAAAATCAATATAAAATGTACAGTTTAAGCTACTTGACTAGAATTCAGGTTTTCAGCAGAAAGACTGTGTTTGCACAATTCTCCCCACTCTTCAGAACTAAAGCAATACCTTTCTCCTCTGATTAAAAAAGAAAGTCAAATTAAGCCATTTTAGCTTTGCATAAGTTTTGCTTCTCAAGATTCCCTATTTACATTTTTCCTCATCATGAATTTCAGAGACACCCCTCAAATTTTAATTATTGTAAACCTTGCTTTATATGTCATTAAAAATAATATCTCTGAAAAAATTGTTTCTGGACCACTAAGATAAGCCAGAGGAATCAATAACTCTCCCTCTAAGTATGGACTGTGCTACTGGATCCTCATTTTTATATATATCTTCAATTCTCACTCTCCATGTTTCCATTAATGAGACAAAACTTGTCATGTTAGCCAGAAAATGGAGTTACTTCTCATGCATTGCTTTGAAATCTTTCAAAGTGTAATAATAGACTGAGATTATGTACAGATTTGGAGAATTAAATCTGCCCATTTCTTGAGACCATCCCTGCATTCCAGTTTAGTTTTGGTTTCCAGATATTATTACTGATCTCATATTTATAACATTTTCTGGATGCATGAACCATTATAGAAATTCTTTTCTTTAGATTTAGGTTTCAAACATTTTTCTTTTTCCTAAATTAATTGACGATGAAGTGACCATGGGTGTGCAAAGCCACGTTTCAAGACAACAATAAAACTGAAGCTACAATAATAATCCTACAACAAATTTCCAATCAATAAACAACTTTTTTTCCAAGTAAGCATTAGCACTAAACTGCCACAGCCTTTATAGTTCTTTATTATAGCTATAACCCTTTTAACTAAAGCTTATTATTTGTTCTTAGTTGACCATTCCTTCATGTTGTGTCAGAAGACACAACTTTTTAGTGTGACCAGACAATATCTCACATATAAGAAATACTGAATAAGAGAAGCTTTAGACACAGCTTTGTTTTGTTTAGAAATATTTAGCTTTTCAGCTTAACAGATTCACTGGTATAATTGTCATAACAGGAAAAAATAACCTCAAAAACTGTCAAGTTTGGGGCATTGGCCACCTCCCTCTCTCTCCTGGGAGCCTGGGTCCAGTGTTTGACCACTTTCTCCCTAAAGAAATGTTTCCTCTTCTCCAGTCTGAGCCTCCCTTAAAGCAACCTTGAAGCTCAGCCCCTAAAGCTTCTTATACAGAACACATCAGCAATCACTGAAATTGGAAGTTTTCTCTGCATGGTCAATTGATTTTCAGTAGGGTTTGGGAAGGGGTGAGAGTGTTGGTGACAATTTTTTTTGGGAAGGTTATTATTTGTTTTTAAAAAGGTGGCCATTAACAAAACTGTAAAGCAGATTTATCATCCAGCTTGGAATAAATGTGAAGGGATAACAAGACTTTTTGCTAACACATATTATTTGCCTTTGAACATGTGTTCAGTCAAATAAAAAGTAGAAGGTGGATGATAATATGTCCTTGGTATTATTCAATAACCCCATTACTGGCCTGTAGTACATTAAAATAAAAAAGGCAAACAAAAACAAGGAACATGTCAGCCTTTTTCATAACAGTGATCTTTTTTCCTCTGTGGGACAATTTCTCTATTTTCCCCTTTCTGTCCTTCCCCAAAAGGGATAATATGAAAGAAATCATGGTGCTATAATTTTATTCCAAGTATGCTTTTTTAGCACTTCTGTGTGATTAGCCTAAGGGGTGTTTTCACACATGCTATGAAAGGCAAATCCTACAAGGACAGTAACAAAAATACTGCTAATTTTGAGGATTTCATTGCCTTCATCTTAAAAGACAAATCTACTTCTACCCAAGTACCAGTTACATATCCATTCTGCAAAGCCCCACAAAAGTAATTAAAAAAATTCACTAAAAATGTTATGCCATATCATTTACATCTCCCAATCAATTATAAGTTATATAAAAGAAATAAAAGGACAACAGAAATCTTAAGCTGTCTAGTGTTAAACCCGCATATTTTTTCATAAAAAAATATAAATATATAAAAAATAAATATTTTACTATCCCATTCTAAGGCAAATGTGATTTCCCATAGGTAACACTGCTTGTCAGTTTTTATTGCTTAAAAAGATAAAGATTTATTTCTTCTACCGAGTTACTGTAAAAAAAACCCGACCACCCAACAAACAGCTATTCATGCTAATCTGAGTCTGTGTTATTATTTATTTCTGAAAGAATTCATAATCATGTCATTCTCTAGCTGGATTTTATAACTTGTTTCCAAGGTTTTGAGATAAAAAGAGGGAAATGGTTAAGAGAAAACTAAAGAGCAATACCAATGTCTTCCACAACTACCAGTTTGTCCAAAAAAATGATGAAAATCTCAAAAGGTGTCTACTTTTTACTGTCAAAATCATGAAAATACATTCCAAGTGGGTTTTGTTTTGGTTTTTAATTTTAAGCAAAACATTTCTCTTTATTTGAAGATTTGAGCTCATTTTCAAAGAAGACAAGGTTGGTGTAGACAACAGGCTTTAATTTTCTGAATTCAGGATCACTCAAGAGTGGGAATTAAATATAGAAATAATATTTTACTGTACTTCAGCCCAAAAATTCTGTAGCAACATGACCACATCATTTTTTATGACTGAAGCTGTTTGCAATGAGGTTCATGCTTAAATACTCTTGCACGACTCCAGGGAAAGGAGAATTGGATGTTAAAGATGCACCTGGAATTCAGCATGCTCACCTTCTTGGAAGTAAGGGCTTTATTATTATTTTTTATTTAATATTCCATTAAATAAAGGGAAGAAAGCCTGATGGCATTGCTAATCACATATTGTGCAACCCTGAAAAATCTGATATAGAGATGTACATCTTGCTAAGGCTCCTTTCCCATTCATTATCCAATCCATTATGGTTTTATAGTTTCATCATGAGTAAGGGAGTCACTTATTGCCAGTTCTGGAGGAACACATTGAGTGATGCTTCCTGGCTAAAATAAGGAGTAAATGCCCTAGATACTTAGGTGTATAAAGCAATGAGAACTTTCCAGGAGTAAATTGTGATTCAAATGATCAGTGGCTCATTTTAGCCTTTGTATTAAGGTTAGAGGAGGTGTGTTCAATTATTAGAATTTTAACAAACAGAAATCTGGAATGCATCAGTCAACTAGTAAAAATAACATGGGTAAAAGTCCCTGTATATTCAGAATTCTCCACAACTGAAAGTATAACTTTCATTTTACAATTACAAAAAATTACAATAGTGAGGCTCAAAAGACACAGTCTTTTTCCTCAAATTTTTTTTGCCACAAAAATTTCACCAAAATAAGAGATTCATGGTAATTAAAATTACTGAAAGAATTTTTCTATCAGTATTAAACATTAGAAAACTTGGAAATATGTCCTTTTTTCAATGCTTGCCATGGAGCATAAAGTGGAACAAATATTTTAGAAACAACAAGCCTGTTGGAATTTATATGAGCTCCTGGGCTGTATAGGTTATAATAAGTTCTAGCAAAGTGAAACCTGAGGAAATCTCCTCAGAGGAAAAAAAAAACAAACCAAACAACCAGAAACATAATTTAACACACAGTGAAAGAAAACTGTTTTAAATAAATATCAGGAAGGAGCTTTTTAGTTAATATGAATTCAAAAGTCTTGGGTTTAGATGCACTACTCTTAAAACATACTTATAAGAACTTTCAGTCTCAACAAGGACCATGCAAGTTTACAGCAACTGCTATCCTGTTGTTATGTACTCTAGCTGCTGCAAAGAACTGACTGCACAGGAACAGACTAGGCATAAACTCATCATTAATTCCACACCTTAAAGCTGGAAGGAGTTTCATGCTTCTCTTCTCCCTCTTCTTTCCAGCAAGTGGAAAGGCAGACAGTAATGGCAGCGATAAATTATTTTTTGTTGGGCTCTCTGCATTAATTTTTTCTAAAATGCTAGAGTACTGAAGGTCTTTGCTGTCTCTTGTCATGCACACCAAATTAGCAAATTTCCTTTCGTAAAAGCTGTTATCATAGCCATACTCTGACCTTGGAAATTAAATGAATAAAATACTCATTAAAAAATGAGCTTCCTACACGGGTCATTCGTTTTTACTGTAATCTTGCTATAATATTTGAGCTGACAAAGTTGCCTGACTTCAGATTACCAGTCCTGTTAATGCTCAACCTCTTGTAAACAATTTTAAAACTTAATTTTATTAATGAAATAATATACTTAATGTAGGTTTGTTATTGGCATTGTAGTTCCATTAGGGAGCACCCAAAAAATATCCCTTTCTAGAAAAGCTAGAATACAAAAAAGAATACATGAAGACCTGTTTTTAAGTCCGACCACTATCAAGCTGCTGAAGGATAGATCCTATACCAACTTCCCATTTTAATCCATGCTGACATATTAAAAATGGAATGTCACTAATTCACCTAAAAAAAATTAATGTGTTCCTCATTAACCTAGATATCAACAAACAACAATGTTAAGAAAAAATTAGGAGCCTCAGTAGAACTTCTGTCAGTGTCTGAGCTCTCTGCAACCCTAGTGAAGGGGAAAAAAAAAATGGAAAGACATTCTGTCTAACCATGAAGCAATTTGATCTAATATGGAAGTGCTTGGGTACAACTGAAGAACAATTCCATTCATCCTGCTAATAGAAACAGACTAGATTTTCATCCATGTCTGTGGTAAGGACACAAAATAGATGAAAAAGTCTCAGAGAAGGTCATAGTCATGAACAGAGAATAAAGCAAAACCGCTGTCTTCTGAGAGCTGGGGCTTTCTGTAATCATGAAAAACTGGCAGCTGGACTGGTGCTATGAGAGACAAAAGGTTTTGTTGGGGTAGCAAATAAAAGTGGGGAAAAAAGGCATGACAGCAAATGTTTGCTGAATACTGATTTGAAAGAAACTGATCACTTTCATTGTTACCACCAGACTCTCTACCTGCAACACATCCAGTATTTACTGAAGCAAGAAGCTTACCACGGAAGCCATTAATCCACAAACTCTCTTTAAAAAATAAATTAAAAAAAAATAAAATCCAATGATCAGAAGTTCAGGGAGGCACTGGAATGTATTTATCCCTTCCACATATGAAATAAGAGGACTGTCTAGATAATTTTTTTCAGTGTTTTCTGAAAACTCCAGCTGTAATTTTGTGGTGGATGAGTCCTCTTGGAAAAATGTGCAGTATCCCACTGGTCAATAAAAACATTGGTTACAGAACAGAATCTAAGCTAACACAGGAAAGAAAGACAGTGAGCTTTGAATTTTATCAATATATATATATCAATAGATGCTACACTGAGAGGAGAAAAAAATAAAGGAAGTTTATTTATTTATGGGCAAGGGCAAAGTGAAATAATACAGAATTGGGTTATAGAAAAGACAAAAGTGAATAGAATATAATTTGTTGAAAGCAAGCTGAAGAGCTTTTATTCACAATAAGTAAGCAACATGCAAGAAGAGGTGATAAAGAGGATATGGAAGTCCTTGATGAGAAAGAAAAAAGGAAGTTGTGAAAAGAAAGAAACAGCATGGTCTTTTCTCCTCTCATTTCTTGAGGACATTTTGTACTATCAGTTTACATCTTCTGCTGCATATTTTTCCTTCTAATACAAAGCCCTGAATTAAAGAAGAATGATATTTCAACACTTAAATTATTCATAATCAAGGTGAAGAGAGGATAAGTACAATAGGCGTGGGTGATATTTTGGTTGAGAGATGATAAAAAGAACTTAGAACAAACAGCCCTAATTCAGCAAATCTGGTAGGCACATATTTATTAAATTCTTTCAGAATCCAAGAAAACTCTTCCATATTTATTTATAATTGCTGCATAATTCGTGTGTGCTTGTACATACTTCAGGAAGTTCAAAATGAAGCTTGAATTCTTAAATGATGTAGACACTTAAACAATCCTCTGATGGGTTTGACACTTCTAGATTTACAAGGATGTCTACAAAATTTACAGAAATGAGAAAAATCTTAGAAGCATAGATATGAGGAAATTAAGGGAGCTACACTTGACCTGTGCCACATGGACAGAAGTTCCAACTTTGCTCCTTTTTATAGCATACAGCTAAGCAGTATTTAAATCATTATATTATAATATCATCTCCACTCCAAGGCTTTACTTGAACCTTTAGAACCTTCAACATCTGCTAGAGCATTGTTACAAAATTTGACCTTTATCTGATAGCTGGAAAAAAATAAAATATTACTTTCAGGATCACTAAAGGAAGGAAAAAAAAAATAAAAATAAGGAAACTGCAAGTTAAGTCATTTGAAAAAATGGACACATTAAGTATTTGGAATATTATACTTTAGAAGAAAATCCACACCTACACACTGGATTCCAAAAATCTGTATTTGTAGCCAGGCCTAGAATATTATATAACAAATGTTCTTAAAAATGACAACAAAATCCAACAAATGGCACAGAAGACTGATGACATGCCAAAATTGCCAAGAGACTCCCTACTTTAAATAATGTGTAGGATATGCTGCCTTGCACAAGCTGTCTGATAACTGTTAGGGTATAACAACTTGATCACTTTTTAATAGTATTGATTCTAACTATTTTGTTTCCCTTTGAAGAAATCTGGTCAGCAATAGCAAACTGTACTTGCCACAGAGGCTGAGCTGGTGACAATGGGGTTTTCATTATCCAGGGGGAGCAGGGAGAGCCTATAAACTGATAAAGGCCGTCAGCGAGGGGGGCTGGATACTCAAATGCACGTCAAAAAGGAGCAATCAGGAGAACAAGCATCAGCTCCTCTCAGGAAACCACCAACCCTCAGCCAGGCTCTATTAAATATGCCAGGTCAAAGTTTAGGTCTAGTAAAAGAGTTCTGATCAGAAAAAAGGGCATTCACTATTAACTTGGTTTTCAATAAGTAAAGGGCTTGCAGAGCTCGGTAACATGTGAAAGTTTATGAAAATTAGGACTGGGACATGACAGACAGATTGAATTTCATGTGCACATCATATTCTTACCATTGTATATCATCTCCAAAACTGGACACTGGGGGCATGAGTACCATGCATAAATAATAGCAATTTTTTTTTTCCTTCCCATTTATAAATGTGTAAGCGCTTCTGCCTCCAAAGAAACTGAATAGTAAGTATTAGGTAGACAAACAGAAACAAAAATTATTAAGGAGATGTCTACAGGACAAACCATACCTAAAATGCTCTACTAAGCCATGAACTCCGAAATAAACCCAAAATTAATATTATTTAACAAGTTATCAGTCCAAGACAACCTTGAATGTGTTTGGCACAGAGTTGGATGAAGCTTTCCTTATTGCTTTGGGATAATATTTACAGCTAGGAGTTCCTTGTCCAGATATGATTCAAACCAATCTCCAGGACATTTAAATTACTATTAATCAGCTATTCTGGGATATTTGTAGTCAGGGGATTTTTTATGGATTCAAAAAAGGTGGGATAAATCCATCACATGTGCTAAGATAAAATACGTAACTTTGATGTGTTAAATCCCTGTGTAGAGGTGTTAACTAGCAAATTTATTTGCATTTGTTCACTTCTCTCAACTTCCATACATTTCAGATTCTACTCCTTACTGAAGAGGTAAAAGAGAAATAATGTATATTATTATAAACAGATTTTTAATGCAAAGAAGTCTAAAACTTTCCCTTAACAAAGAAAAGAAATAATGTTTGCAACTTATCACATATCTGTGATATGTATTCCAGCATTTCAATAAATACAGGAATGGTGAAACAGAAATCACCACATTTATAAATTAATTTGATATTACCACCAGAATAAGTCTTGAAACTATTACTATAACCTTCATTAAAAAAATGACATTTCTGAATTTATTTTGTCTCTGTAAGCCAACAGAACATAGTTTGTGGGGGGAGAGGCAGATAAAGTAACCCAAAAGGATGGGGGCAAGGGAGACATGCAGTTTAAGGAAAAATACTGGAAATTAAGCCTTCACACTGTTTCACTCTCTGGAATCCAGTCATTTCACACTGAATTGCAGATGTATTTAAAAATTAAAAATCACAGGAAAGGATAAATAGCATTAGGCAGGTTTTGCCAATATAGGCTCTTCTAAATTCAATGTGTTATACTTTAAAGTGAAATTTCTCCAGCTATTTACAGAAGTTCACCCATTTCTGAACACTTTTGTAGACGAACTTAGATGAAAAATAGAAAATTAAACCATGACATTCACACAAAAGAAAGAAAATCAAGGAGGTAAGGAGGGAATTCACCTTCATTCTTTACACTGTGAATGTTACTGATACATTATATAGTTGACAAAATAAAAGGAGAAGAAAAGAGAGAGAAAAGGAAGAAGCAGTAAATTCTAAAGAAGCTCTAGTGTTTAAAAACCATAAATCAGTTAGAGATCCATTGGTTCTGTGCAGTGCCCCTCCACATCCACTGGACTGATTTAATAGATAACAGCTCAATGTTTCACCCCACCAGGGCAGAGTCTTAAGTTGTAAAAATTCTCAGTTTCCTTGAAGTTATTAGGTTTGCCATATTTATACCTTACTGCAAACCCATCTACTGTTCTTCCATGTAACAGCTGTAACAGAAATCAGAGAAGGCCTAACTCCAGTTCTAAGGGGAAATGGGCTTTAGGTCACTAAGTCCTTTGAGTTTGTCCACAGTATTAATATATAGAACAAACTTGTCCTAATTAATCAAATAAAACTTTTAAATTATGTGAGCATAGGCCACCTCTTCTATTTCAAGCATTGGTACTTCCTCAGTTTGTCTCAAGCCAAAGCCAATGGAGATAAGAGGAAATAAGCAAAGTCTGATGAGTTGCAAGTCTTGCAGTATGCAGACTTGTTTATTTTTAAGTGTTCATTAAAGATCTGATTCCAGAAATCACTCAAAATGGACCACCTATTCCAAGACACTGGCACTGAGAACCCCAGGTACATGTGAGTGACCAGAGACCAACACTGCTGCACCTCAGGTAAGACACCTTAATACTGGTTCTATGCAAACAATAAAATACTTTATATTTTATTTTATATTATTCTATCCCTCTCAGAGGGAGTTTCATTAAACGTCAACGAAATATCATGAGTAGTCTGTGCCAAGCCCCACCTTTTCCAAACTGACATTTTTTTCAAGTACTTTACAGAGTTATGAATGAAAAATAAAGTCTGCAAATTAGAAATCAATATTTTGCTGAAATACATTAAGCAGGACAGCCAGACTTTCAGTAAAGGCCTACAGACACATGGTATTGATTTGATAACATTGTACATGACTAACATATACAACTATGAGAAACAGCAAAGTGTTTATTTGTAGCCAAAGCCACTTTTCTGTTAATGTTGTGGACAGGTGCAGGATGTGCAGTAACATTAACACAGGAGGATTTTTTTTCTTGCAAAAAGGAGTAACTGCAATAGATATTCAAGACTCAAACTGTAGACAAGTATCTTCTATAATAAATAATCATATATTGTCTGAGATCTACAGTTAACTAGATTTACAACACTTGGTACAAAATGTGAATTTTACAAGCAAAAATATTTTGATTAATGGAGCATTTAAATGTAAATTAATTTTTTTCTCCAAATGCACAGTCTGTTCCCCTGTTTTGTTTCAGAGCTGCACTAAAGAAACAATAACCTTGAACACAAAATGTGAGTATCAGAGATGGCCTTCATGTGTCTGTTATCCTTTCCTGACATTACAAATAAAAACATAATGCATTTGCATTTCTTTGTCTTGCCATGCTTCTGAAGAGTAAATGTACACTCAGGAAAAATTACATGCAGAAAAAATCCATTGGAAACACTGCTGAAAGAAGGCAAGCTGAAGAGATTAGAGACTTTGCTTAGGGAGGGTTCTGTTTTTGCATTTTTAAACTGGCCTAACTTTAGGCTTTCTAGAGCACTAATGGCAGGGTTGCTGGAAAATACCTTGAAGAGAAAATGGTGCCATAATATCCATGAGAAGAAAGAATTCCCTTTTGAAAAATATTAAACACCATAGGCAGGAACAGATTTATTGGAAGAAATAGTTTGTGAACATCTGAGTTTTAGAAGGGGAGGATGAAGAAAACATTGTTTTTCTGACAGGAGTTCTCCTGATTTCTCTACAACAGGTTTTTTGGGAAGCACCTCAAGTGCTCTTACACATGTGCTGAGTTAAATCAATCATTTGACATAAGCAAATGGTGTTATGGGTGACAAAGAGCTGAACTGGTTTTCCTCCTTTGAAGGAATATCTAGGATATCTAGATATCTTTTAGGCTTTGCTAAAATAAACACATTAAAAATATGCTGGTACTCACATGTGTGTTATTTACTGCTAAATTGTAGTGAAGAACTGAAATGCAGAAATTCTGAAACAAAGAGAAGATACTCCAAAAATGCAAAAGAGTATCTGCATTTATATATTTATATAAAGAATTAATAGGTGGATATATTTCAAAGGCAGTACATTTCACTGTTAATCAAAACATTTTCATTTCCTACAAATACATGTTCTACAAGACTTTTGTTGCCTTTCTTTTTGGTGGTTGTTGTTGGTCCTTTGGTGATCAAAACAATTCCCCATAGCTTCCAAACACAAAGATTAATTGTACTAATCAATGTTACAAAACCAGAATAGGCTAAACTGACAAATATCTTTACTTTCAAGTTCTTGTTCCCACACAGATGTAACCTCTGGGTATTCCAGGGGAAGTGCTAAACCCTTCATATGCTTGATAGCCAGCCAGTCCCTTTCTATTGTACTGAAGTATAAATAAAGTCACACTGCTGGGAGGCAAATCACTGTAGAGTCACTACATTTTTCTCTTTTTAGAACCCTTTTTCCTAAATATTTTATGCATGTAGTATTCGTGAATGCTGTTGGTCTGCTGGATGAGATCCATTTTATTTATGGAACCAAAGTTTCAATTGTGGCAGTACTCTCTGCCCTAACCTGTCATTATACATCAATCCAGGTGGCCTGTGGAATCAGTTTTATCTCCAAAACCCCTTCAGTTGTTTTGCCTGATGTTACCACCTCTGGTCCTGTACAGTGCCCCTTGTGCTTTTGAAAAATTGATGCACTGCCATTGCCTAGAACTAAACCTACTTTATTTTCAAGAATGAACAATAAATGTTCAAAAAACATCTGAACATGGCACTTGGATATATGGGTTGGACTGGAAGATCTGAGAGGTCTTTTCCAACTTTAATGATTGTGTCATTCTAATAAACTTTTTATTTCTAATAGTTATTACTTACTATTTTGTAGTCAATCATACCTGAAGCAAATGCAGGACTGACCACATCTTACAGGCTCTACATATACTTGCCAGTTAAAGACCACACAGCTCCAAAAAACAACCTTTCCATGGAATTTTGGCCAGCAGGTAAACAGAAAAGTGTCTGTAAGACACTTGGCATTTCAGTATTTTACCAGTCCATCTGCCATTATTTTTACTAAACGCAGCTCTGTGGACTGAAACTGATTATGCCAGTGACAGCTCCAGACTGTGGATTTTTACGAAACATATTTAAATCCAGTTCAGCAGTTCCCCAAAAGAAGAAACCAAGTCCTTCTGCATGTGTTAAATAATTCACTGTCTGCTCATTTTCCCCATAAATTCAGTGGGAAGTGTTTCCATGCTGGAGAAATAGACTCAACAGTTTAAAGCACTAGAACAGAAGACCGTGGTTTGCACTTCATCCATCCACTTAAATATTTTACCAGAAGAAGAGAGAGTTTCTGACACATCTCTCCCTATCACACACATACTGTGTATGCCTTGTGTCACTCTGTGGAGAGGCCTAGGAGTAAACAAACTGGATTCCTTTCAGACCAAAATAAATTTGAAGGTGTGTTCCAGGAATACATCCTATATATGCTCCAAATGATAATTGATGACCTACAATCCTGGTTTGAGGTTCAGCTCCTGAAATGTGCATGGAATTGTCATTAAGTGCAACTCCCCTGCAGCAAATCTGCTATCCTGCCCTGTGCCACTTGGAATCATTTGTTTTTAGCATTCATAGACTTATTTCTAAGTTATCAACATGAGCTGGCTAAGAACATAATCTAAAGGAAACTGGAGCTAGTAAGAGACTGGCATAGAAGAAAAGAAATATCGTAATGGGTCTTGTTGTCTTTACAGCTTCAGCAAGCTAAAATACATAACTTCCCAAGGAAAGGAGGGAGGTACCCTTCTCCTGTTCCCCATGATGTGACAGTGATACTCAAAAGGTAAGAAAGAAACATTCTAACTTTAGTCAGGCCCACCACAGCAGGAAAAAAAAAAAAAAAAAAAGGAGAAACCATTTTTTGTATCTTGCAGGAACTCTGCTGTCACTCTGAAAAGCTACTCATCTCTGAAAGTGGCAGAATGCAACCAGTCATGAGGCAAGGAAACAGTTATATTGTCCAAATTGCAAAGCTTTGTTTGCTTTGCTTTGTTTTGATTTGAACAGACTGTTTTAACCAAAATCTTGTATACATATTGATGACTGCATAGGCACCATGGAGTAAAACAGAGAATAAGCAAAATACGAAATTTTTTTCAAGATTGTCCAGTCAGCTCCGTAAGTGATCTGAGGATTTTTGCAGAGGGAAGGGGATCCTGAAAGAAGGAGATTACCACTGAAAAGCCGTATCCAAAATTTGTATGAACTAAAAAAGCAAATTTGAATTATGTAGGCAATCTAAGTTTTGGCTTACAATATTTCATAAGGATTTTAAATAGACACTTCTTTTAATAGATCTGTCCTGACCATGGAAAACCCCTTGATTACTTCACTCTGCATGATTGCTTTTTCTTTACTTGAAACTGATAAAGAGAAAGAATCTCTTTCTCAGATTGAGATTTCATTACACCCCTGTTACACCTTCTTATAAAGTGTGTGTAAAAATATTGCCATATATTTTGTAATAATGCTTTTTAACCTGCTCTGGTACAGATCTTCATAATATTCAACATTTCTCAGTACAGAGCTTCTATTTTGGCCAGCTGAACTTGTTACTTTACTGAAGTCTTTTTCACTAGCTTTGCATCACACTAAAAATCAATGATTTCTATAAATGCTCAGCTCAGATTTGCAATGTCAGCAAGTATATTTTACTTCTTCATTTTTTTTTTTCCTTTTAACATTTGAGTGAAAGTGCATATTTACACATTTCTTAATTTGTGGTAGGTTTTCTACTCCTCCTGTCTCTCTCATTGCTCCTGAGGAAGGGAGACTAAATTAGTAAATTAAAACCCTTCAGCAGCGTAAAATATATCCATGCCAGGAATCATTCACATTTTCACATCTGTCAGAAAAGCTGACAGGACTTTTAACATATTTGTGCATTATGAATAGAAAAAACAGTTTTATCACTCAAAAAAAAAAAAAAAAAAAGAGGGAAAAACCCCATATAAGCTGTTTTCTGACAGGCTTTGACAACTATGAAGATATTAAAAACTTAAGAAGTGAGAAAAGTATTTAGCAGTAAAAATAAACATATCAGTGTGAGAAAATTTCAGCTAAAACTTGAAATTTAGAAAAAAGTGAAAATGTAAATTATTACTTAAAATGGAAAGCAAAAGGTAAATAGAGAAGCAGAACATAATTTGTATTCATTTCCACAAACAATTACAGAAACAATCATCGAAACAAACCTTTCGAAGTACTACAGACAAAAATAAATCTACCTTTGCTTGGAAGGAAAGATCATCTTCTATTTTATCATGTTCTAAGGCAATAGCACCCAAATCAATTAGAACAGTTATGAACACTAACCAGTTTAAAATCAAGAAGCATTCAAGTTCTTCACATATCCAAGGCCTCTACTTTTTATGTCACTGCCTATCCAAAAGAACAGCTGCAAGTTGTCATCTCAGAGCTTCTCTTAAATTGTAGCATTTCATGCACTGAATCAATCACACACAGGTGTGAAAAATTAATGTCAGGACAAAGGGAACCTCACACTCCAAAGATAAAAAATGCCACATGTCAGCTTCCTTCCTATCCCACTGCTTTTTTATTCCCCTTGCTACCAAAAACTGTCATGGACCTGTTTTAAATGCTTGATACATCAGAGACTAAAGGGTTTTTTAATATGACATTAAAGACACATTTATATACAATTATATATTTTATATTCATTTTATATGAATTTATAATGCAAAATATGTATATTATGCACAAACACACCAAGTATATAATAAAAAAAAATGATTGCTAATTTGTGAAAAAACAGACACATAGGCTTTTGTGACATCTTAAGACATTAAAGAGTTTTTTCACAATAGATTTCTTGTAGCTCTTTTTGTCTAATATCACCCATGAGGGAAGATTTATATGGTCACATTGTGTTTCTTAAGAAACCAACTAATATATTTACTAAAAAGAACCATCAAAGCTTGCAATTGAAATATTTTACTATTTTCCCAAGTTGACATAAAAGTAGAAATTTCAAAGTAAGAACAGATTTCAAGCAGTTATTATAAATTTACCTTAGTTATGTTACTCAAACAAGATTTTTATCACATTGGGAAAATCAGATGGAAGATTATCAACCTTGGGATCCCTAAATAAAGTTATTCAGAGCTGGAACTGTAAAATACATCATTGGTTTGGTTACCCTGTTTGGAGGGGGGTTTTGTCAGACCTGAAAAAGATCTCTAGTTATTCACACTGCAAGAAAATTGAAAAAATAAAGTCCATGTAGAAACTTACTCCCTCCTTTCTTCTGCCTCTATTTTCCACATGTAAGAATGCTCCTAATAAAGATGTTGATTCTCCTTTTACCTTTGATTTCTTGGGTTGCTTGTACTGTACTTGTAGCAATAGTGTTATGACCTCAACTTGTCTTATGATTGAAAGATTTCTATAATAACCTAAAATGCCTGTTTTAAATCATCTCTGAAGAAAATATCAATATTATTAATTCTCTGATCAATGATACCAATTAAATCCCAAACACAAAAGGCATAAGCAAAATAATGTCTTCACTGGGAGATGTTAAGTTCCTGAAGGTGTTATTCCTGCTGCTGACACTATTGGGGTACAGGAGAAAGGAAATGAGAAATAGCTGCTCCTGTAAGTCTTACAGCATGACTAATTGCTCCTCAACACTTCATTTGCAGTTTATATCCTAAAACATCATTCTCAGAACAGCTGTTTTCACCCTGGGTTTTGACCTATTTAACAATGAAGTATTGTCTAAGATATTAGTCACTGTCATTTTTACTATGTTCCTGTTGCACCGAGTTCTAGTTGGCCTAATTCTATTTACATTTAGGAGTCAGGCAGGCTTATTCTCTCCTCTGTAATCTTTTCTTTGAGAAACATAATGAATTGCAGCTCTTTCAAATCTTTTCAAAAGACTTTGACATTTCTTTTGCAACATTTGACCCTGAAGTAGTGAATACTTTTCATCTCTTCTGACAAAAACAGACTTTTGCATGTTGCAGAGATTGGTATAACAATACCAATATAACAAAATGTTTTGTTGTTTGATTTAATCCTATTTTTCTAATAAGCAACAAAAAGTGCAAGACAGTCTTTTCACTCAGCCTGAAGAGTCAAAAAGCAACAATATGTCAAAGCTTGAGTGGAAAAGAATTGAGAAGGTAGGTGACATCTAATTAAAGCCAAATCTAACCACAACACAGGTCTCTACCCATCCCTCTCATCAGTAAAATGAAGCTGAGTGAAGCACACATTTAAATGGTGCTCACAGTGGTCCTAGCAAACATATCAAGAGCTTTTCACAGCTAGCAAGGCAAAGGAGACCACTGGGGAGTTTATAGGATAGTCTGCCATGGCTGTGGGGCACATGAGAAATGCTGGGAAAGTGTCTGTCCAGAGGTTTAGCAGGGAAGCAGTGGCTAATAGCATTACTTACCAGCTGGGGACCAAAAGTGATTTCTCAGAACTGGAAAACAAATTTATAGGAAGAGGAGAAAGAAGAGTCTTGAAATTAGAATCAAGGCACAGTATCTGAAATGTTAAAAAGGGAGATGTAGTGGAAGAGATGTAAAAGTTCTCACAACTAATCCAATCAAAATGACAAAGTAGGAAAGAGATCCTGGCTGTGGAAGTCGGGATGAATGAGAGTGAGGCAAAAGCGCCTTTTACAAGGTCAAAAAGAATACAATTGCTAAGGTTATTTATATTGCTTGAGTGGATGCCTCTATTACTGTGTAAACAGCTGTAGTTAGATGCATAGAAAATTCACTTCTGTGAGTGCAGGTAAACTGTGGGTTTGAAGCCAATGGCAGAAAGAGAAATAATCCCGATTTTCTGTGCTTGGCTCTGCTCCTCTGTCAGAGCAGACACAGCTCGTGCCTGTCACTGCTCACGCCTCCACATGCTCGTGCTTTCATTCCAGCGCATTCAGCTCTCAGAGCTGATGCACTGCAAAGTTCTTTTGTTGCTCAGATCTCTTCCCACTCCTCAGCTTCTTGCTTTCTTGGGTGGCGTGGACAAACACGTCGTTCTCTTGGCAATTAGGATCGTGCAGTCGTCGGTTTTCATTTGCTGCTATTTTTTACTTCTGCTCTAAAAAAGGTATTAGCCTTTTTTTTCCCCACTGGGTAGTTTGGTTTATGTTTATGCATGAGTTTGTACATAGCCATGTATGCTGAGCTAAAAAAGTTAACTCCGTGCTTGTAATTGAAGCTAAGCAAGTATTGCTAGAATTGGAATATCTGAAAACAGAATACAGCTGAAATAAATATTCTTGTATAAAAAAGGACAATAAACGGATGCAGGAGGGAAATTGCTCTGCTATTCCATTAACTTACTCAATTTTTTTTTTTTTTTCTGTGACACACATGTTGAAGACTTCTAACACTTTTTCTTAAATCTTGAAGTGATGGAGAGGTGTATTTCCTATTCTAAAACCACTGAGAACTATAAAATATTTATTGGCCAGGTGGTATATCTTTCTTCAGTCCATTTCCTGACTCCCTGGAAGCAAAACCAATGCTTAATCTTCATAAAAATGCTAGCACTGAATTTACCAAAAATAAAAAAATATTGCCTTAAGGATACCAACCCAAAATGGTAAATTAGGAGAGAGAAAAGTTTTCACAACCATGTTACACAACTCATGAAAACCACCTGGTGTGTATGCAGTTGAGGTTCAGTTCCAGTTTTGAATTAGAATGAAGGAATTGTCTCTTTTTTGCCAAATCTTGTAACAGCACATAATAATTACTCTTTGGAATTAGTTCAGACCAATGATATTTGCCTACTAAGATATACAGGCCACAGATAAAGAATTCAGGTAGCTCTGCTCTAGAAACCTCTTAGCCTGGGTAATGTAATGTCCACCTGAACTTTCAAGAACTAAGACATTACCCCAAACTTGCTCAGTTCTGCAATACCTCTGTCTCTGTTTCTGGACCACTATGAGCAGAAATTCCATCTTGAATGTGAGAAACCACCACTACTCCCATTTCATCTGAACCAATATTTTTCCACAAAAGCAGCTTTGCACTCACTAAATAACATTTCCCATAAAAAGAAAAAAATACCATTGTGAAGGAAAAAAGTAATTTGTTCTTTATGTAGAAAATAAAAGGGCTGAGAATATACGAAGTGTGGTTGTAAGGCAGATCTAACTTTTGGAATAAGGGTTATTTTTGTCCTATTTGCCTTGCATAAAATCCACAATACTTTTGATGCATAGTAACAAATTATCTGTTTCATATGCCAGGGGAACTTCTAGAGCTGTAAGGAGGAGCTAATTTACATCTTCTGTCTTTGTTACCAGGATCACTAACTCCTGCCATGAAGGGACATCATGTCCAATGATCTTTATGGGTTCAATTTTATACTTGCCCAAGAACTAAAAAAAACCCCCAAAAACAAAAAAACACCAAAACAAAAAAACAAACCAAAATAAAAAAAAAAACAAAACAAATAAAACCCAAAAAACCCCAAATAAACAAACAAACAAACAAAGGTTCTTTTGGCTCTGTTGTGCTCTGGAGCACAGAGCAGAGCTCCAGGAGGATGTTCTTTCCTGCTGTCCTCACCCACAGTGGGTAAGCCAGCAGGTGTTCTCAGAGCATGCCCCAAAAATCAGTCCCTGCTCCAAGAACAACACTTGATCTCACCACCCCCATCCCAGTGCTCCTTACCTTGTCTTTCTCTCCTCTCCCTTCTCATTTTATTTCTGAATCTTTATATCATTGTTCGGAAATTAAGATGTTTCAAGGAAACGCTCTGAAAGTGTTTTCCCACCTGCAAGACTTGTCATAACCTAGCCATTAACACAGGCTATAATAAGAGATTTAAGTGAACAAACATTCAGGAAAAGAGTGGAAAAACATCCAGAGATCCCACTGGTATTAAGGATGAAGGGAAAGGGTTGGAAACAAGTATCACGTACTGTTCTGGCCATGTTTTGCAGCAAACATGACAGCTGCCATGCTGTTTTGTGAAACTGTGCCCTTGTCGTGGCATGTTCTACATGCTCTGACTGCACCTCCAGGATTCTATCCCTCAGGGGAAGCTCATGCAAGAAATGCAATATTGTTGAGTCTCATGATGTTTGAGTGTGAGACAGCAGTCTGTCTCAGCTGGGCATTTGATTCCCCAGGCTCAGATATTTCTGAGATGCTATCTTTACATCGTGCAGAGAGAAAAAGAGTATGAGCTTGTGCTGCCATGCAGATTAAAGCCCAAAACACTTAACTTCCACTTTGGAGTGCATCAAACCAGATGGGGGCTTTGATAAGTTGAATGCAGCAACCAAGAACATGCATTTAATGCAGGTAATTCCTGTGTCACAGAGGGTAAATGACAGCTTGCTTGGAAGGCAAAAAGAGACAAGCCACTGTGTAGGGGATGTATGTTTGAAGAACTGCACTGTGCTGATTCCTTCAGGGCAATATGGAAGAGGTTGAGGATAGCAAAAAGCAAGTCAGGGGATTACATTCTCCAGGATCACACCCTCTGGGAGAAGGAGGAATGGGGAAGGGTCTAAAGGAAGCTTACATTTTTCTTGTTTCCATTTTTCCTCTTTTGTTTCCTGTTTCCTGGAGGTGGAGCTATTCAGTGCCGCCTTTGTCTCATGGCTGTCATCATGGAATAATATTTGCTAAAGGAGAAATGTCCTTTTTGAAATTCCAGGGATTTCAGTAGTCTGTGTTTCAATGATAAAACACACAGCAAATTATTTTCAGTCTTTTCACCCAACATATACCTGTCCTGCAAACAGGAATCACAGACTGCTTGTGGATTTCATGAATTTGGAACAAAAGGCTGAGTTCTTCCAATGGACTCATTACTTTTCTTTCAACTTATTTTTTTAAGATATAAATCTTCCAGAGAAAATCGACTTTTATATCAGATATTCAGCCATTTGTCAGAGTTTAACAATGCACATGGAAAGTCAGAAACTGAGATTGAACTGTCAGACTAAAAATCTGTGTGAATGGAAGACAGAAAATTTCATAGGCAAAATTTTGTATTTATCTTGAGGGCTAGTTATATCATGAATTTATATTAGGACATACTAGGAAACTTCGGAAATATTATTCAGTGGTCAAGTTTTAAAAAATAATAATATAAAAAGAATCTATCCCCTTGATAGCAGCCAACTCATCAGAGTTTTCTTAGTGGTAATATTTCTCCTGCAGTGGTCGTTGCCACAGACATCCACACACTGTTTCTCTCATTTGAAATGAGAAATAGAAACCATTCCCCACCTGCTTCATCTCCACCTCCCTTGTCCAGCTGGAGAGGCAGGGTGCTGGTTTAGCAGCTCCCACCAGGAACCTCTGCCACGTTTTGTACTGGCTGGGTGAGTTTTCTGAGGAGCTGGCACCAGAAACGTGCAGTGTAATCACAGTCTGAGGGGTTTTGGTGACTGTACGTTTTTGGTTTAACATTTGAGTAAGAAAATAAGATCCTGAAGCTCTCTATGCACTAACCACAAAAAATTATTTCACACAGGAATGCTTGCTCTAGCAGGAATGCCCACTGCTAAGGCTGGCCTCAATGGTGATGCTTAAAATACTTGGGGTTTTTATTAAGCTGAAGCCACACAGGCCAAGAAAGTATGAAATAACAATTAATTCTTTTTTTTTTTTTTTGTCTGTCTTCCATTGCTAACATATCAGTTCCACAACTTTCTTCACTGTGCATGAAGTGAAATGTCTCTCCACACATTTTGGCAGCATCATATTCTATTTTATTGCTGTCAGATTTGTACTGAGCCACAATAAAATCAATAAATGCAACAATAAAATAATGCATCACCACCTGTGTTCTAAACAATTTTATAGTAGATTTGCTGCCTAGATCCTGAGTTGAGGAATTTTGCTGAAATATCCAAACATAATTTAATTGTATTACTGTTACACATAACAATTACAGGCATTTATTATAGATTAATTACATAATATATATGATATATTACACATGAATTAGAAATTATATAAGTAGATATAAAAACAGAAAATATTTTTTCATATTTTTAAGATCTAAGAAATTACTCTATTGATGACCTAAGTTTTGTCTGTATGCTCAACAAACAGACCTTACCAATAAGGAAAAACTTATACACATGACCAAGCAGGTAAAAGATTTTAAATTAATTTTAATCTTTATATCCTTAAACTTAGGATAAATATATTAATTAAAATTGCCTAAATATTATTTTTTAGTACATGTACCCTCCAAAGATTACCACTAATTACTTGAACATGAAGAACCCTAATATAAATGTAACATAAAGTTATTACCAATTTGTTTATGATTTTGCCAGGTGTTTGCAGTCAGTTTTCTATCTGAGATGGCTACTCAGGATAAAATAGTATTATCTTTTGAGGGGGCTATTTGATTAATGGAGTCATTGAGCTAATTACAGTAATTTTGGGGAAATTCTTTCTTTTTTCCTGGATGATTTCCTTATTTTAAAAAGAAATAAACTCCCTTTGGGCATTAAACTGCATTTGCTTTGATGTAAATGTGTTTACAATGGAAATAAAAGACATTATCTGGAGTGTATGGTGCTATAACAATATTTTGTGTGTTGTGTTTTGAAAAAAAATGTAAAAGTAAAGATCACATTAATATTTACGAATATTTTACATGGAATCTTTAAATTAAAATGGTAAATGGTATAAATAATAGCATGCAATCCTAAAAGCCTTTTATGAAAAGAGAAAGATGCACCACTTAGATTGTCTTTTGCAAAACTAATAAAAAATATTTTTTCTTCTTATATTTATTTATTCATTAATTCTGTTTCAAGTAAAAGTAGTTGTTCAAATTCAAGCAGAACTGAGTATGGATAATCCAGAGGAATATAAAATTCAGGGAATATGCTAACAAAAGCTATAAAAATTACTGCAAAAGCAGGATGTTTTCACCCAATGTTTCAACTAAAAAAAATTTAAAACAATTGTATGAATAATTTTATTTCAGAGGATGTCTTATACAAAGGCTTTGTAAAGCATCTACTTAACATTAAATGACCATTTTATCTTTGGAAGATATTTAGGTTATTGCAAACACGTGTTCTTAATGGTGAAAGAAACCACAAATACTTAAATATTCAAAACATAAACCTCTCAAGTGGTACACTTAGAAACATTTTGTATTTAAATTCAGATAAGTGGTAATAACATCTTAATATTGGTTCCATGCAAACAATAAAATATTTTATATTCCAATATGTAGGACAGAGGCTGCATTACAACTGGTTATGGGTTTAAAGAAGCCATTTGAGTATAAAGCATTTATCTTAATTATGAAGTTAATTAGGTATTTAGAAATGTGTAAGTAGCTTAGTGCAAAAGCAGAAAGAGCAGAAGACAATGATCAAAAAAATATTAAAGAAAAGAAAGGCTTCCTGAATGACTCTGTGCAGTTTATAACTAATAAGTTCAAAAATTCTATTTTCAGATCAGGTAAACTTTTGAAAGTAATAACATTTCCCTGAGTTCTGAAAAATACTGGCAGGTTTCCTCATTAAATGTGCCTATCAATGTTATAAAACAAACTGTAAATATTAGAGCTGTTCCTGCAGTTCCTTCCCCAAAATCAAAAAGAATATTGTTGCTTTGCCTATTCATGAGTCAATCCTTCCAATACCATACCCCACATTCTCCTTTTATTGCATTTTCCATTTCCATTTGGTTTTTTTTAAATGCTTTCTCCTTCCAAACCTGATCTGAAGCAATTCCTTCGTGACCCTTTGCAAGTATGCATTAAATAAGTGATTCTGGTTTTATTTATTTCATGTTAGTTGGTCTAAAATTTTTGTTGAGTTTGGTGAGGGGAGAAGAGCATTACTGGTTTTCTGGACTAAAGCACTGCCATTTTATGCAAAATTCAATATTCTTCCCACCTAATAACCCTAACATTGTACACAATAAGAGAATCTCATGGGCTCAATGGCAATAATCTCCAAATCTGATCCAAACTTTTATTAAGAATCATACCAAAGTTATATAACAGCAAATTAAAAATTCTGAGAAAAGCACCACTTGCATCACATGAGGTCAATATTGACAAAATTAAAATGCCTCTAATGCTCAGCATTAGCTCTGAAGAAATAAGTTTCAGATTTCGCTTCTCACCAGTAACAAAATCACCTGGACTAGAGCACCCACCAGTGAAACAAAAATTACTAAAGTATAGCTAAAGAAATAGAATATCTGTTCTTTTTATAATATAATGAATTCAACAGAAAATTTAAATTCTGTTTTGATTAGAAATTTAAGACAATAATTTGTCCTACATAGCAGAGTCAAATTACAAATCTTCCAGTTAGGTTATGCTGGCAACGAGGCATTAATTAATTTTGGTAAACAGAGAGAAACAGTTTAACTTAATTACATTTCAAGGCTATTTTCTATTCCATAATTGTTTATTGCAAGAATTCACCTTTAATGACTTCTTTTAATTAACTGGTCTAAATTCTTTATTTGGTTACATGGACTTGATAAGATGGCTCACCAGTCCACCTATACATTTGCTAGGCTATTCATTATAAATCAAAGAGTATCCTCCAACCATTAAATGAAACTCTTTAGCCTGTGAAGAACTTGCACTAAATTGTCTGAATCATAGGAAGACAGGATACATTGATTTCAGAGAAAAATTTTCTTTAAATTTATTTTACTTACAAAGGAAATACTTGACTCAATGTATTTTTGACTCTAAAGATGACATATCCATGCTGATAAAGAAACATGAAGTGAAGAAACCTGCATCTATTCCTTGTGTTCCCTGTTGCTCTCATTTTATTGGGAGTCATTACAGCTACTTTGCTTGTCTTCAATTAGATTGTTCTCTAATCTAATTCACATTAATCTAATGTGAATAAAATACTGACAGCCATCCTCTGTGTGACTAAAGGACACTATTGTTGAGCTTTGCCCTGTGAATTTCCTAATTTTTTGGACCATGCATATTAGCAATGTCAGATCAAATCCTTTGGAAAAAAACCTGGCTGTAATGGATTTGACGGTGTATCCATTGCCTCTTTGCAATTTTTTGTTCAGTGATGTTATTATTTTCCTGCTGCAGCACAAAACATAAATACACCACTCTTTTGTTCAGTTCTCAAAGAGGAACCCTTAAAAGAGGTTCAGGGAATTCCATATTGCTTGGAGAAGGCAGAATAAGTGTTGGAAAAGAGGAACTCTAGGCATCATTCAAGGAAGAGTTCAATGAGCTCTTTTTAAACTGAAGAAGACTCAGATGTCCACCCCTAGAAATGGGGTTTTGCTGTGCTCTTCTGCCACAATTCACACAGGAGGTGCCCTATAGGAGACAGTTTTTCACAGGGATGTTACTTTTTGGTAGCAAAATCTTTTCACCATACCTTCTCTAACATTTTCTTGATGAGAATATCTAAAATCTCTTGTTCTGAACAAATTGGGTGTCGTGGTGGTGAACTGGATTAGTATTTCTGAGTAAAGTTCACTTTCAATACCTCAGAAAAGTACAGAGTTGGAATTCTCCTTTCCTTATTCTATCACATCCCAGTATAGCTAATGCTGAACAAGGCTCAAGGACTTTGTCTTTTCAAAAGAATAAGGTCTTCAGCTCCTTCATTAGTGTAAAAGAGCAAGGTTTGCTGATTCCAAAAATGGTAAAATTAACTTTGTAAATGACATTTGCACCGGGTCTGGGTCACCCTCTTCCTGTGGCTCTTATCCAAAATATTTCTCCTATCTGTTTCAATACCCAACTTTTCTTCATCTTAAACTTCTACAGAGGTCAGATTGTACTCATTATACTTCAAAGTATATATTACCAAAAAAACCCCCAAAACCCACAGAAGAAACACCCAAGAAATCCAAACAAAAACATAAACAACAAACCCAACCAAATAAAAAACCAAACAAACATAAAACCACCTCACATATGTGCAGCCCAATTCTCAATGCTTACTTGCCACTCTGTAGAAAAATAACAGAAATTACTGATAACAATACTACAGATTTACTGAAAAATAAGTTTAATTTCCTGCCTTTCAAAGGTCACTAAATTTAGTGTTTATTCCATGCAAAATCTCCTTTGTAAAAACAAATGAACTTCAAATCCCCTGGTATTAATTGATGCTTGTGTTTACCGCATATAATTGTTCATAATTTTGTCTAGGATCATTCATATGCAGGAGAAAAAAAATTAAAATTAAATTAAAATAAAAAAGGTTTTCAAATCAGGAATTTTCCTTACAGCTGTTTCCTTAGTACTTACATGTATCTGGTGTGGTGGGCAAGTCCTTAAAAAGTAAGAGGATCTGTTTTTCACATTTTTAAATTTGTCTCCATGCTTGAAATTTTTCCTGAATTAGGAAATTAGGAAAAAAGCAAAAGAGAGAACACAGACATTTATTTATTACTACTGTGGTACAACTTAAAAATATGTGGTGATGATCATACCTTAAAATTCTATCCTACTGCATTGTAACTCAGCAAAAACATGAGAAATTCACTATGTGTGAAAACTAGAACTTTCAAAACAGTATTTCATTCTTTTAATACTAAAATTAATTTATTAATTTTGTAGGAGGTATTCTATGTCACTTTAGAGCTCTAACTGACAAATATTTAAAACAAGCAAGTGAAAATTGCAAGCAAGCAGGAGATGGCAAAATATTTTCACAAAGCACTGTTTAAAGATTTGAAAGGTCAAAGGCAAAACAAAATTGGTGCTGCAAATAGCTAAGAGTAAATGCACATGAGGTAAATTAAAAATAAAACCTAGGGTAAATAAATAAAATCAGATTAGTTTTGTGGTAAAGACCCAAAAATAAAGCCAACAGTAAATAGATTATGTTGGAAAAAGGTAAGGAGGGCAATAAGTCATCTTTAGGGAACATTTGTGAGAAAAAAAACTATTAGAAAATATAACAATGAAAAACAGTATAAAAATAATGGGAAAAAAAACCAGCATTACTTTTTTAAAGTTAAAATGTTAAATTGATTACACAATCCAGAGAAAAAACATCTTTTTGCAGTCATTCATTTTATGCCATTTCTCGTTTTAATCATCCCTGTGAAAAAATCTTCCACCCTCTGCCTGCAAAGAAATGTTCCCAGATTTCTAATAATCTATCCCAAAGCCATCTTTATTTTTGATTTATAGAAAATGGAAACTACTCAACATCATGTCTACACACCAAGACTGCATGATAGAATTATAACAGTTATTCCCCATGTTATTTCTTTAAACATTCTGATGTTTTCATATATTTGCTTAATGTGATAGCATCACCATACACCAAGGAGAGGTTTTTACTGAAGTAAATGAAATAATTTGCTTATCTGTTTGCTGTTTGTGGTTTTTTTTCCCACTCAGTGTCCTTAAGCTATTTTTCTAATACAAAAACTTGCATGAATAGATGAAATTATTCTTGTGGTAGGCTATTTTCATGCTCGTATCAAAATCCAATTGACAATTATTTTTAGTTAACATTTCAGTAATGTTTGTTATTCTTCCAACAGTACATGAAATTTCTTCTAATTTTACTTATCTAAAATTTTATCACATTTTCTAGTTCTTATATTATAGATATTGTAAAATATATTAAATGACATCAAATTTTAAATATTGGGTTATTTTTCATCACGGTTCCATATTAAAAACAAACAAAACCACACACACAATCTACCCCCCCAAAAATAAAATCTACTTTTATTATTACTCCAATTTTTGCAATGCTTTACATATTTAGTTTCTTTGCTCTTAAACATCAGTTAACTCTTATTTTAAAAATACAGGCCCAATTTCACACCTACACGGTTTCTCACCTATTAATGCCACAGCGATATATTCACAACACAGAACATTAAAAACAGCCTTTGAAGGATAAGAAGTTAAGTTTCCATGATGGATTTTTGTGGAGGATTTTGCCAGAATCTTTCATCCATGTGGATTACTATTAATACCTTTGAATATACCAATTAACTTCTTTGTTGATATAATCACAATATTGTGGTGTGTTGAGGGTACCTCTTCACTTTTAGAAACAGTGATTCATTCCTATAAAATTGCCCTGGATCAAATTGAACCAACTTTCCATTTTCTATTAATTCATTCTATACTTTGATTAGGGCTAAATAGCCTGAAGTTACCCAAGTGCCAAGCATGGCAATTAATTAGAAATATTGATTATATAGAAAGTTTCTTTAGATCTGAGGGAAGTCTTTTATCCTGATAAAAAAAAATCTGAGGAGTCTTTTTCAAAAGTTGGTTGAAACATCAAGTCTTGCATAGCCAAGACTTATCTGTGTGAGCTTTATGCTATGTGTAACATACACAAATCTGGGGGGAACCAGGAGTTTTCATGGTATGGAATAAGAGCTTTACAGTCCCCATTTGTGTTTAAATATGGCAAGTATTTTGACTACTTTCATGGTTTGGTCTAACTGTTCCAAAAACACCTTACTGCCTTGGGCACAGTTAGGAAGATAATTCCTGACCCAGACCAAGGACACTTGGCTTGCCAATTTCACAAACAGCTGCTACTGCAAGGATATATGTCATCCAAAAAAATCTACAGCAAGATACTTTGGAAAAACAAAAACAACAAAAACCAACCAAATATAGAAAATATTTTCTCCTGGTTTAGTGTCCTGAGAGCAGGCTCTGAAGCCTCATGTTCTCATAGAAGTGGAAAGGGCACAATTGAAGGGCCAGGGGTGAGGAGTGAGGAGCAGAATCCCTCCTTCCAGCAGCTGTTAGCCACCATTCTAGCTGGTGAAATCAAACAGCACTATAAATTTATTCCAATAATGAATCATTTTGCCTTTCAGATTGATTTCCTATTGCTTCCATATGGAAAACCTTTTGTTTTATGAAAAACAGGTGTTAAGTGCTACCAAATGTAATCATACTTGTACTGTTACACTCACTATGAAATAGAATAAGCACCTATACAGGGTGCAAGGAAGTGGAGATTTAAATTCATTCAAATTATGTGTGTGTGAACAGAATGTACCCTTCATTTATGTCTGCAGCTCATCTTTACAAAACACCACCAAACTCTTTCAAGTGTGCCAAAGTTATTTTTTTTTTTTTTTCACTCACAAGAAAAGCTCCTTTAAAATAAAGCTCTCCTTTAGAAGTGTGAGCAAATTTTAAATATTTACTGCAACATATTCATCTTTAGGAGCCCAGGGGTTTTTTTTGCTGTTATCTGACTCTTGATAGTGACCACTGCTTCAGTACTGCCTTGCTACAATTATTGTGGGTGACAACCATGTAAGGATTATTTAGACTGAAAGCACTGCACTGGACATGCCCATTGCTTTGATTTGCTGCCATGGAAGAAAAAGGGACATACATCGCTTTCTTGCTGAAATTAAAAATTGTTGCACTAACTTTTTTCATTAGCATTGTGACCTCATTTGTTGCAGAGTTGTTTTGACTCATATTTCCTTCAACAGTTTTATTCCACATCAGAGAAATGAAATAAATGTGAGACAAGGAAAAAAAAAAAAAAAGGAATTGGAGGATTAAGTGTTAGAAAGGAATAGCTCAATGTTTGTGTTAAAAATAGTTAAGGCTTAAAAAAAAATAAGTTTTCTGTTGGTATTTTCTGGTAAAATGGTCATTTTCCTCTAAAAATTTTTCTCCATTCACTGAGCTGACAACTGTCTGCTGCAGCTTATGTAAGTGGGCAAGTCCTACATTTATAGCCAAAGAAGAATAGGTTCTTGCTTTGATGACACCAGAATTCAGTTAGGACACACTTCTGAGCTTATGACTCTCTAATACATTTTTCTAAATAACATCTTTGAATGTGCTTTGCTATGCTCCTGTTTGGTTTATTTTCTTTACTTGATTTAGATACATTTGTAAGCTCACATAGCACAAATGTCCTGCAATATGAAATGAAAAGGAAATAGTAAAATATATATTAAAGAATGTCTTTTTCTAATTTATGCCATAATATCCATATCTATGTGTTATCTTCCATTCCAAACAATTATTGTACAGGCACTGTGGCTGACTGAAACTGCTAAAATAAAAAGGATATTTTAAGAGAAAACAAACAAAACCAAACACAAGAACAACCCCCAGCAAAACAAACAAGACCCTACAGACATTATTCAGCGCAACACTGTGATTAGCAAATATATTTGAAAAAGTAAAACACAATTTTGATTATCTGTAATTTGAAAATTAAATATGATGTGGAGGTTTTGAAATACAAATTTTTATACATTATTATCCCAGCTCTGATTGTAATTTTGCATCCAAAATAGATTAAAATTGGATTGGTCTATAATAAAAAGTGATAATTTTGTAGTGTGTTCACTTCAGAGCCTGTTTTTCTGCAATGTAAATCTTGTTTTTCAGGTCCATACAAATATTCTGGGCAATAGGATGTAGTTACCATCATAAAGATGATGGATAGATTGGGGACCTGTGGACTTAAAAACAGAAAGCATGGAAATTCCAGGAATTATACACACGAGTTGAACATAAGGAATGAGAGGAAATGGCTTCATGACAGCACAGAGTTTGAGCTATGAGAGAACTTTGCTCTGTGAGAAAAGAGCCAGGAGATTCTGTAACAGCCCTCCTCTGCCACCTCTTCACAGGAGAGAAGCTGCTCTGGCTGTGATGCTCCCCTGTGCACAGCCACAGCCACCAATTCCATGCAGACATTCAGATCTCCAAGGCAGAAATGTAGCATGCAACAAAATTCACTCCAAGGACACATTTAGCCCTTGTTTTCAGAAACTCCCCAAGCAACACAATGTTATTTTCAGTATATTGTCAAACACTGATGGGAAGTTTGTTGATTTTCACATTCCATGTAGCATGAAGGATGTTTCTCAAAAAGAGATTTGCCTCTCTGGTAGCGGAGCTGTTATCTGTCACAACAAGGCTGAAATACAAGCCTGGATGCGACTCTTCTCCAGCATTGCACAAAACACACTCAAGGTTCATACATACCCATCTGTGGCTGATTCCAGACCAGATGCCCTGATTCTTCTTGGATGTAGTACCATAGTTTTTCCCACATGTAATTGCATGGAAGTTCATTACACACAGTAAATGGAAACAGCAGCAGGAATTAGACCTAATCTTCGTACAACCACTGAAATGTAAAATGCATTTCTACTATTGTAGCGTTGTCTAAAGACACATCTGAAAATAAAACTAAACTCCCAAAGAGATTGGGAAAAGAGATGGAGCTAATCCTCAGTTATCTTTTCATAATAACTGTTAGGAGAAATGATTTTCTGGAACATCCATATGAGATATGTGTGAAAGAACATTTCTCAAGTCTCATGGACTATAATATTTTATGGCAGATATATTGTACCTGACAGCACTTATTTTGGACTGTGAATTAGTCTGTATGTTGAACCTAGTCAAGAAAGTGTATTAATTTTAATACATGAAAGAAATGCAGCCTACTTACTGTTTGGGAAGCTATAATCTTCAAATTAAGTATTTTGAATATGGGTTAAATTTAAAAGGGGATAACTAGTTCAACATAAATTTAAAACTTAAAAAATACAAGCAAAAAATTGTTGACAAGAATTATAATCTAATACTCTAAATGCATAAACACTTGAATGGTAAGTAGACTTAATCCAGCAATTTTACCTTCATTAATAGTGGTGGTGAAGGTGACAATCCAAGATTACATCCAGCTGCATCCACCTAGATTTTAAAATGAACATTTAAAATATGGAGTGTGTGTCACACAAATGACTAGTGAAAAAGAATGTCTTGAATACACTAGAAAGCTTTATACTTTTTGTGAAATAAAACAATGATGACAAGTTTGAAAGACTTGGGATTGGTCATAAATATTTATTGAGGAAAAATTATGCATAACCATGAACTTTTTACTCCAGCAAAGAGTCATGCTGAGAAGCTGTGGATATATTAGGGTTAGGCACATGTGACGGATGTTGAAACAGTTATTCATCAGAACAAGCTGCTCTGCAATATTATGGATTTTCCCTGTTGTGATGACTTCCAATCAAGTTTAGAAGTCCTATAAAACCTGGGTTTGCTGTGTACAAGTTGTTGAACCTAATATTGTGTTAATTACATGAAAACAGATGGTTTTATCCTACAGTCAAACTAATAATCTAAAAAATCTGTACATCCCTCATTTTTATGAGTTCAAAACAGAAATAATAAAATGGCCCAAGAATGCTATATGAGGGAATATTTTCATTGGCACTAAGAAAAATGTGCTGTCTGGTTAATTAATATTATTAAAATTATTTCTTTGGCTAACTGCTTTCCCTATAAAGGATGCAATAAGATACAGTAAGTGCAACTGCTGAATCACACATCCAGTTTAAATATATCTTCATTTGATTTGGATAAACTATTGCAGATAGAAGATATTAAAACTCTAGAACTACTATCTCCCTAGCTCTCTATGATATCTGAAATCATATTTTATAGCAGTTTGCTCAAACTGGTCTAATCCAGCTTTATGTAGCTGTTTCAGGCAGACTGTATATTTCTCACAGGCCAAAAAAACTGATGTTGTTAAAATTGCCACCTTCTAAATCAATATTTCTCATTCTGCATTCTAACACTTTTTAAAGAATTAGAGATTGCAACTATTGCTTCTATTAATAAAAGGGATACAACAACTAACTAAAAGAGAATATTTCTGTCCCCTATTAAAATCATGATTGCTACAATCTCCTCTGGCAGCACGTATCACAATTCTGCTAAAACCACACATGATTTACATGGAGTTTCTATCATTAAACTTGCTGTTGGCTTCATTTCTAACCCTGTATCTTCTGCCAGTCACCACAATTTAAATTGATCAGCTAGATGACGGGAGATTTTTTATGGGAGCAGGATGGGAAGGTTAATGACACATGGAGTTTTATTCTCTCGGGTACTGGGCCAGGTACCAAGCCTGGATTCTGAAAGCTCATAAGCCCATGCTTGAATCCACTCCTATGCAGAACATTAAGCAAATGTTTTAAGAGTAGCTCCAGTTGGGAATGTTTTCATGTGTCAGTGCCCAGACCATTTATTTTGCAGGGAAGGGTATTATCTACAAGGAAGAAATCTTAGACATGTCATATTAAGTCAAAAATACAGTTTGTCTGGAAAGAAGCCTCCCAGTGCTCTGAAAGCATCAACTTAAAGGTGAAGAACACTTAAAAAGTAAAGAATATCAAATTAGACATTTTTATTGATGCTATCAGAAAGGCCCTATGCTACTAAATAATTTATTTGAATGTGTATAAGTAGGATTTTTTTTAGTTGAATTATATAGCTAGAGTTCACGTTGAACCTTTCTAGTTAAAGGACTAGCAAAATGTATTATTGTAACCCTTTTTTATTAGGCTGGCTCTCCTGCCCAAAATCAAAGTGAATTTCAACAAGGTTAATTAATTAACTAAATCAGACACTGCCTTGATTCCCGGGGTATAAGTTGCAACTCTGCTTATTATTTTGCTTTTCAAATAAAAAATACTACTTCTCTGTGCTCCCAGTTCCTGGGAGCAGACACTTAGGATACCCCACACCAGGGTGACACTGAAAGAAAGGAGTTGGTTTTCAGACCCTATTTACTGTGGAAATTTTATAAAGCAATGCACACTATTACCACAGTTATGTAAATGTAGAACCAGTGCTTTATTCTGCAATCAGCAAAATAAACACCTGTCACTTTTTTTTTCCAATAAATATTAAATGACTACTAAAACAGGCTAAATTTCAGCTCTACTGTGTTATTCTATTAGGCACTGCACTTTAACAGTACAGTTGATAGAGCAACAAGATGCACAATTTTAGAATTATGTCTGTTCAAAGGGGGTTTTTATGTTGAACTGAATAATACGTTTTAGGTAGGCTAAATCATTTATTATGTGTTTACAATCCAACAAAAATACTTGAAAACTGCATTCTTCAGTATTTATCAAGATTAGATTCATTGGGACTCTCAGTTTTTTCTAAGTTTTTTTGAAAAATATACAACTTATAAGGGTTTTTAAGAAGTTATATAAAAGTCTAAAGTTCATCTACATTGCATTTATTAATCCCTAATCCATACTATTTTGTTAATATTAGCTAGAGACACTTGTTTTTCACTTCTTAATTAATTGATATTCCCTTACAACTTTGTCCTAGTTATCACACAATACTTCTTGTCCATTTTAGATGTCAGGTCTTGTCTTTTCTAAACTCCACAAGAAGCGATTCAAAATGATTCAGGTTTTTTAGTAGCATCTTTGTTCTTTTGATTGGCCTCATGGGAGGATTTGGGCGTTGCTCTTTCTGTGACCTTCAGTTCTACTGAGGAAAAAAAAAGTCCCTTGTATAAAGACTCAATTCAAAAGAAATTTGATTTACATGTTCTAATTTCCCTGTTCAGGGCTGTGTTCTTTTACAAACTATCTGATTTCGGTGCTTACTGACCTGATAGATGCACAAGTGTCCTCATGGTCAAAGATATTTGCTGGATGTGGCATAATATGGGGCTGATATGGTGTCCATATCCAAAGTTCATAATGGATTATGTGTCATCATTAATTTCCTGAGGACCAGAGTTAGAATCAATGATTCTAGAAAAATCTACTCTTAAAAACCCTGTTACCCTACTTGAGAAAATTAAGAATAATAATTTTGATAATATATAAGAACTGAAAGACCCATTCCAGTTTCCTGTGTCTGAACTCATGGAATGCATGGGTGTGAATTTGTGCAGCAGTTATATTAGAAACATCTGTGTAGGAATCCGGTTATTACTTAACACCCACATTTCTTGTAAACTAATAACAGGAATTGTGTTGTCTTCTGTATGCTGTTCAGAAAATTTACCCTACATCCTCCACTTTACCCTTTAAAAATTTAATCAAGCATCTGTCATTTCATATCCTTCTCAAAACCCTCTATGTTGCTGCAAAGAGTCCAGATTAGTCCATGATTATTAGGAGGAACAGGTCATATCTCAGTTTAGTTTGCCTCAGCATGAATAATCTCTCAGTGAACATCTAAAAATACAATAAAGGCACCATGTGGGTATATGTTTAAGGGAGTAGGTGAAAAGGAGGTAAGAGATTAAAAAAAATCTCATAAACCTTTTTGTTACAATCCCTTATGCTTTTTTTTCCCTGTTTTTGGAACAAGCATCATCAGAACCTGGATTATTTTTTTCTCCCTAGCTGGCAAGTCTGGATATTTATGGAACTTTTTGACTAAACATTACCTAGATGAGTGATCTGAAGTTACTTTCTTGCATAATCTAGAGGATTTTCATACTTCCCTTCCAAGATGCTCTCCACCTTTCCACAGGTCAAGCATGCCTGAGTTCACAGGGCAGCAGGGCCTCCCATTCCTTCTACACTGGATAGAGCCATAAGCCCTCTCTCCATGCATATTTCCAGTGTTCTCAAAACCAAAGTCACGTAAGAAAGGGCTTCCACTCCTCGACACACTGTGGAGAGGATGTGGGAAAATTATCTGCTGAAAACCATGATGATAATTTAGAAGTCAATGAGACTTGAGTAGAAGCAGCTGTACTACTATGGTGGGTGACAGGATCCAGAGAGATGAGCAAACACCTGCTACCCACCTCACAAGATATTGTTAGGCTTAATTAGTCAGTGTTGAAAAGCACTTTAAAATCTACTGAAAAAAGGGCAAGTATTATTAATTTTTATTGTAATTACCATAATTATCTCTATTATTGTTATGCGAAATGCACTGTGTGAGAAGGCACAAGATTACAACAAGTGCCTTTCATAGAAGATACAAAATATTGGTTTCAAAATTCTCTAAATTATAGCCACGTCTATGTTGTCAATTTGGCATAGAGTCTCATTTTAGTCTTTGGTCCCACTTCTCTGACACTCTCATGCATGAGAGTTTGCTCCTGGGCTGGTGTTTGAAGCAAATCTTGTGAAAACACGTTGCCAGCCACATCAAATCAAACCTCAGAAGTCTCTGAAGATAAGATCATTAATGACAGCTGCCAGCCAGAGGTCTGGAGCAGCCTGGCATACACCACCAGAGCAGGACTTTGGGCACCACCACAAAAAAGATTTTGTGGCAAATGCTCAGCCTTCCTTACATCTGAGTGGGGACAGAGAGCAAGGAGGGAAGGGGCAGGGGGCACTGATTGTGTTTGGGGGCAGACAAGGTATGACAGGGAGCAGGGTAAAACAAGCAGGGCACAGGTGGCACAAGGGAACAGCAGCTCCTGTACCTGGCAGCCTCCCATCACCAGCTTACCCAGCTCCACCTCCAGACAACAGGCCTGCACCACAGAAATCTGCATCACAGCTCTGGCCAGGAACAATGAGACTGATACATCACAGCCAAACACATTCATGAACATCAAAGACAGACAGACATCTACAAACACTGCAAAAACATAAGCTGCCAGCCATCCCCTCCGCATAGGTCAGAGAACAAGTGCAACTTTCGCAGTGACACTCAGCTACTCAGATGAAAAAAGATAAAAAAGTCACTAAATTTTGAAGTAAAGAACTATGCTGCCTGAGGCTGTGCTCACTTGTTTTACAGAGCACCATCCTGTTAGAGAAACTTTCACAACCCTAACATCTGCCCCACACAACCTTCAGTATCTCCTTATTTTCTGCTGGTGATACACCCTCCACTACAGGCTGATGAAGATATCATATTCTGACATCTCTACTCTGTCCCCTCACCTCATAAAGAACACACTGAGGTTCAGTAACACCTCTGTGGCTATCCCACTCTGGGGGTTTTTCCTCCCAGAATTTAGAATGGTTGAAACAGAGTCACAGAAGGATTTCTGATTTCCCAAAATGGGGGAAAAATGGTATTTGGAGGCACCCAAGTATCAAATACTAGGACAGGCAGTTATTCCACTCATGACTTTCCATGGCAGTTTGATTGATATAAAGGGAGGGTAGGGTATTTGAGCTCTTTATAGGGATGCCATATGGGAATGTAAATTCCAGAGATGGCCACAGTTCTCCAAAGCCCTGAAAGGCACCTGGAGAAATTGCTGATGGCTTCTACTCATGGATCAGGCAGCCTGGTAGAGCTTTCCAGACCTCTATTCTGGTCACACCTGTGGAGAAATGCTTTCACAGCAGCCAGTAAAAGCTGTGCTTGACAAGCATCAGAGGTTCACCAGTGAGCCTTTGCTCATTATGGCCTAAGAGAAGGATGCACTCCATCTTAATCGTGATGCTGGTCCTGACACAATCTTATATGTGATCCTCTGTGTATAAAAGATACATGCACAACTTCATTATCCCTAGGGTTGTGTCCCAGTGCCTTGAAAGCAGGATTCCCTCCCATTTTGGAAGGTCTCTGGAGCAGAGGAGGAAGCAGGACACCCAGTGATGTGGTCAAGATGATGCCCTGACCGCTTTATTTACAAATAAAACACTAGAGAGGCAGCACAGAGTAGCACTCAAATACAGGACTCTAAATTAAGCAGGTTTGGGAAGGCTACTGATTTCTCTTATTGATCTTGACAATGCAGAATGGGAGGAGAAGAGCATGTCCAAGACACAGCTCACCCCCAGTGAGCTGCAAAGGGCTGTGGAGCAGCTGCTGAGCCAGGATTAGGGAGAGGAGGTGAGGTCTGCCTGCCAGAGGATTTGTCTTGAGCAGTGTGAGAACAGGCTGTTCCATATCTATCACTACAGCAAGAGAAATCACTCTTGTATAAATTCCATCCCTATGGCCTAAATCTCCTTAAATATCACTGTTTTTCTCCTTATCTGATGCCTCTGTTCTCTCAGATTTTAATGCTATTTGATAAAGTTATCAAATAATCAATCATTTGCAACTGGCTAACACATCATAACTTCATGACTCATGTATGAAATTTTCTAGCAATCATAAATGAGTCTCAGAAAAAAATATCTATTAGTAAATGAACAGCAACATATGAACAATTGATATATATATTTATTGTGGGAGGATCTACCACAGATCCATCAATCCAAGTGTAAAGTACACAGTGTACCTAAAAGAAATGATTGTTAAAACCTACCTGTAATTTTCTCCCCCAACTGAATGAGAACAAATGCGCCTAGGAAGTTCTCCAAATTATTATTATCTTTTTAAATGTACCTATGGGCTTTCATTACATGTGAAATGCTCACCTTATATACCCCATTAGAGTTTAAAAATTATCTAAAGTTAAGGTAAACCAAATATATCACACTCCTTTAGGTTATTCTTCTAAACAAGCAGCTAGTCAGGTTTAGCAGCAGGCTAGTCCTTGCTACCTAAGGCTAATCCTTACTATCAGGCTTCCCACACAATCTCATTCCCTTAGGGACAATGATCATCAAAATGTTGTGTTCCAGGCTCCCACAGTGGGATTTCCTCCTGCCTGATAAAGCCTTGATTTTTTGTTCCTGTCTAAAGACTGAGATAGAATTATAAAAAATTCACTTATTACTCAGTGACAAAATATTCAGGCCTGAAAGAGACAGATTCTAAATTCGATGTTGGGATAAGCTGAGAAAGCACATAGAAACACATCATCATCATCATCATCATCATCATCATCATCATCATCATCCTATAAAGTCTTTCAGGGTCTTAGGTCTGCCTGTAACAACACACTCTTAAAGCACACAGGGCTCCAGCTATGAGCCAGGCTTGGACCCCAAACTTTCAATTTGGGGCACAAAAAGCAAAAAGCAGCACAAACCAGCCTAATTGCTATTTGCTGCTTGGAAATGGCAAATGTCCTTTGGCATCTGTATAGCTGAAATAAGGAAATGCACCTTCTTTAACAGAATAGCCAGGGAATCTCAACTATCTGGTCCTTATGTGGTGATAAGTGAATCTTTTCCATGTTCCATATCTAGACAGGATTACCAAGCAAGGACATCTGTGGCTGAATTTGGTCAGATTAAAGGTCCATTTTGTCTATGATACTGTCTCTGGAAATGACTAACAGTGATGATTTGGCCAACAAAGATTATTTAATTAGGGGATAAAAACAGGATTGAGTGATATTTCTTATATGGGCAGCCTCTCACCGCAACTACCTGAGGCAAGGATTTTTCAGAGATAGAAGAATCTCTTCACCACATTTGAATTTTCAAAAGTATTTTATTCCATTATTTAATTACATAATTTTTAAAGTGCACTTTGACATACATTAAATTCTAGGGTTAATGTTCTGTGATTCATTCTTACATTATGCAAAGAAAAATCTCAATTCTGTTTTAATAAAATTTAATTTAAAATTAATTTAATAAATTAATTAGAAATTGCAAAGAATTGTCTTTTCTCAAGACTTGGATTCAGGTATGAATGTCAAAGCAGAGAGTGTAACATATAATGGAATAGTTCAAAATTAACTACCAGAACTTGTCAGGACCTTTCATTCAAAAATACCTACCAACAAACTATTTCTTTTGTCTCCTTGGGTTATGATTCTCATAGAGCAGTCTACACTTATGTAAATCCTTTACTGTGATAGATATTTTGGAAACATAAAACTTAGGAGTTTGGTCTGAAAACAATAAAGAATATTAAGATTTCCTTTTATTTTAATGTACTTAATGTTTTTAATGAAACAATCTGATTTTGCAAGCAATCATTTTGACTCTGAGTTTACAATAGCTGCATATTGATTTAGTAAATGATATATATAAACATTAGTGGGATGTGTCATATCATAATACCTATTATAACAGTCTGAACTTTGATAATACATTAAAACAGCATTATCAGATTGACAATTAAGAGGTTTTGAAAAAAAAATATATTTCCAAAACTGTCACATGTGCAACTGTCATTATTTGAACTTTCTGACAAGACAAAGCCAGTATAGATATAATTTCTGCAGAAATTTACCATATTAAAAGAAAAATTAATACAAGACTGTCATAAATTTGTTGTAACAATTTTTCATACTCCCCCCAGCCCAGTTCTGCAAGGTGAAACTCCAAGGCTCTTGATCATGAAATGAGTTTTTAAGGGGATAGGATGTCACACGTGTTGGTGAATGAAGGTGGGAAAAGTCAGTGTGAATAGATTCAGGGATGAATTCTTCATCCCACAAGTCCCATATCAGAGCCCTGCCAGCCAGGCCAAGTGACAACCCCCACCCCAAAGTCTTTTCTTGTGGAGTTCTGCAGCTGCCTTTCCCTCCTGGATGGAATCCTGTGAAAACCAAAACCCCGTGGCTGTTGCTGCTGCAGACACTCCTGCTCTGTCAGTCCTGTTTCCAGCAGAAGGAAAGGAGAGGAGTGGAACAGCATCTCTGAGGAACTGCTCCACCACACATCTGGAGAGAGCCAGAAAGAGGAGCAAGACACTTTCATCTTTACTTTAGCTATTTATATCAATGCTTGGCATGTACCTTAGAGCTTGATAATACCCATGTAATATTTAAGAGATTTATTGATGCTTTTCCTTATTGCAAACTTCAGTCTACCCTGGAGTGCTTTATTAGAATTTGATTTTTACCCATCTGCCTTTCTGTGCCTTCATAGATGCAAGAAAGACTGCTAATAATAAAATTCCTATTTTCAGATAGGAAAACTTGATGTTACTAAGACCTTTCTACTTACATATATGCCTTTAAGCCCATGTTTTACTACTGCATGACTGTGTAGTCTAATTTCTGTCTTGAACTTTGTAGAAATATTTATTCTGCCTTTTCAGGTGCAGATCTCATGATCTAGAATTTAAAAAAATAGATTAGGAATTGTTTCTTATGGAATCCTGAGAGAAAAGGGAAGTTCCTCTAAAAAATTAAACTGCCAGTGCTTCAAATAAATTACTCCAGCTGCCTATACTAATCTAGAAAAGAAAATCTGTAATCCTTCAAGGCAATAAAGCTAATCCACACTCTAAACACTGAACTGAATAGATTTCCAAAAATCCAAACCAATGAAAGCTGGCTACTCATCAGAGCTGATGCTCATGAAGTATTAGCTGTTCCTGCTCTTGTAAGGTTCACAGACAATCATGTTGTCATGTCTATGAACATCTTTCAGATCCAAGGCTTTGGATTTAATCCCACCGTACTTTGAAGAAATTCAGATTTTTCAAAGCTTGCCACTTTTGTGGTTATGTGACCTAGTTATGCTCAAGTGACAGAAAACATGCTGCTCATGAAGAATTTAGAAGCCTCTGTTGTAAGAATCACTGGAACTCTTGGCTTTGCCCCTAATTTTGTTTGCTGCAGGGGACCATAACTCCCAACTACAGCTATATCTGCATACACAGCTTTCTGCCTTGGAAAGGTGCTAAAAATTGTGAATATAACAACAGCTGACACAGCTTGGAGGTTGATTTAGAATTTGAGTTCTCGTGGTGAGTTAATTCAGACCACCTGAAAATAAATTTTCTATTGCTTATATCAGCTCTTGACATATTTGACATTTGCTGTCGTAAACCAATCTAAAAAAAATAAAAAATTAAAACCATCAAGTTTTGGTCACTTCTAAAAACAGGCCATAGAGACATAGTTCTAGAAGAGGCTTTTTTTGCCACAACTTTTGGCCAGTCTCAAAATGAGCACAGACGTGGGGTTGTTTCATTACTGCTATTATGTTTTGTTTTGCTTTTTTTTTACTTTAAATGCATTCCAAAATCTATTTCCCTTTCTAGGATTCCATTTCTTGCATTGCTGATTCAAGTCACAGAGTTATTGTTAGGTTTTGTGGGTTTTGGTGTAGGGTTTTCTGGGTTTGGGGTTTTTTTTAAGAATTCAAAACTGTCTGTTTTCATTTGGTGGCTAATCCATTTCTCTCCCCAGAAACAGAAGGTAATATATTTGTTGCAATATGGACCTTGTTGTTAGAAAAAAGAAAATCCAAGTAAATCATGTAAAGAAATCAACTTCACTCTTTCTTAAACTGATTTTACAGTTGAATGGCTTCAAATGTAGTGTAAACAAAGCTCCATGACAAATCTATCATCTGCTATAATGCTTTATAAAAGTCAATGTACAGTAAATGTAAGCTATGTGGGAAAAGTTTGGTAGTAACTTTTTTCCTCTAGAGAAATTACAGGTGCAGATGTTAACATTAACAAATTTATAAGGGAGAACTTTTTTTTTCTATTGCCTTGCATTCATTGATAAACATCAAAAAGGAATAATACCTGATACTTAAACAGAACATGACTAAGTCCTTGTTCAGAAGATTCAAAACTTCTAGCCTGACCTTCATGAAACTGCATGATAACAAAAGATGTACACTTTGTGATGCTGTTTCAGTAAAAAGCTTTTTTGTATTCCAAACTACAAGCCAAAAAAATATTATTTGAAAGAGAAAAATTGAAATAAAAATAAATAAATAAAATGAGGTAATATAGTATGAAAAGGATAAAATTAACTTAATAGGTATTTCCCTTTTAAAATTTACAGTTAGACCCCAAAATCCTTTAAACCTTATTTAATTTGCATATCATTCATTGCCCATCTGCTGTATTTCCAATTTCTTCTTTACCATCTGGTTTTCTAATGCTGTATCTACCACATAAATTTTTCTGCATGTAAGGCCTCTAAATTGTGGCTGATTGATTAAAACATATTACAAAATAAATATGTTCAGGCTTCTTCTAAGAGCTAGCTTACTGCTTAAAATTAATTACACACCCTAAATCACCCTTGGTAGCTGATAAGGTGAATAATGACTGTAGAGTTGACTCCTACAAAGAATGGAAGAAAAGAAGAAGCTACAGCAAAAGACATAACCAGAGAAATCAAAGGAGAGGTTATGAAAAGGTTATGAAAAGAAAAGATAAATCCCAAAGCAGTCCAGCAGAATGGAGATATTGATGAGAATACATGACTGGGAGGAAACTCGACGGTCCCAGAATGTGTCATGCAGAGAGATAAGAGAAGCAGGAGCAGCTGGTGCATGTTAAACAGCACTTTACTCTGCAATTGGTCCCACTAATTTTAATAGGATAGATTTCTATTCACTGATGTCTCATAATCTGTCCTTTGTGATCTATCCAACATTTTTGCCTCTTCATACAGCCCAGGACTCTTAGACTGTTGTAGTTGTCTCTCTCAGCTGCTGTGATTTTTTGTCTAACTGTTGCATGCTTCCCCCAGCAGACACTCCAACTCGTTCAATCCAACAGCTGCTACAAACACTTCTGCTTTTGGCACAGCAGCCAAACAGTTTCAAGAGGTTTACTCGAAGAGTAGGTGGGTCAGAATCTGTATTTCAGTAAAATGTGATGCATGTCTGATCTTACACAGTACTTGGGCTGGGACACAAAACACTGTTCTGTTCTGTAGGGGTCCTGAAAGCATTCTAATTTTGGCTGTTATGTTTTCATTCCTATGAAGGGACTCATCCAAACATGGGTAAGTCATTGCAAAGTGGCATAAATATATTATTTGCCTGACTGGGCATGTAAATAGACCATGGGATAGTGAACAGACTGTCAGCTGGCTTTCCAGGAGTGTCAAATGAAAATAAAGCTCTGAACTGAGAGAAACACAGTACCACACCAGTAGTGTGGGAGCTGACAATGGTCAAATAAGAGATTTTTTTGGCTTCAGGCATTAACTTGAGCCTGTGTAAAACTAAGTCACACAAGTCTCTCACTCTGGCATGAGAAATCATAAGGAGGAATCCAAGCAGTCCTTGGAGAAGGAAAACAACCTTTTCAGGTGTTGTTTGGATCCTTGTTGTTTACTTGCAAGAGAAGGTCAAGGAGTGTTGTTTCCAACTGTCCAGTGATGGTGATTTGCTGGTTTAATGACCAATGAGAGTTTTACCTTCCCAGTCCTTCTTGGACCTGTCTATAGAAGAAGATCTGGAATAATAAAACTTGCTCTCTTGTGCAATCCAGAAGAGAGTCAGTGCTGTTACTTTTGCCATTCCCAATACAGAGTGGCACAGTAGTAACCCATTGTAAAGATACTTAGGAAGGGAGTAAAGGAGCATTATGAAGGTTAAGGAGTGCAGAAAAACTTTAAAGAGAGACCTTCAGAAAGAGCACTTCATGTAAACATCAGCAAAATATTTTTTTTCAGAATTAGGCCAGTCACTCTAAAAGGACACATTCAGATCTCTGATTTCTACCTCTATCACTTGAAAGGTACTAAAACAAAACACAAAACCTTCCCCTGTTCCTCATTGCAACATCTCACTAACAAATTCCATTTAGCCATCTCAAAAATGAACTTAAAACTGCCCATTTCTAACAATTTACACTCCTAAAGAATGTCTTTCTGACAAGAAATGCTAATTACCAAGTGACTCCATTCAGCTACCTTTTCTCATGTTACTTAGCACTTTGTCAACAATCCCTGCTGGAAGGTTTGTTTTTTTTTTTCATGGAGAGTATGAAGACTTTTTAAGAGCTTTTATTTCCTCCTAATTTCTTCTGGGATAAAGATATATATATAGCTTACAGCAATGCTTAAGTCCACACAAACCATTAAACAAGACTTGTTTTTTTCACCAAATCTTGACAAATTTTGGATATTTTCTAACTTGCAGATCCCAAGCAAGAAAAGGAGATAACACTCTAAATTGCTGCAGGAAAACAGCAATCATATGACACCTACTGTACCCATTTTTTTCTACACCAATCACCTCATGCAAGGATGCTGACATCAGAGGGGATGCTCATTACACTGGAACAGAAGTCTAAGATCCACTAGAAGCATAATAATTCTGTTTTGGAATGGGAAAACTTGTCAAAAAATGGAAAGGAAATATTTCTGCTTAATGACAGCAGATAAATTTGCAATATTTCTGGTGTCAGCCTATCCAGCTGAGACATGAACTGGAGATCTTTCCATTTCAGGGGATGGAAAAGCAAGGGGCAAATTGAAATGCCTCAGTGATGCTAAGATGAATCCTTCAGACAGAATTACATCTGGTATTAGGAAACTTTTCCAAAAACTTTGATCATGCTGAGGTATGTTTTCATTAACATGCATACACAACTGAAAGTTTCTTTTAATTGTCCCTTGAAACTCAAGTACTCAGTCAAAACATAATTTACTAGGTAGATCGTATTAAAACATTTTCAGCAAAATAATATGTAAAAGTTACCAGAATAACCCATAGTCAATGAATTACAAACCAGCATCATATTATTATTTTTATTTGCAAAGAAACACCTTGCTTGCAGAGCTACTATTTATACTCTTATTTTCTGCTTCTTTCAAATTCTAAGAGTAATTTTGAGCCAAATTTTAGAACACAATTGCAGTCTTAGGTACACAACACTTTCCTATTGGGTTGGGGAGAGACTGATTCTTTTTGATGTCAATAAACTTCAGTTTAATGAATTGGCATTTGCCAAACATTCACCAAATATATTCAGGAGTGGAAGAAAACAACCTTAAAATTCAGAGAAAAACTAAATGGCAAAAAGATGAATAGTTCTACTGGAATTTCATGCCTTGGAGATTTGATGCAATAAATAGACTTCTAGATTACATTCTTGATTATACAAATCAAGTATCTCAAACTTTCATGCACATATATGAAATTGATAGGCTTCTCCTCAATGCATTTGTTTTCTTATTCAGAATCCTTTGCCCAAAACACAGAACCTCTCAGTACATGTGCATCATCATATAAAATCACACACAAATGAACTTCCATACTCATGTCCCCATGCAAGTACAAAAACTAGAATATCATCTGGATTTCTACAGACTTCTACTGCCATTTCCAGAAACACATTCTTTCAAAAATGCCATTCTCTTTTCCAATTTCTGTAATAAAATAGACTGGTACAGTACAGAACTTCACTGTCCCACTTGCTCACAGTTTATGAGAAAGGGTTCCTAGGACACCAATTAACTCTCAGATGAATCTGATTAGTGCAGCTGCTGGTCTGCAGACCCTTGTCTTGTACGAGTTACAGCTGAAAGCAGAAAATACTGGATAAAATAAATTCCTCCTTTGGTTCCTCTTCCATTCAAAGATATGGATATCTGAAACAATTTGCCACTAACTCACCTCCACAGACACCTTGATATAGATTACTACAGTTTCTACAGACCAATGATATCTGAGCAAATTTATAAATAATAAATGATATTAAAATACATTCAGGTAACAAATGCACACATTCCCATAAATACTAGAAACAAAATTGCATTTTCCCATTTTTTGATCCCATATTTGATCCAATACCTGGATCAGAGAAAATGCACACTGTGTCAAAGTTCTTGATTTTGAAGGCTAAAATGGATTTGACAGTAAGGGCCAATGACACCTGGCACCTGTTTACTCTTGAAGTCTCTTTAACAAGATACAATCTTAGCTGGCTCTAACATCTTCACTATTAGAAACTCCTGCACTGCCACAGTGACTGCAATGTTTTCATAATTTGTGGGGACCTAAAATCTCTCAGCTGTTTTTATGATTATATTCAAGGCTTTTTCTTCCCATATTTTCAATGTCTGTCCCCCATTATAAGAAATTTTCTTCTGTCCTAAAATATGGGTGATCTTTTGAGTGGCCAGATTACTTTAGGGAGGATGAAAATTTCACTCCTGGCTACCACCAAAATTCAGAAAATAATTTTAACTCCTATAACTTCACTGTTATTGATTAGCTAGAATCCTCATGGCAGAGGTTAATGTAACAGGGACACAGAGAGCAGAACTGCATCTTCATTGCCTAGACCAGAAAATAACTGAATTTTCCTTGTTATCACAATTGGATAACACTGACAGGCTGTCTTAAACTGGCTTTACTATCAAAACAGAAAGAAAGGGAGAATGATAGCATAAAAATGGAGAGTAAGAATCAAAATGTGCTGAACTCAATGTAAACAGTTCAGACCAACTCCCTGGCTAGAGGGGCTGAGGGACACATGTCTGAATTTGGCTGATCAGAATGAAGGAAATTGGCACAAAGAGCAAAATGTCTAAAAATAAAACAGATCTAAGTGCAGAATTCTTTGTATTAAAGGCATCTATTGGAGGGTATCAAGACACTCTGTCTTTCTGTCTTTGCTCCACTTTATAATCCCAGCTGGTATAAAGCAAAGTGCTACAATTAGAAATTAGCTAATTTATTCCAAATTTATTCCTTCCTTCATCTTTGTTTTTAACTTTGCTATTAAAAGCTTTTACATGCCTTTTCACTTGACATTAAGCTTCCATTTCTTCCCTGCAAGGTTATGGCAGCTCCCCATGTGTTGCACAGACATGTTCAAGTCAGTGCGCATTTTGAAGCTGCAAATCACAGGATGCAATGCTCTTAGCACATGCTTTCCTTGACACTTTGCTCTTGCATGTGAGCAAAAAGCTCCCAGGGGCAATTTTTGCCATTGAATTCCAAAAAAGGTTGCTGCTATGAGAGGAAAAAAAAAAAAAAAAAGCAAATTATTAGGTTATAGACAATATAAAACATAAAACACTGCATTATATATCATGGAATGAGGATCACAACTTGTGTGGGACAGCTGTCAAAGCAAAGAAATTACTGAAAATTTCAGTAATGTTTATACTTAAATTTCAAACTTCAAGAAATTTATTTAGTTATTTAAAAGATACATTAGAAAGGAAATTATTCATTAACAACAAAGACAAAATTATAGTTTTAACTGAATAGTGACTTTCCTTGGGTGGCTTCTTCTAGCTTTTAAATTTTTATCTTTTTTTAAAAATATATTGAAATAAAAAATAAAAATCCCTTCAAATACCTCTGAAATCCAGTATCTAAAAATTTATATATATATATTTCTGCTCTTCCACACAAAAAGATGTTCAAATTCACTTGCTACTATAATTGAGTTACGTCATGCTTCGTAAAATGTTGCCATCACTCCAATAACTTTTTCTTTTTAGAATCATTGAAACAGAATCCCTATTGTACAAAAATTTGGGGTTTACATTCATGCAGAGGATCCAATATGAAGATAGAAAATGAGAAAATTAGCATATTAACAAATTAGCTACTTTGCAGAGTGATTGCACAAAGCACTAGAGGATCAAGTTCCATTCAACAATTCATTTTCAATTTGGTGACAAATCATGATATACAATACCTTTTATATCACATTTTGATTTCCATCTGCCTACATGCACAGAGAAATATTCTTGCTAGAAATATGTAGGATCAAGGTTTAGATGTGCATATTGGTATAGGAATAACTTGATACATATCTTTATTAGAGGAAAAAATACATATGTCTGCAATAGTGACAGCAAGCAATGTGCTTTTATGGAAAATTCTTGCCATCTGGAAGGGTGCTAAATGAACTCATTGTTAGGTTATTGTTTTGTTTTGTTGATAGCCAGAGCATTTATTTTCTATCTTTTGCATTTATTGTTCTTTTCAAATTGCTTTCCTCAGCCACTATAACAATACCAAATAACACCATTTAAAATATATTCTCACTTGTGATTGGAAAACATTGACAACAAAATTGATAAATTAATCATCACAAATTCTTCAAAGTCATTAGGATGGTATTTAGTCTGTGATATCAGGGTTCAGTTCTCTACTAGAATTACAGCAAGTAAAATTTAGCACAAAGAACTTTAAATGTTTATCTTTTGCTCAATAATCATCTTCAGGCCACATGACACACTGTTAACACGGTAAGTGGACAATTGTATTGATTACAAAATAAAGAACAAGAAAATTTTATACACTTACATAGATTCGACCTGTATTTACACTCACTATTAAATGCTTTCTGTGGAAAAGAAGAAACTATTAGGGAAAAAAGTCCTATTAAGGAAAAATTCATAAGTTAGATAAATACCAAGTTGTGATAGATGGGACACATACCAAAGTTTTTCACATTCTCACAAATCTGCTTCAGACCTGAGTGTGAGCTTTGACCCAGCACAGCTTGGTAGAACACCAGGCCAAATTTGGGATCTCAAGCCAAAGAACAACCAGATTCTTTATTTTCTGTACAGAGTGCACAAACTATGCTTCTTCCTTCATGGATATGCATGGTTATTTAGCTCTTTGCTGAGTAATACAACTTCAACAGCAGCACCTTACCCAAGCACTTAATTTTAAGCACACCATTAATCTAATTGGAACCAAATGAATATCAGCACATTTCATCCCAAATGTTTTAATAAATCCTTTGTTACTAAGCAGAGGATTTCTGCAATGAAGTGGACTAGCAGGAAAGGAACAATGTAAATTTGCAGCCATTCATCTGCAGATTTAGTCCAACATAAGTTGGAAGAGCTGGATTTAGTTTCCCACCCTTTCTGTCACGTTTTTCACTCAGTTATGCAAGGCATTCTGATGGCTCAAATCTTAGTGTAATAAATCAGATTTGCAGTTTAATTACAGTAAGTGGCTTCAAATATAATAAATTATTTCACAATTAACAGAATTAATGAAACTTGGTGTGTATTTCATCGAAATGGATCTGTCTATGCATAGTCATTCTCATCTCAGGGATTCACAATATCATACTCATGGTATGGCAAGTTCACACACAATTCTTTGTTTTATTAAGTCAGATTAAAAACACATGTGCCATCTAGAGCTGCAGATTCTGTACATTTAGTATTTAGAATAGATGATGTTCTCCTTCAATGAAAAATAACCATTTTCTAGTCCTGTTTCCTACTCTGAAACAGCTGTAAAATACAACTGGACCAATAAAACCCATTGATTCAGTACTGCATGTTTCCAGGTGAAAAGTAGCATATGCCATATCAGGAGTAAAAATATCTATTATTCTACTATGTAATAGTCTATCAATATATAAATTAGTGATATCCTACTTATATCTTTAAAATAAGACAAAAATCATTGCATGTTCTTAAAAAATACTTCCAGACTGCCAAAATTTATGAAGTTTTGCAATTAAAAATGTGGGTTTATGAAATTATTTTATGTAGTTCTTAATTACATTCTGAAGCGGTATAGCACTTTCTTTGAGAAGAAGGATAATCTGCAATGCAGCTATAGTAATTTTATATCTGTCACTAAACATAAGATGAACTATTCAAATCTGTCTGGGAAAAAAAAATCCCTTTTAGAAAGTTTTCATTCTGCTCTACTCCTATTAATGCCATGAAATACATGAGGAAGTAGAATAGGGCAAGAAATTAAACAAACCACAAAACTTGCTATTTTGGGGTTCTTGGTCACTCTTTTATCTGTACAATTCATACCTTGGATTTATCAAGAATCTACACTTAAAATATCTGTAACAAAAATTAAGTAAAAAAGCAAATCATCTACTTCCCTAAAATAAATTCTGAAATATTTTGGGGGGAGATTAATAGTTCTCAAAAAAAAATTGTCTTGATTTAAACTACTCACTAGCATGAGCTTGAGGAGCTAAAAAATGGTTATATAAACAGTCTGTAATTTTTCAATATAAAATATCTTTGGGGCTATAGAGCTTCCCTCTGAAAGATTAATGTGCCCAAATCTTATTACTATTAGAAATATATTGCTCATATAAATAAATATTAACTCTACTGAGTATGAATTTTTCTGCCCCAAGATAACCACTGAGTAACCAATATTACTTGGGATATTTGATTTTTCTCCCTCCTTTAAAGCATATAGAATGGTTTTCAGTCTTCTGTGTTTCCAGGTTGAGTATTGAACTTTCAGCCTGGCCATTTAAAAATGGAGCATACTTTAGTCCCTGACAAATCGACATGGCTGTTCTAGTGTTAAAAGGAAAATTGTATTATCAGCAAGGACTGAGGAAAAGGGCAGCCTGCACAAATCCAGAAGAATGCAGGACATGGCTTCAAGTCACTGTGGGGGTTTCAATTCATATTTATCTGTCCAGAGGTTGAAATCCATTTGAGGCATCCCAAAATAAACACACATTATCATTCTACCGTTAGTTAACTGATTATCTATAAACCTTGTCTATTTTGGAGCAGGAATTCCAACATGAAGTGAATCACTCAGTTTTTTCTTACTGAATTTCTTTAGATTTTTGATATTGTGAGTTTGCACATGAGAATTCACATGCAAGAATGAACATTTTCTGTTAAAGCTGCTGTAGAGTAAAGCCATTGCAGGACAATTTCACTAACTCTTAAAACTGAAAATGTATTTTAAGTTAATTTAGCTTGAAAGCCTCAGCAATTGAGGAGCCAGATTCTGCCTAGGTTCCCAGTAAATCAGCACCAGTGGAAGATTCTGACTTTTCTATGTAAACTAAAGGTAGTTGAATGCCCATTCCAAGATTTTGTGAGTTAATAGAAATGACCATCTCAACAGGCACATGCTCGGTAATTACACATTTGACTTGCAGAAAAATCTCTCTCTCTTCAAGGCAAAGACTGTCAAATTTTCATGTCCTGTTAAAAATTAAAATTTTGGCCATAAAAATCAGTGACAAAGGTTTTATTTAAATTAGGCAACTGAAGAATTGTGAGAACTCAGAAGAACTCTGACTGTGACTGAGACCACAGGCTCCAGATACCAGATAAGAAGAGAATTTGTTTGTGCAGTTTTGTTTTCATTCAGTTGTTTAAACTTCAGCGCCAATGGGATTTATTTCCACAGTGGTTATAATTATCTTTTGATGCCAGAGGTATGAAAAAGTCCAATCACTCCTTCCAGTCAGGATTTTCTTACATCTGTTAGGAGTCAATTACTTTACCTGTCCAACCTATTCATCTAACCTTGTTATTACTTCAGAATGTTTTCAGGCTTCATTATACTTGACTACTCTCAATAATTTAGTGCCAACTCTAAATTTTTTCTTATCTGAAATCCTTTCTTCAATTTTCTCTTGTCATATAATTATCTAGAGAAAATTTGACATGGGCAATACCCTAACAACTGTTAGTCTTTAGACAAACTAAAGATGTTATTTATTTACACTCACATTTTCTGGTGTCTGCTTTCCATTTCTCCTTTTTAATCATTACCATTAATTTACTTCTCACTATTTGACAGTCTTCCCCAAATAAACCCATGAAAAGAATTAGCTCTGAAACAGTTAAATAATAAACTATTTGATTTATTAAGGACAAATACATGGTCATGCAGAGAGAGTTTTAAAGAGTATTTCTGTATCTAAACACAAACACAAGGCATATTTGTTATGTTTGTAAAATGATAGCTTTACCTCTTCCTTGGAAGCTTCTCACCATTCTCTATATGTACAAGTGTACATACAAACAAAAATTCAACTTTGCACACTTCAGATCAAGCTCACACGGTATCTTTGTGTTTGTGAGATGAATCATGCAAGACTCATCCTCTCCCAAGCTTTTTAAGATGAATCAAAATCATACTAATCAATGGGAACCCCTAATCATCTCCAATTTAATGTAATATTTTACTTATCCATATTGATATGGACTCAATTATGCCTGTCCAACAATAAACAAGGAAGATTTAACTATTACAGCCATATAGTGGACTGAAACATGAAGTATTGATAACAATTTAATAATTACTCTCAGAAGTTCACTGCCCACCAGAGCATTCAATTACCTTGTGAGACTGGTTTCTTTTTAAACATTCTTGTATTCTGTCTTAATTTTCTTGACTTTCCCTTCATCCAGTGTACTATAGCATGATAAAATTTTGTTGTGGTTGAATACTTCCAACTTAAGTTTTCCTCTCATAGAACTACAATTCCTGCCCAACCCTTTGCTAGGTATTATTTATACAACACTTCTGAAAGATTTTATCTTTTGAAACTTGTCATTTAACCATGCTATATTCTTTCTCAAGTTTTAATGAAATTTTTATACTTTTGCTGATGATAGACTTAACCTTCCAAAATTTAATGATTTTGTAGTTTGACACTTCACTTCGAAGCTTAAGGGTTAGACTTAACTTAATTAACCTGTTAATTAAGTTAACCTTGACTTAACCTGTTATTTATTCATTTTTTTCTTCTTGAACATCCAGTGTTGTATTTCTAGGTTGTTTTCACACATGCACAGTTTATCCACCATTAAGATAAACTTAATTCTATTGTGGCCATCTCAACTGCTATGAGCAAGTGAACTTTCATGAGCATTTCTTTACAATGCTATAAAATTTAGGGAGTTGTTTTCTTATATAACTTGATAAGAAAACAATGGAAATTTTTCTTTTAGTCTGAGCTTCCTATGAATTATAACCAAGTGAGATTAGAAGCATTTTTTTAATGTTTTCTCAAGTTCCTTATTGATATTAACCTATATTTTCTTGAAGAAAATTCAGTTAGGATCTTCCTCACTGAATGTTTTCAAAACTTCACAAGCTACATGATAAGCAGTACACAGAGGGAAATATTAGAAAATTTAATGTACAGTGCTCTAGACTGAAGGATTTAAGTCATGCAGGCTTCAGATTGCAGTGGAAAAAGCAAAACTTGAAACACTTAATTTGGTTTATACTGCTGGTACTACAGCCAAAAATGAAACTTTCTCTTTCTTTGCAATCACCTTAAGTCTAGAAAAATTGAAAAAAATATTTCTATAAAATGGTCAAAAGAGATTTGTTATTAGTATGTAAAGAGCCTTACAGGCCATCCTACACTCAAGGATTGACAAGAATTTTCACACCTGCTGAACTCTGGTGGATGTCTGAGCTCCCCCAGCGTAATGCACACCCAAACACCCACACATTTACACTGCAGATATGCCACACAAGTATCTATAGGTGTCACAGAATTCTATTCTCATTCCAAAAATTACTCTGGACTATTTCACTGCAGCTGCACTGAGGGAGCACTTCAGAGGCAATTTGAAAATAGCAGGGGTCACAGCACATTAGCAAAGATCAGCCCCATGAGGTTATTATCTTTTTGTTGAACTGCAGCCTAACAGGACGTACACGAAGCTTAGATCCCATTTCATAATGAAATAACAAGGTTGTGTTATAGCTGCTCAGAGGGAACACTTCAAATGTGACCAAACTGCTAATCCTGCTATAACTGTCCAAAGTGCCTAAAGGGCCATTTATTAAAAATAAAAAATAAATTGCTTCTGCCACTGAATAAATCCCCAAATGTACAAGGTCTGAGGGCAGCATTTTGAAGGAGAAATATTTAAATGTTAGAAGCAAAATTTGCTTAATAAGAGACACTATTTTCATTTGTTTATAACAGAGCTACACATGCCCATCTCAAATTATTATAATATACAGTTGAAGTCAAAAATGAGTATCATAAAAGATAGTCCACTGTACATCAAAACACAGTACATAGACACACTCCATTTGTAAATAACTTTATTTATTACAGCTAGTGATAATCCCAGTTGCCAAAGGAGAAAAGATGCTTTCTGTTGAAAAATTTAATTCTTTCAGTTCCACACTGCAGCTAAAGCATCAGATAATAAGAATCATCCCTTGGAAATTTAAACAATGAAAGTTGGCTCACTGTTTTTAATTGAAGACTAGAAAACTACAAAACCTTCTAGCGGTCATTCCACTGTTGTCATCTGACAAAATTTCTTACATTATCAAAGGCTGCTTAGTGCAGGACCAGTGTAGGCTAAACTCAGCTTTGATTTCAAGTTAATGCAATTTTAAAGTACTTCCATGTAATTAAACATGTACAATATTTGTGCTAAAAAATTGCAAAATTTTAAAAATTAATCCCTGTCCTTCTCTGTAGCTATATTGACATTTATCAAAATATGTAGCACTAATATATTAAAGACAACCCGGTGATAAACATCTTACAAGTGTCTATAAAGAAAGCAGTAAATAAAAAAGAATATTTTAAACATGAAACAGTATCACCATACCTATGAAATACACACAGATGTGTTCAGCCCTGCTTTTTATTTGCAGTGTCATAAATATTATGCAGTGATATTTTATTACATTATCGTAGCACTTCTGCATTTGGCTAGAGGGATTATGTGTTGTAAATACATGTGGAAAGACAGCACCCACTCCAAAATAACCTCATATACTAAAAGTCAAGGTTGAAAACTTACTGTCTGCTGATCCTCAAGTCCCAGTTCAGTCCTCCAGCAAAAATATTTGCTTTGTTTTTCCCCTCAGACTGACTGTTATAATTATAAAGTTGTTACAAATATACTCACAAAAAAATAGTTACAACTATGTTCCCTTCCCAAACCAAAGGAAATGTGATTAATATGAGAACACAGGGAAGAGGAAAACACAGACTAAAGCCTCTTTTGCTGTAGCTATCCTAGGGCCTGTACACTGCATGCTGAAGAGCTCTTAAATTCAAAGAAAGGAAGAAATACCATTCTATTTCCCACAGGTTTCTGTAAACCACATTTTGCCCTCTCTCAGTTCCTTCCCTTATACTGTTTCATCCTACAGAAAAAACATTATGCTGGATTTGTGACAAAATTTTCATGACTGCAATGCCACACACAGGATTACGACTTAACCAAAGAATCAGGCAGAAAATAAGCTGTGAGGAGAGGCTGTGAGCTTTTCAGCTGGATTAAAGCACAAATCTTCAATAGTAGTGCAAAGAGACATTGCTGACCAAGGACATCACTTTTACTATGAACATTCTCACTCAGACTTGCTCCACTGGACAGCTCACTTGATCACCATCCAGGCAGACAAAACTAGAAATGCCACAGACAGCCTGAAAAAAACCTATGGTTTTTCCTTTCCTTGCTACATTTTTTTGGCCCATCTGTCAAAGGATAGTTCTTGCTCTACCAGACAGAGACTCCTCCACCTGCCAGTTCTTACTTTACCTTCATATCAATGTTCAGGTGGGATCTTCAAGCACTTCCCATCCTTTTACTTCACTAGAGATTAAAATCTCAACTTCAGCATTGGATAACTAATAAAGAAACCATAACAAATTACCTGGCTGCCTGTATCACTTGTCAAAAAGTAACATTCACAGAGATTTAAATATTTACTTCCTTCTTTTAAAGGAAAAAAAAAAAATATTTAAAAAAACCTGAAGTCTTCATTTGAAAGTGAAAGCAAGCTGTGCTCGCAGATAAGGATGTTCTGTGCTGTGAATACCTGTGCAAGAGGTTAGAGAGACTTTACACACCTATTATTCTCTTTCACAGGATTGAGAATAGGGGAGCTGTGGGTGCACAGACACTTTCCCAGGCTGTTACAAGTAAGAATTGATGCTGACATTGAAAACTAGTGCTTTTCAAACTGCAGCATTTAGGTTTAGTGTGAGTTCCCAGAAGCTGCTTTGTCAGTGTCTCGAGGAGAAAGGACAGCACAGTTCCACTTCTACTGGTAAAATCTTCATGTGCAAATGGCTGCTTATTACATTATGAAACGGTCTGTATACTACAAATTTAAATGGAGGTGTCCAATAACCAGCTGAGGTGTTTTGCCATGTAGGATTACAGGTGCATTGGCATAGAGCTCAGAGGAGGCTGAGCAGGGCGATAAAAAGGAGAAAAGAACCTACACAGAAAAATGGAGGTATAATGCAATGTTAGAGCTCACAATACATATCCTGAAGGCTTCATGGTGATTCAGTCCCAGAACACTTCTGCAGTGTCAAGTCAACAGTTGGAGGGAATTTGTTTGGGGTTCAGGGTTTTTTTATTAGATTTACAAGGGAAAATTTAAGGTAGGTGCTTGGAAAACTTTTAAGACTCCAAACCACCCAAAGAAGGTAATAAGAACATGGCACAAAACTATCCGTTTTTTCTTTAAACTACTATGGGAGAATTATTTAGGCAAGTCACCATCACTAGGCAGAGCAGCATTACTATAAATTAAAACCCCTATTGTTAAATTCACATTTGGAAGAAACTCCAGTTCTTAGGTAATAGAGTCAGTTGGAAGTCATCAAAAACTGTGAATTGGTGCAGAGGAGAAGAGGTTTTTGTACCCCTTACCTAGTACCAAGGCAAGTAAAGGCTCCCCAAAGAGATATTCATAGATTACTGCTGTGAAATGAGTCTTATTTGCAAGGAAGTAAACTACTGTTAGAACTCCTAGGGTCATTCTAAAAAATCTCAGACAAAAAAGTCAGTCAATTCTAAAGGAACAGTAGAAATACCAACTCATTTTAAATAGCATGCAGTGCATGGGTAAGTAGGAAGGAAAAACTGAGAAAAAGTAAATTATTACCCCTTGAAAATTACAGCAAGCAAGACACACAATTTGACCTCTTCTAAAAAGATGCACTACTTCTACATGGGGAAAGGTATTAAAACAATAATCCTGATCTTATACACCCCAGAATTCCAAGATTTTAAGAATTGACTAAAAAATCAAAAAAACAGCAATAGCAACAAGACACAAGGGTTTAAAATTTTCCTGTGAATAGGAATACGTGCTTTTTAAGAGTTTTTAGTTCTAGTTTCAAGGATTTGACTTACTCCTGAATGAAGAGTCCACTGCAGCTTTTATCCAGAAAGAATCTCCAGAACTTGTCCAACTTATCCTTGTAAACATTTAACCCAACGGGTTCTGAAAGTCCAGCTACAGTAGCTCAAAAGAGCAGCTAATTCACTCTAACAATGACCTTTTCCATCTTATTGTACATAGATATAACATCAATGCACAGCCTAAAGGCTTTTATTGCATCTTCCCAAAGCCCAGGATGAATTGAGAAAGAGCACAAGAAAAAGGAGCTGAATATTAAGGAAGTCCACACGCCTTCCCTGGTGTCTGCTTTTAAGGTGAGGCTCTCAAGATTGGCTTCAGCTGTAGATCATACGCTGCATCTGTGTTGCAAACTTAACACACCACAGCATTTCCCCATCCACCCATCCATCCACCCATCCATCCATCCATCATCCATCCATCCATCCATCATCTGTCCATCCATCATC